>NC_087358.1:3579607-3882637 GCF_030014295.1 Loxodonta africana | reverse complement strand
GCTGCTCAGAAATGGGATCCGGGAAGCCTTCTATTTCAGTACACGAGAGCTGATTTATTTTCCCCTTTATAAACCAGACCTTCCAAAATTTAAAAAGAAGGGGCTGCCGCCTTTAAAAGCTAAACCCGTAAGTGCTACAGTAATGTTCAAATTTCAATAATGTTCAAATATAGTTCCAATTTCTAGGAATTGGGACAAGCAGCTCAGTTTTTGAAGGATATACAACTTAAACAAGGCCCCTGTAGATAATAAATTAGTTGAAACTGCCAGGTCGTTATGAGCATGAAGGAGTATGATTTTCTTATGAAAAAAAGAAATCACACTTTATTTTTTAGCAGTGTAGCGAGGGAGATAGACACAAACCAAACCCAAACCCATTGCAATCGAGTCCATGCCAACTCATAACAACCCTACAGGACAGAGTAGGGGCTGGTGAGTTTGAACTGTCAACCTTTTGGTTGGCAGCCAAGCACTTTAAGCACTGCACCACCAGGGCTCCTTATAGAGACACAAACGGGACCTATAACAGAATAATACAACAAATTTGAAGTTCCAATATTTTTTTTTCCAACCACGAAATAAGTAGCACCAACCAGAGTGGGCATGTTCTCCACAGAACAGCACGCGGCTGGTCCCCAGAGCTGACGACGCTGTGTCAATGGCACCCACCTCCTCAACGTGGCTCACGGGCCTGGGCAGTCTGCCCTGCCTCCCTCGGCAGCCTTGTCTCAGGCCAGTCTCCTCCGTATTCTCTGGGCTCCTTTACACCATCTGTCCTCCACCCCCGCTCCGAGCCACACGCTTTCTTGATCCCGAGCCGTCACAATGCTTGCTTCCTCTGCCTAAAATCCTCTTTCTCACCCTTTCTTCTGAGTAATTTACACTACCCTCCAGACCTTAGCTCAAGGGTCGCATCCTCAGAGAAGCATCCTCTAGTCCTACAGATGCGTGGGGTCCCCTTGCTACACTGGCACTGTCCCTTTTCTTTACTTACACAGCACGTGTTGGTGGTGTTTGCTGCCACTGAGGCAGCCCCAACTCACAGCAATCCCATGAACAAGGGCACAGAATGTTGGCTGCTCCTGTGCCATCCCCGTAATCAGTGGGAGATCCGACCATTGTGATCCTCTGGGTTTTCATTGGCTGATTTTTAGACGTTGATCGCCAGGCCTTTCTTCCTAGTCTTAGTCTGGAAGCACCACTGAAACCTGTTCAGCATCGTAGCAACACACAGTCCTCCCCGACAGATGGGTGGTGACTGCGAGTGAGGTGCACCAGCTGGGAATCAAACCCAGGTCTCCGCAATGGAAGGCGAGCATTCTACCACTGAGCCACCACTGCCCCTCACACAGCAACTACCACAATTATAATTAAAGAATTAAACACACAACTTGTTGTACAAAGTGTGTCGCTTAGGCTGTAAGTCTTACGAGAGCTTTTCTTTTTCAGCTGCTCCCACAGCACCCAGCAAAGTGCCTTGCCCAAGAAAGACCCCAACGGTTTTAATACATGTCCTCATGTGTTGATCCTACTGCCACATGGCACTATTTCCAATCTCTCTCTTTCCCCTTTTCCTGTCATTTAAACTCAATGTTCTGGCATTCAATTAAGTTAATGGCCAGGAGAAAACGGTCCTGGGCAAACAATACCGCAGAGATACATGTACCTCTGTGCATTGGATCGCTAGGCTCCACAGAAGGTTCTAGTAAGAAATGACCACTTGTGGCTAATGCCTCCATGAACAAGTGCCTCCTCTGCCATGAGACCAGAAGAACTGGATGGTGCCAGATACCATTACTGAACATTTTGGTTACACATTCTATACAAGAATCCTGATTAAAACGGGGGAAAAGGCAGAACTGGATTCCAAATTTTCATGGAATTCAGAGTTTCTGGAGCCAGGGAGGAAAGATGAACCCCTGAAACTATTGCCCTGAGATAATCTTTAAACCTTAAATCAAAAATATTCCCTGAAGTCTTCTTTAAACCAAACAAGAGTTTGGCTTAGTTAGTAAAAAAAAAGTCTGCTTTAAAAAAAAAAACAAAAAAAGGGTATCTGCCTTGAGCATTGTGCACATTTAAGAACTATCAATATAGGGTCAAATTGACAACAGCCACTAGAAAGGTTAGATACGAACCTTAGGGGGCAGTGAGTTTATGTTAATGGGGGAGGAACAACTCAGAAAAGGAGGGTGAGAATGCTTACACAACTTGAAGAATGTGATCAATGTCACTGAACTGTAAACACAGAAATTGTTCAAATGGCGTGTGTTCTATGTATATTCTCAACAACAGCAACAACAACAAAAAAAACGAAGAAGAAATGACACCTTGCTCCTTGGGCCAGTGTGACTTCTATTTCAGTGTTCTCCCTTGTGGTCTGGTTTCACAGTCTCAGCTGAGGGGAAAACAAGTAAACAACAGCGGGATCTTCTTGCACTCCCCGGGGGGGTTTCATAAGGCTATGTCCACAGCTGACGAGCACTCTGACTTTGGGCAAGGGGGGTGGGGGTGGGGCAAAAAAAAAGTGCCTTATTTCACAGCAGCTGCAATAATTTCCTGCCAACGCCTGTTTTAAATTCAGAGTATGTCTTCTCTGTATGCACAAAGCATGTCTTCTCTGTATGCACAAAGCATGTCTTCTCTGTATGCACAAAGCATGTCTTCTCTGTATGCACAAAGTATGTCTTCTCCGTATGCACAAAGTATGCTTTCTCTGTATGCACAAGGCAGCTAACGGCCTGGAGACATGAGGTGACATATGAATTCAGCACTGTGAGATGGAAAAGCAGAACAGATATTTTTATATACGACTGATTTTTTTTTTTTTAATAATAATAATTACCATTGACTCCACAGTAAGCAAACCCATATTCATTTTCAAGTTAAGTGTGTTACTTGAGAATATTCAAAAACATTTGCTAAAGGGGCGTGAACATTCTAGACTCTCCTCAAAATCCATCTGTCTGAATCTATTAGCCCGTGTGTCCCCAGCTGTGGCATTCCTGGGGTTCCGCACAACAAAAGCTCCTTATGCCAGAGAAGGGCTGATCCCTGACTTTGAACCTGGATTCGTTTTATGCAGAATTCAAAGTTCCAAAGAGATTCTGTAAACGTGTTTCTTTATGAACCAACTGTATCAAACACAAAACCAAAAGCTGGTGTTGCGTAGAGAAATAGAATTTGAGCTTCAAAATCAAGGTGTTCATTGTAACTATTATTCAATTTCTGTTTTTTTAAATCTTCCACATTTGTTCACAAAAACTTTCTGAAAAAGCGTGTCCTTACCTCCAGATTCCCCATTGGCCTCATGGCTTTCTATTTTTTACTGAAATGATAAAAAGATATTGTATGTGACTTTTGAAATTTGTGTATTTTTTTATTGTGTTTTAGATGAAGGTTTACAGATCAAACTAGCTTCTTATTAAACAATTAAGACACATACTGTTTTGTGACATTGGCTGCCAACCCCATGACATGTCGACTCTCTTCTGTTCTTGACCTTGGCTTCCCCATTGCTGGCTTTCTTGTCCCCTCCTGCCTTCTCGTCCTTGGCCCCAGGCTGGACGTTTGTTTTATTGGCCTGTCTAATCTTTGGCTGAAGGGTGAACCTTAGGAGTGACTTCATTACTGAGGGCGTCCAGGGCCATAATCTTGGGTTTCCTCCAGTCTCTGTCAGACCAGTAAGTCTGGTCTTTTTTTTTTGAGTTAGAATTTTGTTCTACATTTTTCTCCAGCTCTGTCCAGGACCCACTATTGTGATGTCTCTCAGAGCAGTCAGTGGTGGTAGCCGGGCACCACCTAGTTGTGCTGAACCCAGTCCGGTGGAGGCCGTGGTAGATGTGGTCCATTAGTCCTTTGGACTAATCTTTCCTTTGTATCTTTGGTTTTCTCCATTCTCCTTTGCTCCCAATGGGGTGAGACGCACAGCGTATCTTAGATGGCCGCTCACAATCTTTAAGGACCCTAGACATTACTCACCAAAGTAGAATGTAGAACATTTTCTTTATGGACTATATTATGCCAATTGAGCTAGATGTTCCCTGAGACCATGGTCCCCACAGCCCTCAGCCCAGTTTGGATGAAATTTATGTATTTTTGAGAGACTAAAATACTTGGGTTAGTACTTTAATTCAAAAAATGATCTATTTCCATCAGTTAAGAAGATCATATGTGTCTTGTGAATACATTTAAAAAAAGACAATTGCAATCAAGCGTGTGTCCGAGCAGAACTGTGCTCCACAGGGCTCTCGATGGCTGACTTCTCAGAAGCACATCACCAGGCTTTTCTTCTGGGGCACCTCTGGGTGGACTCGAACTTCCAGCCTTTCGGTTAGCAGCCGAGTATGTTAACCGTTTGCACCACCCAGGGGCTCCTGTGAGCACGCAGATGGTGGCAATAAAACCTTGAAGGCTGATGGTCATATATTTACAGTGAGCGTCCACATCACGTCAGGTTTAGCCCTAAAACCTTCCCTTCTGAAAACGGGTGCCGCTTCTCCCACCTAAGCCATAAATGTCATCCTCATGGCCCTGTATGTGCAGACCCTGGAACGCCACGCTTTTTTCTGCCTTAATATCAAAAGTGTGTGTATGCCTATAGGGGAGACACACGTACACAGGAGACATGTATACATGCGTGTATATATATCTCTCCTTGGAGACCCTACGGGGCAGTTCTACTCTGTCCTGTAGGGTCGCTATGTCTTGGAATCGACTTGACGGCAATGGGTTTGGTTTGGTTTCTACATATACACTCCTATATGGTGGCACAGTGGTTAAGACCTTGTCTGCTAACCAAAAGGTAAGCAGTTCAAATCCACCAGCTGCTCCTCGGAAACCTTATGGGGCAGTTCTACTCTGTCCTGTAGGGTTGCTATGAGTCAGAATCGGCTCCATGGCAACAGGTCTTTTTGGTTGGTATATGCCTATATATACATATACATAGGAGTCCCTAGGCGGTGGGAATGGTTAAGCGCTGGCTACTAACCAAAAGGTCTGCAGTCTGAGTCTGTTCAAAGGTGCTTTGGAAGGAAGATCTGATGATCCACTTCTGAAAACTAGCCCTGAAAACATGGAGCACAGTTCTACTCTGACACACCGGGGCGTTGCCATGATGATGTGGGATCAACTCCACTGCAAGGGTTTGGTTTTGGGTGTGTATGAGATATATACATTATACCAACCCACTGCCGTCGAGCCGATTCCAACTCATAGCGACCCTGTAGGACAGAGTAGAACTGCCCCATAGAGTTTCCAAGGAGCGCCTGGCAGATTTCAACTGCTGACCTCTTGGTTAGCAGCCGTAGCACTTAACCACTACGCCACCAGGGTTTCCATATACATTATACATATACATAAACCAAAAACACCAGACCCACTGCCGATGACTCATAGCGAGCCTACAGGACAGAGTAGAACTGCCCCATGGAGTTTCCAAGGAGCAGCTGGTTGATTAGAACTGCCGATCTTTTGGTTAGCAGCCGAACACTTAACCACTGTGCCATCAGGGCTCTGTATATATATATATATATATATATGTATGTGAGATGTATATCATTTTTTTTCCTCTCCTTTTAAGATGGAATCAAGAGGATTCTGACTCTACACATCAAAAAGCTTGACACTAGTTTGCTTGAGCACCACAAGTGGCTTTTGGTTTCCTCCCCAAACCTCAGGGGCACAACTATGCTTTTAGTGCAACCAAAGTTATTTTCTGCTGATGCTAAATCAGCAAAGGCTCGACTCAACTTCACCCCAACCCTACAAGGGCTGGCGTATCAGACCTCAGTGGCTCCCACGGGAAGTGGGGGCAGGCCTCCTTCCGGACACTCTGCTTTGTGTTGTGAACCGGGGGTTCACCCCACAGATGTCTCTTGATTATTTCACGTGGGGAGAGGGCGGAAAAGGGGTGGAGATGAACCAAACCTCGTCTAAAACCTTGTAATAACCTAGGCGTTCGAATCCCTTTCCTCACAAAACTCTTTTTTGTCTAGTATTTTCCGAAGGTTTTTTCCCTTCCCTTGTCCATCATGTTGTTGGGTGCTGTCAAGTCGATTCCGACTCACAGCGACGCCATCTGACAGCACAGAACTGACCGGTGGGGTTTCTTAAGCCGTAATCTTTATGGGAGCAGGTTGCCAGTCCTTTCTCCCTTGGTGCTGCTGGATGGGTTCAAACTGCTGAGCTTTCAGTTAGCAGGAGAGTGCCAGCCGTCTGTGCCAAAGCGGAATTAAACTATGCAAAAGCTACACATCCAAAGGACAGGAAAAGAGGAGGAAAAATGCGTATTGCCCCCTGAGCTTCCTGTCAGACACAGAACTTGTGAATCTCAGAAATTCACTGTCAGTGCTATGAAGCCCAGCTTTGTTCAAAGCCTCACTTTTCTGTTACCACCAAGTAGAGAAGCGAGGCTGAAAGAATTCATTAATTCACGAAAAGAACAAAGGCGATTTATTCTCATCTTCCTCTCCTCCAAAAACACAGGCACTGCATTTCAATGGAGTTAAATATAAGTGCTTCCTTCCAGAACAACTGTACAAAGGACAGGATGTATAAACTCATTTTAAATAGGTAAAACAAATCAACAGGAAATCTCCCTCGCCCCCACCTGGCATTACTGTAGCTGCTCTTTATGCTGTGAGGGTCTTGAAGCTATTTATCACGCCAGAGTCTCTGTGAGCATTTTCTTTGCGTGTTAAACACCATTTTAGTACACTAAAGTTTACAAAGGAGCCTAACTGAAAGGTTAGTAGTTCTAACCCACCCAGCAGCTCCATGGGAGAAAGACCTGGTACTCTGCTCCTGTAAAGACTAAATCAAAACACACACACACACACACACACAATGTTGCTGTCAAGTCAGTTCTGACTCATAGTGACCCTACAGGACAGAGGAGAACTAACTGCCTTTACAGGGTTTCCAAGGAGCGGCTGGTGGATTTGAACTGCCAACCTTCTGGTTAGCAGCCTGAGCTGTTAACCACTGTGCCACCGGGGCTCTCCTGTAAAGATTACAGCCTCGAAACCCCACGGGGCAGTTTTACTCTGTCACATGGGGTCGCCACGAGTCGAAATTACCTGGATGACACCTAACCACGATAACAGCAATTGTCGGGCCTTGCAGCATCTCCACGGTGTGGAGTAATGGTTTCCACCAGAGTGGGAATCCCAGTTGTCTTTTTGGAAGGTTGACCAAGAGAGAATAAGAGGGACAGGGTTAAGGGACAGATGGGGTTTTCCCCTAACAACTCCGACAGCCTCCTAATTCAGCGCACAATTCCCTGAGGTCCTAAGTACAGGATTCATAGTTCTCACATTCCAAACAGCACATGGGGGTCGCAGCACGATTGCCGATTGCCGGAGGTGCCAGTAAGTTCTTAGTGGAGGTAGGATCAACTCAGCATTGTTTTCTGCTGGGTTCGCCAACAATTCACTGCCTTTCACATGCAGATGGCTCATTCTGCAATAATTCAATTCAGTGCTTGTCATAAAGAAGACTACAGAGGGTCTGCTTCATGTGGGTTACTTTGCCGCTGCCCTGGTGACATCTGAAGAGCCCTCCGGGGACCACCAGGATCTGAGGATTCCAGAGAGCAAGGCTCTGGGAACACACAGGATAAGTGGTCCAATGAGACTGCTCTGTGAAGAGTCTTAAGTTGTGCACCCCGAATTAATACTTTCCTTCTGGCACTTTATTCTTTTTCTCTTGTCTGTAGTCAGTAGGTTAAAATGAGCCCTGGTGGCGTAATAGTTATGGGCTTGGCTGCTAACCAAAATGTTGGCAGTTCAAACCCACCCAGCAGCACTGTGGAAGAAAGACCTGGCGATCTGCTCCCATAAAGATTACAGCCTAGGAAACCCTAGGGGGCAGTCCTGCTCTGTCACATGGGGTCGCCGTGAGTCCGAACAGACTTGATGGCACCCAATAACAACAATAGTATGTTAGATAAAGACAATCTGCTGTCCACCAGAGGTGGGGTTTATGAATAATCAAAGAACTCAAAAAAAATTTAGTGAAATTTTGTCAAACCTCTTCGAACCATTGACCCAAAAGCAGTCTGCAAATATACTGAAGTGACAGAATTATAAGATTTCCTCTGGAAGTCATAAATGGTGTAAGTTCCTTGAAAGAAAGGATCTGAAGTCTTCGATGTTGCGTCCCCAGTACCCTATCTGGGTAAGGCAGGTCACCAGTGACTGCTTTAAAAAAAGACAGAAGTTGCCCTGTGGCGTCAGTTTTGACTTAGGACAGCCCCCTGGGTATCAGAGTACAGCCGTGCTCCATAGAGTTTTCCTGGCTGTAATCTTTACGGAAGCAGATCGCCAGCCCTTCCTTTGCAGTACCTCCGGGTGGATTTAAACCACCAAACTTCTGGTTTGTTGTTGGTGTTGTTAGTTGCCATCAAGTCGACTCCGGCTCATGACGACCCCATGTGTGTCAGAGCAGAGCAGAGATCCATAGGGTTTTCAATGAGTGATTTTTCAGAAGTAGATGGCCAGGCCTTTCTTCTGAGGCACCTCTTGGCAACTCCAACTTTTCGGTTAACAGCTAAACCATTTGCACCACCCAGGGACTCCCTTAATATTATAATTATTGCTTATCTGTTCACTTGGTAAGTGTTTATTTTGCACCTCATGTATTCCGGCTCCGGCTGGAAACCCTGGTAGCAGTTAAGGGCTACAGTTGCTAACCAGATGTAGGCAGTTCAAATCCACCAGGTGTTCCTTGGAAACCATATGGGGCAGTTCTACTCTGTCCTATAGGGTCGCTAGGAGTTGGAATCAACTAGATGGCAATGAGTTTGGTTTTCGTTTGGTATTTCAGCTGGAGCCCTGGTGGCACAGTGGTTAAGAGCTCAGCTGTTAACCAAAAGGTCAGCAGTTGGAATCCACCAGCAGTTCCTTGGAAACCCTATGGGGCAGTTCTACTCTGTCCTATGGGATCACTGTGAGTTGAACCAACTTGACAGCACAGAACAATCTTTTTAAAAGGAGCCCTGGTGGCTCAATGGTTAAACAGTCACTGTTAACTTAAAGGTTGGCAGTTCAAATCCACCCAGTGCCTCCTCAGGAGAAAGACCTGGAGATCTGCTCCCATAAAGATTACAGCCTAGGAAGCCCAATGGGGCAGTCCTACTCCGTCATATGGGGTCGCTATGAGTCAGAATCCACTTGAAGCCATCCAACAACAACCTGTATAGTTCTGCTAGCAAAGCAGGATCTGACCTACGTGACTTTACGAGCCTGGATTCTGGGCAGCTTTAGAACTCTGCAGACCCAGACGGGTGTGACAACACAATAAGATGCTGGCAGATCCATACTGAAAATCCTGTGATGAATGGCAGGCTTTATCACTGCCTCTGCTCTTTTCCTTTTTTGAGTAAGTGGCCCCGGGTGAAACCTAGACAGGAAATAGCTTCAATGGTCTTAATAGAAGTCGTTTAATGAATTAATCTATCGCGGGCATGATAAATAAAATTTTAATTAAGAAATAGCTTAATTAGGAAGTTTTCCAAACAAGGATCTAAAAGTCTAGCACAGCAAGAGATGCACTTTGTCCCAATTTCTTAATTTACTTACATGCTGTGATACTAAAAAATAAATAAATAAAAGTATTTGCTTCAATATGTGTAATAACCAAAATGTAATAATTATAACTCTGTAAACACCGGAGGCAATGCTATTGCCTTACTTCATAATGGCGCTGTCAGAATCAACAAACAATAAAATAAAACAAACAGGCTTTCTCTTCTGGGAATTCACTTTCTCTAAGGCCTTAAGGCACACAGCATGAGCCTGGACACACTGACGACGCTCAAAAAGACTTCCAAGTTCCCTCCTACATCCAATATCCTGTGGTTTTATACACTGCTTTTGTCCTACCTATAGGCTCTGGGTGGCACAGTTTGCCCTTGGCTGGTAGCCAAAAGGTTGGTGGTTTGAACCTCCCCGGCAGTGCCAAGGAAGAAAGTCCTGGCTATCTGCCTCTGTAAAGAATATAGTCAAGAAAACCCTATGGGGCAGTTCTACTCTGTGACAAATGGGGTTGCCATGAGTCGGAACTGACTCAATGGCAACGGGTTTTTGGTTTATATAACAGCAGAGGTACTGGTTGTTCACGTTCCATGCTGGAGACCTAGGTTCAAACCCCAGCAAATACAGCTCGTGTGTAGCCACCACCCACCTGTCAGTGGAAGCTTGTGGGCTGACACGATGCTGAACAGGTTTCAGTGGAGTGTCCAGACCAAGAGGGACTAGGAAGAAAGGTCTGGCAACCTACTTTCAAAAATGAGCCAGTGAAAACCCTAGAGATCACAACAGTCTGATCCACAGCCGATCATGAAGATGGCTCAGGACCAGGCAGCATTTTGTTCCACTGTGCATGGGGTTACCATGAGTCAGGGGCCAACTTGACAGTCACTAACAACAACAACATACAACAACAAATAACCAATGAAGGGCTCATGGACTGTCTTGCAGATTCCCCGACTGCAAGTTGTCTACGTGATTTCCAGGGATGCTGCAAAATGAAAATATGAGGGCCTTTGTCAAAAATTACTGAGAATTTCCATTTCGAGGGACAGAGGAGCAGGGGCAGGGATCCGGGGACCATGGTTTCAGGGGACATCTAGGTCAACTGGCATAACAAAGTTTATCAAAATGTTCTGCATCCCACTTTGGTGCGTGGCATCTGGGGTCTTAAATGCTAGCAAGTTGCCATCTGAGATGCATCAATTGGTCCCAACCCACCTGGAGCAAAGGAGAATGAAGAACACCAAAGACACAAGGAAAACATGAGCCCAAGAGATAGAAACGCCCACATAAGCCAAAGACTCCATCAGCTTGAGACCGGAAGAATTATATGTGCCCAGCTACCACCAATGACCACCCTGACAGGGAACACAACAGGGAGTCCCTGATGAAGCAAGAGAAAAGCGGGGTGCAGACCCCAAATTCTAGTAGAAAGAACAGACGTAATGATCTGACTGAGACTGGAGGGACCCCAGAGGACAAGGCCCCCGGACTCTCTGTTAGCCCAAAACTAAAACCATTCCTAAGGCCAATTCTTCAGACAAAAATTAGACTGGACTATTAGACATAAAATGATACTGGTAAGGAGTGTGCTTCTTAGCTCAAGCAGACACTTGAGACTATGTGGGCAGCTCCTGTCCGGAGGTGAGATGAGAAGGCAGAGGGGGACAGGAGCTGGTTGAACAGACATGGAAAATACAGGGCGGAAAGGAGCAGTGTGCTGTCACATGATAGAGAGAGCAACTAGGGTCATATAACAAAGTGTGTATAAATTTTTGTATGCAAAACTAACTTGAACTGTAAACTTTCACTTAAAGCACAATAAAAACAAAAAATTACTGAGAATTTCAAGGTAGTGGAAACACAGCATGCGGCCAGCAGCGAGCCCTTCTGAGCAAGGGGACCCATGTGGCCACACAGGTCACATCCCTCACAGCCGGCCCTGAGCGTTGAGAAGGCTTGAGATGCTAGGGGTGTTTGCAGGACCCTGACCTTCTCCGGCTCCTTTCCTCCTCTCTTTAATTACAGCAGGTGTTGTTCCAAGAACAGAAGTGGTTGTTGTTGTGGTTGCCACCGAGTCAGCTCTGACTCGCAGAGACCCCTGTGTGAAGAGTAGAACTGCTCCGTAGGGTTTGAAAGGCTGTGAGCTTTAGGAAGCAGACTGCCAGGGCTTTCTTCCAAGGTGCCTCTGGGCGGGTTTGAACTGTTAATCCTTCAGCTAGTAGTCGAGTGCTTAACCATTTGCAGCACCCGGGGCTCCATAACAGAAGGTACTAGTAATAAGTTACTGCTGTTTATCTGGGCCAGGAAGCCACGGGGAGTGACTTTGGTAGGAGGAATCTGGGGGTATACTTTTGGGCTTCTGACTTCTCTCTCACCTCTTGGGGCGTTCTTATGAAATTCACAGAGAAATAGAACTAAAAGACCTAGAATATTAAGTGTTTTTTTCGGCTGACTGTGTAGTTTCATGGACTCATTGATCTTTAAAGCTAAATAGGGCCTTAGAAGTTCTCTGGCCCAACCTCCCTCATTTTAATTACAGCTCCAGCAGATTCCACTTAGGCCAAGGGCACGCGGGTGGTTTCTTAGCTGCATAACTCTAAAGCTGACGGTGACTCTGATGAACGAACCATAACGGATGATCTTTCGGAAAGACAAACTGTTAGTATAACGCACGATTCCTGCCACAGTACTAATGGATTTGCGCAGGATGCTGCCAACCACGCTAAGAACACATTTAGCATTTAATGATGTTAGCTCAGTCAGAGCAAGGGGAGGGGCCTGAGGTCTTGGGACTAGGAAATCGCTGGAGATGGGATCTGGAATGCATTCATGAGATACGGGTAGAAAAAGTCTCAGGTGGCAAAAATGGTTTGTGCTCAGCTGGCAAGCAAGAGGTTGCCGGTTCAAACCCACCCAGGGGCACTGTGGAAGATACAGATGGAGAGACGGTAAGAAGCTTATTATAAAACTTTCCAGTTTAGTATCATTGCTAGTAAATGTTTTACTTTTTATGAATTTGCACAATTATTGTCAGTTAAGGAACCCTGGTGGTTAATGGTTAAGCGCTCGGCTGCTAACTTGAAGGCTGATGGCTCAAATCCACCCAGTGGCTCTGTGGGAAAAAGACCTGGTGACCTGCTTCCCTAAAGATGACAGCCTAGAAAACCCTATGGGGAAGTTCTACTCTGTCACACAGGGTCGCTATGAGTTGGAATCAACTCGACGGCACCCAACAACGACGACATTGTTCACTTAATTTCCAACTTATGGAGGAGAAAGAGGAAATACTGAAAAATTCAGGATGCCATGATGAAATAAAGACAAAACATTCTTTACTAAACAAAATAACAGAGCCATCAGGTTCTGCGAATTTTATTTTGGATAAAAATGTTGCTCAGGATAGATGCTGTCTGAGAAAGTAGGACGGTTTGGCACAGCAGATTTGCAAATCCAGTATTTTGGAGTTACGGGACATTCTACACTGTCCTTTGCAGTTTCTGGAAGCTTGCTCTATTTCTGGTCAAATAGATAAGTGATGTGAGCAGCCTGACAGAATTTATGAGCTTATGAGGCAGGATGCAACCACCGTGCTGAATTCATATCCTGCACTGTGGCCCCAGTGTGCTTTGGCCCAGGTGCTGCTTCACAGCTCAATAAATGCTGATTGACTACAAACACGACAAAAATGTCTGTCCTTCAACTAGACTGTCTTAGGACTAACCCCTGGAGGCACAGCCTAGGAACTTCTACTCTGTCACATGGGGCTCTAGTAGTGGGGATTGGCTCGATGGCACCCAACAACAGCTGGGCGTGTGCCTTGTTTGGTCAGAGCAACCACCAGCCACTAATGAACACTGCCCTTCCCTTATAGGAGCTCTGGTGGTGCAGTGGTTAAGCACTCAGCTGCTAACCCAAAGGTCAGCAGTTCAAACCCACCAGCGGATCCCCAGGAGGACGATGTGGCAGTCTGCTCCCGTAAAGATTACAGCCTTGGAAAACCCATGGAGCAGCTCTGCTCTGTCCTGCAGGGTGGTGAGGAGTCGGAATCGACTCAACACCAGGAGTTTACAGGTCCTTCCTTTGCTCCAATGCCCGAGGAATTCTGTTGCCTCCGAGGGTCACCCAGCACATAGATTAGGTCAGGTTCAAGCTGCTCTCCTTACAAACACAAAAATTCAAGACGTTGGTAACCTACTTTTCTCTGGGATTCACCTCAAACAACTTTATCAGGGCAAAGCCTAACTGATAATGGCTGGTAAGTGGATGCAATACTAGAAAAATCAATATATAGAACCTTTCTTAGGAGGTAAGCTTTTTTAAATTAGACTGGGTCTGGGTATCACAACAATGAAGAAGTCGTTGATACAAAGCTCTAACTCGATTATCTCTAGACCCCACAAGCTATAGTAACCACAGAAGCAGTGAGGTGAAGACTATCTTGTATGTAATTTACTACATTTTTCTTTTTGAATATGTATTATGGAGCAACCTTAAGAAGTTGTTTCTTCTAATGTTATTTAAAATTTTTATTTTCACTTTGCAATTTTTTATTACATACTTATTTTTATTAGTGGCACATGTATTTTTGGTAATTTTTATTCATCAACAGTTCTGTGACCAAATAAGTAAATCTATCACAAAAAACCATTCCGTCCAGTACTGCTACTGTTATGCTGTAAGAACTGTGGATTTAGGAACAGTTTCCTTGTTTTTCTCATTCCCAGTAACTCAGGACACGCATATGTGTTTTTATACATATGGAGCCCTGCTGGTGTAAAGGCTAAGTGCTTGGCTGCTAACCAAAACGTTGGTGGTTCAAACCACCCAGCGGCTCCACGAGAGAGAGGCCTAGGAATCCGCTCCTGTAAAGATCACAGCCAAGAAAACCCTATGGGGCAGTTCTACTCTGTCACATGGGGTCGCTATGAGTCGGAATCGGCCAGACGGCACCTAAGAACAAGAATAAAACTGTATATGTAGTCTACATCTAAAGACTGCGTTCTCCTGGGCCCTGGTCCTTGGCCTTTCTCTTATCTGTATTCTCTTCCTGAGTAAGCCCAACTTCCCCAAGGCTTTCTAGGGCAGCATACTGCAATGACACCCACATTTCCATCTCCGGCTCTGACTTTTCTCCCCAGTCTATGCCTGTACATCCAATTCGTTATTTGACTTTTACTTTTGGCTGTCTAATTGTTGTTGGTTGTTGTGTGCCATTGAGTTGATTCTGACTCGCAGCGAGCCTATATGACAGAGTAGAACTGCCCCATAGGGTTTCCTAGGCTGGAATCTCTACAGGAGCAGATCGCCAGGTCTTTCTCCCATGGAGTTGCTGGGCACATTCAAACCGCCAACCTTTTGGTCATCAGCCAAGCACTTAACCATTGCACCACTAGGGCTCCTTGGATGTCTAAAAAGTGTCCCACACTTAACATGGCCAGGAGGGAAGGCCTCACTCTGCACCCTTCACATGCAAAGCTGCTCCTCTAGGTGTCCCATCTCAGCAGACAGCACTGCCCTCCGCTTAGTCACCTGGATGAAAAAGCCTACAAGTCTTGGTTCCTCTCCCCACTTCCAAAAAAAACAGTCTCTCAGCATCATGGTCTCCAGACGCATCCCTTTCTCTCCCTCGCTCTCACTCTGGTCCAGGTCACTGTCTCATCTTTCACCAGGGCCACTGCAGGTAGTAATTTATCCAGCTGTGGTCACTTCCCTGTTTAAAATCATCTGCTTCTTATCCCAGGAGCCCTGGTGGCACAGTGGTTAAGTGCTATGGCTGCTAATCAAAAGGCTGGCTAGTTCAAATCCAAAAGCCGCTCCTTGGAAACTCTATGGGGCAGTTCTCCTCTGTCCTCCAGGATTGCTAGTGGTTGGAATTAACTTGAAGGCAATGGATTTTTTTTTTGGTCTTATCAGACATAGAAGCAAATGAAAACTTCCTGACGTGGCAGCAGGATCTAACCTGATCTTACACCTGGCCCCTGACCTTATCACCTGGCCCATGACTATACCTCTGACACCCTTTCCTACACTTCTGCCTACCACCTTTTGTACCTTATGTTCCTGCCACGCTGGCCTTTTTTCCTGCCCCTGCCATATGACAGTATCGTTCTGGCCTCTTCTTAGGAGCTTCAGTATGACCTTGTACTAGACTGAACTCTGTGGTCATCACATGTCAGTCAGTGAGCCTCAGCCCTGACTGCACAGTAGAGTCCTCCTGGAAGTTCAGAAAGTACTGACACCCAGGCCCCACGCAGACTGAGTCAGACTCCCTGGGGACGGTCCAGAGCATCAGTAGTTTTGAAAAGTTCTGGCTCCACAGGAGAAATCTTGCCATTGAGTTGATTCCAACTCATAAAGATACTATAGAACAGAGTAGAACTGCCCCATAGGGCTTCCAAGGAGCAGCTGGTGGATTCGAACTTTCGGTTAACAGCTGAGCTCTAAGACGTAGAGATTACGGCCTAGAAAACTCTAAGGGACAGTTCTGCTCTGTCACATGGGTTCAGTGTGAGATGAAATCCAGTCGATGGCACACAACAACAATAACAACAATAGTTAACATCTATTAGGGACCCTGGTAGCACAGTGGTTAAGAATTCAGGCTGCTAATCAAACAGTTGACAGTTCAAATCCACCGGCTGCTCCTCGGAAACCCTATGGGGCAGCTCTACTCTGTCCTATGGGGTCGCTATGAGTCGGAATCGACTCGAAGGCAGTGGGCTTAGCATGTGTCTTAGTTGTTCCTCTTGGAACCATTCAGACAACCCTCGACGCCTCTTCTGTTGAACGTGTGGCTCAAAGCGTGGTATCTACAACCAAGCAGTACTGCCTGCAGGGAAAGGAACAGAACTGTCTTCTCTCTCCACGAACGAGTCCCCTGGGGCCACTGTAACAGATTACCACAAACTAGTCCTTTAAAAAAGGACCCCGCTGGTGCAGTGGTGAAGTGCTTGGCTGCTAACAGAAGGGCCAGTGGTTTGAACCCACCCAGCGGCTCCTCGGACAAAAGACCTGGTGACCTGCTCTGTAAAGAGTACAGCCTAGGACACCCTACGGGGCTGCTCTACTCTGTCACGTGGGGTCGCTGTGAGTCAGACTCGACTCGACCGCTCCCGACAATGACAACAGATGATGCTTCTGTGCCACTTCGGTCAGGAACACTGGTATCCCTGATGCGCCCTCCCCGTTTTCACTGCATAATCAGCAGCTCAGATTTTTTTTTTTAATTGTAAGTATAAATCACATCTAAATGTACTCCCCCTTTTTAGAGATACTAAAGAAAGAAAGAAAGAAAGACCTGACAGGGTAGAATGCCTGTTCTCCACGGGAAGTGGCTGTGAAAGGAAAGGACGCGGACGTAAAACACTTGAAAAGGTTCTCTGTCAACCTGTACTTTCCGCTATTGTAGAACACACTGAGGTTTTAATGAGGGGCTTTTTTACAGCTTGGAATGTGTTCTTCAGCCTGCTCTGCCCTGAAGTCTCAATCCCACATTTACATCACATCACAGGGTGCTACTGTTGATACTGAGAAAGAAGGAACCTGTTTTAACATGACAAGAACTCACTGAAATTTAGTGGAATTAGCGTTTCTAATGAAACTCAAACTTTTCAGTGTTTCAAGTTAGTTTATTCTTGGCAGCAATATAACTTCCTGTGTGTCTAGCGGAATGATTTAAAATGAGACTATAAAAGAGATCAAAAGACCCTGGACGTCAATGAGTTCATAAGCTACCTAAATATTGTTTTGTGAGCATAAGGAATCAAACATATGGATTAAACTTCCATTAAAACAGAGTGAGTTTGAAAGGAAAGGAGCAAAAGGCTTCGGAACTCATTTGGATTTTCTCAGACCTGAACACTGAAAAGTAGTTCAAGCCGCCTACAGACAGCAAGACCTAAAATGCGTGTTCTTGTCTAGAGGATTTCAGGATGCGATTAGAAAGTTCAGAACTGCCACCAGCGGTGGCTCATTAGGGAACTGGAGAAGCCAAAGGGCCTGTCACTCACCCACCTGGCAGAGACCTGGGTCTTGCAACGTCTGCCTCTGTACTGAGAGCAGGAGCACTGGGCGCCACACGGGCTGCCTGTTTCCATGCTCTACAAGCACCCTCAAGGAGCTCTGGTGGCACGGTGGGTAAGAGCTCGACTGATAACTGAAAGGCTGGAGGTTCGAACCCACCCAGTGGCTCTGCAGGAGAAAGACCTGGCAATCTGCTCCCGTAAAGACTCTCCCTTCCTGTGGAGCAGATTCTGACTCCTAGTGAAGCTATATGACAGAGGAGAACTGCCCCATAGAGTTTTCAAGGCTGTCATCTTTTTTATTTATTTAATTTTATTGTCTTTCAGGTGAAAGTTTACAGGACAAATTAGTTCTCCATTGAAACATTTTATACACAAATTGTTTTATGACATTGGTTTTGATGTCCGCAATGTGTCAGCACTCTCCCCTTTTCCCTTTCCACCCGGGTTCCCCATGTCCATTCCTCCAGCTTCCTTGTCCCTTCCTGCCTTCTTGTCTTTGCTTCTGGATGGCGCTTTTTTCTCCTGGGGAGCAGCTGAGTGGGTTCAAACTGCCCACCTTTTAGTGAGCAGCCGAGCGCTTAACCACTATACCACCAGGCTCCTTTCCTTAAAGCCTAGGAAACCCTATATGGCACACAACAACAACACAAGCCCATACAGTCAACAGCCCAATGGGATCACTAGGGGGCAAGCTATTTTACATGCATACACAACAGTTATGGTTAAGTCTTGGCATAAGTGTAGCCAGGATGGTCCTTAGAAGCGAGGATGGTGAGACTTCATCTTAGGTATTTTGGATATGTTATCAGGAGGAATCAGTCCCTGGAGAAGGACATCATGCTTGGTACAGTAGAGAGTCAGCAAAAAAGTAGAAGACCCTCAGCAAACTGGATTGACACAGTGAATGCAACAATGGCTCAAGCATGACGACGGTGAGGACGGCGCAGGACAGGGCAGTGTTCTGTTCTGTAGCACGCAGGGCCGCTGTGAGTAGGAACTGACTCGAGGGCACCGAACACCACCACCACCACAATGGTTACAGGTTTGGCTGCTAACCGAAGGGTTGGTGGGTCAAACCCACGCAGTGGCCTCTGCAGGTGAAAGCTCTGGCGACCTGTTCCCATAAAGATTAAAAAATAAATAAAAATAAAGACTACAGCCTAGAAGACCTTATGGGGCCGTTCTACTTCGTACATGGCGTCATTACAAGTCAAAATGGACTCGACGGCACCCAGCGACAGGAGGGTGAGCCTGATCACCCCAGGAGGAAAGAAAGGGTGCATTTTCCAGTTCTTCTCATTACTGTTTTTAGGCTAATTTTAAGTGACACGGAGCCTTAGAAAAAGGATTTGAGGGTCCATGAGTCTCCATAAAAAGGAGTCCTGATGGTGCAGTAGCTAATTACTCAGCCGCTCACTGAAAGGTCGGGGGTTCCAACCCGCCAGCCGCTCCTCAGAAGAAGCCGGGGCACTCTGCCTCTGCACAGATGACAGCCTCGGAAACCCCATGGGGCAGCTCTCCTCTGTCCTGTAGGCTCGCTGTGAGTTGGAATCGACTCTACGGCAGTGGGTTTGGTTTGGCTATTTTGGCATCTCCATGAAACCTAGGGAGGAGGCTGCGTGACGCAGCAGAAACTGGGCACAGATGGCCTTGCCTCCTGCTTTGAACGCTTGGGAATCCTCTGGGAATCAACATAATTACCAGCATTACTGAAAATTTGCAGCTGCAACAGTGGACACTGAGATGACAGAAAACTGCTGCTGACCCAAATAAGGAGAACAACCATGGAAAACTAAGTATACATCAGCACAAATGCCCCAATGTGGGGAAAATTGCAGCTACCAAGGAGCCCTGGTGGCACGACAGTTAAGTGCCTGCTGCTAACCAAAAGGTCAGCGCTTTGGGCCCACCCAGTGGCTCCACAGGAGAAAGGCCTGATCTGCGTCCGTAAAGATTACAGCCTGGGAGACCACATGGGACAGCTCTGCTCTGTGGTATGGGGTCGCCATGAGTCACAGTTGACTCGATGGCACCCGGCACCACCACCACAGGAGTAGAAAGCCTAGAAAATGCTCCGAATGACAGCTCTTCTTTAGCAGCAATGACTTCCTTATTATTTTTCAGTGAAATGAACATATTTGAACATCATTCACATCTTACCCTTCCATGGGTTTCATTATTTGTGTCACTGTGACCTGTGTTAAGAAATTTTTTTTTTCTGTATGTATGAGCCCTTTCTTTCTAAATACGGTCCCACAGCACAGGAGTCCACAGGGTCCAATATGTTTAAATTAATATTCTTGTCTTTTAGTTGACAAGATAGCCTTTCATGAAGAGAAGCAAGAGCAAGTGAGAATAAACATTTCCTCCCTTCTTCTGATCCTATGTTGTTGTTGTTGTGTCGTCAGGTCAACTCGGACTCACAGCGACCCCACGTGACCAAGCAGAGCTGCCAGTGGGCTTTCCTGGGCTCTCATCTTCACTGGAGCAGATCGCCAGGTCTTTTTCCTACGGAGCCGCTGGGTGGGTTTCAACCACCAACCTGGTTAGCTGCCAAATGCTTAAATCACTGTGCCACCAGGGCTCCTTATAAAAGGACACAGAAAAGCAGAGAGGAGACTCAAATACCTCCAACAAGCTCTAGACAACACACACACGTTTGTTCTACGGAACACTATACTATTTACTAATAAGAAGAACATTTCAGGAATGTTAGAGACGCCCAAGCCCTGGGTGGTGTAAACAGTTTGCGCTCAACTACTAACCTAAAGGTTGGTGGCTCGAACCCACACATCCGTGCAGTGGAAGAAATGCCTGGCAATCTGCTTCTGTAAAGAATATAGCCAAGAAAACCCTATGAAGCAGTTCCACTGTGTAACACATGGGGTTGCCATAAGTTGTAACCGACTCGATGGCAATGGGTTTTTTTTTTTTTTTTAGTTGCTTTTTTAAGAGGTTTCAGCACAAAACTTTGACATGCCTGGAAAGAGGAAAAAAAAAAAAGTGCCAAGAGCCCCATACCCTGTCTTGGCAGGGCAGACGTCCTCTGGAAGTACATTCAAACAGTTGGTTACTCTGCTATTATAAGCTCAACTATATAAAGGGCACTTTTACAAACGAAGAACACTTTCACCTAGAATTGACGCCAGCATCAATAACCAAAGTATTTCAGTGTTTCGTTGCCAAAATTCCATATTTTAGCTACCTTAGAGAAAACCCAAGAAAATCAATTTGCATCTAAAAGCTCCTTCATGAGGCTGGCTAGGTTTTGTGGCAAGCATCCCAGCTTGCTGAGAACAGCCCAAGATGCGGTCTGTTTCCAGAGGATCGTTTGGTCCTGGCTGAATAACCTGCTGGTATCCACTGTTTGTGGAGGGGTAAGTAGCTTATGGGTAAACAGATATTAATATTCTGATTAAACATTTTTAAGCCCCTTTCCGCTATTTTAATAATTGCACGACCCTGGGAGAATTCAGAGCTCCCGTTCTGAAGCCACTTTCAGCCCTGATTTCTATACGCCCATGTCTGAAAAACTCTACCTGTGGTTTACTTAGGCATCCCGGTGGTGCAATCATTAAGTGCTTAGTTGCTAGCTAAAAGGTCAGCAGTTTGAACCCACTAGCGGCTCTGTGGGATAAACACCTGGCAATCCGCCCCTGTAAAGACGACAGTCTAGAAAACCCTATGGGGCTGTTCTACTTTATCATATGGGGTCACTATGAGTCGGAATTGACTGGATGGCACACAACAACAACAACGTGGTTTACTTGACAGAATCAAAACCTTTTCTCTCCACCACATGAGCTGAACAGCAATGTCTAAAATCTGTGTGAATAAAGGACTTTCCTGGACAATATGGGCACTTTTAAATCTTTACGTGGCACCCTCTTCCCTTCAACACTTCCTTTTGTAAGACAGGGCTGCAGTCATCTCTGGACTCGGTTTCTATAAAAACTCAGCGCAGTCTTGGCAGTTCTCCTGGAAACACTTCTTGCTTCCCGACGATCCATTGATTTAACAAACTTACACGACAGAAGCAATGAAAGAGACATTTGCAGCGAGCACTGTGAAGAAGCAAGAAAAGTTTACTAAACCACAGAATTTTTTCTAACCCTGCCCAACGTATAGATTCTACAGTCCAGCACGATAGTCCTGAGCGTCACTGTTATCACTGGGGTCTGGAATGAACGTTCAGGTCTTTAATAATCCACAGTCAAAACCACAGCTAGTTCTGGGTCCAGACCGAAACGTCTGTTTATTTCTTGGGTGCTTACTAAACAGGGTCACTGTGTTGGAAAGAAAACACGGGGTGGACGTTTATGCTCACAGCGGGAGTGTAAGGCTCATCTGTAATCCCCACTTCCAAATTAAAGCAGTTCGGTTGAACACGGAGCCCCTGGTGATGCACCTGGTCAACACACTCAGCTGCTGACTAAAAGCTTGGAGGGTCTAGTCCACCCAGAGGTGCCTCAGAAGGAAGACCTGGTGATCTGCTTCTGAAAAACCAGCCACTGAGAACTCTGTGGGGCACGTTCCACTCTGGCACACGTGGGGTCGCCACGACTTGGAGTGAATTTGATGACCACTCCTGGGGTTTTGGGCTTAGGCTGATAGACTATGCAGCTCAAAGACAAGAAAACTCAGCATCTGCTGGAGAATGGTGCTCGGCTGACAGGACAGATGGCTGCTCTGGTGCACAGCCACACCGACAGCCAAGGACGTCTGTCAAAGTATAAACACAGGAAACCAGGAGGAGCCCTGAGAAGGTTTAATCTCCCCATCTCCCTCTCATCATCCTCTCTCTCTGCCCAGGCTTCATGTCTTCTGCTCTACAACTCTCTTCCAGCCAGCAGCACCGCTGGCGAGGCCCAGGGCAGCCAGGGTGAGAGGCCAGACTCAGGGTCACCTCAGAGGCCCTTCCGGTCACGCCTCCCTTGGCGGGACTCAGGGTCACCTCAGAGGTCCTTCGGGTCACACCTCCCTCAGCGGGACTCAGGGTCACCTCAGAGGTCCTTCGGGTCACACCTCCCTCAGCCAGACTCAGGGTCACCTCAGAGGTCCTTCCAGTCACACCCCCCTCGATTCCTGTAGCATTTTGTAATGCTAACACTTGGGGAACAAGGGTCCCAAACCCTAAACTGCTCAGGAGCTGTACTGTGGGTAGGGTCACTTTCCCTTATTGGGTCACGTATGTGGTGACCAGGGGAACCTAAGGCTCTTGTGGACCACTCACTGCCCACCAGCCCTGGGCCAAGGAAATGATTCCACTGAGCCTACCCAAAAGGAAGCCAGTGTGGCGGCCAAGGACCGGCTACCATGCTGCTGGTGTTCTGGCCAAGGCAAGATTCTCAAGGACCCCTCAACGGGGGGTCCTGGTGTTCCCACCAAGGCAAGGTTCCCAAAGGCCCCTCAGAACAATCACCTCCTTCCTTCTGATTCGTGGGCAATGGATTCCAAAAGGGAGTTCCTTCCTTTGCACCCCCCAAAGAGGAGAGCTTGTCCGCAGCTTGACCAGGGTTGTGAATAGCTATCTATTTGCACCAGCAATCATCCGTCAAGCCCCCCAAAACGCCTGGTGTCCCGGAGGTTTGGGTATACTTTACTCCCAAGCACGCGGTGACATGTCCCCCGTGGGAAAACAAAGTTAGGAGAGGTGAAGCCTGAGGGCCACTTATGCTGAGCATTCCTTCCCTGGGATGGGGTGGGATGGTGCCAGAGCCAGGGCCTCTCAGGGGAAGCAGCCACCAAAAGACTCCCCGGTGACCCCTGCCATGGGCTCCCCAGCTGTGCTGAGCCCAGAGCCTGCACCAAGTGGAGCGCCCTGCACCTCTGGCTGTGGAAACAAGCGGGACGCAGAGCCAAACCTGCAGCGGGGCGCACTGGGCGTGGCGTGGCGAATCACTGCGCGGCGTGGGGGGTCGCCGGGCACAAAGGGGGCACGGGGCGCGCAGGGTGCGGCGTCGGGAGCTCGGCGCGCGGCGGAAGGCGCGGGGTGGCGGGGGCGCGTGCGGGACTCCCCCTGTCCTCGCCGGGCCCCTGCCGACTCTGAGCCCCGCACGGAGCCCGGATGCGGGGCGCACGCTGGCCGGGTGGTCGCGCGGTCCCCAGCCGCGCCGGCCTGGAGGCGCACACTGACCTGCCAGCCGCCTCTCCCGGACGTTTCTCCACAGCAGATCCCAGGCGCGGGCCGTGGAGTCCCGGAGCTGCTCGCTGATGGACCTCCGGAGCCGCGTCCTGGATGGTTTCCATCTGCTGGTCATTTTAGGGCCGTCCTCATCACGACCCCCGGGGACCGCCGCCCGGATCCCCGGCGGCCCGGCGCGCCAGGCACGTGGCTCCCGCCGGGGTCCCGGGACCTGGAGCCGCCGCCCACGGGTGCGCTTCCACCGCGCGCAGGCAGCCCGGGCCTCACCCCCGCCGCGCCATCCTAGTGCCGGCTCCGCGGCTCCCGGGCTCGGTCCTCCGCCCGCCCTCCCGCAGTCTGACAGCCTGGTCCTGTGGCCCCGCTTTCGGGGTTCCCACCCCTTCCAGCCGCGCGCCCAGATCCGGGGCTGCGCTACGTGCCTCTTGTTTCTTGATAACCTCAGCTTGTCGGGCTCAGAACCAGCCGCCGCCACCACAACTGGAACACATCTTTAAAACTATGCCACGGTTCGTACCACAGTAAAGCATCATGGTTTTTCTGAGTTCAAGGCACTTGAAGTCAGCTGAGTTTAGCGGATTTTTTGGGGGGGGGGGGAGGGCGGGGAGGAGTTTGACACTAGCGCAAGTTTCGGCTTTTCGCGTATTTTGTGTTCCTTCTTCCTGGTTTATCAGTGGCCTTGTGATCTGGCTGTAATCCACAATCAAATTAAAATAGTTTAAAGAACCAAAATATGATAAATTGCACATCCAATGTGTAGGATGAAACTAACTTTTAACTATGGAGATGGAAACATGATGAGCCTACATAAAACAGATTCATATACTGTTATTGTTTGGAGCCCTGGTGGCGCAGTGGTTAAGAGCTCGGCTGCTAACGAAAAGGTCAGCAGTTCAAATCCACTAGCTGCTCCTGGGAAGCCCTGTCCAATAGGGTGGCTATGAATCCAATTGACTGATGGCAACGGGTTCGGTTTTGGTTTGGGTTGTTGTTGTTCGTTGCCATGGAGTAGATTCCAACTCATAGGGACCCCATGTGTGCAGAGTAGAGCTGCTCCATGGGGTTCCTTTACTGATTGCCAGGAGCTTGCCTGGGCTTTCTTCCGAGGCTCCTCTGAGCGGATTCAAACCCTCAACCTTTCGGTGAGAATTCCAGCACTTAACTGTTGGCACCACCCAGGGACTCCTTCATATGTTATAGCGAAACATCAAGAAGAATTAAAATACAAAAATACAAGAATTTTAAGGTATTTTAGCCAATAACATAAAGTAGGCTTATAGATAGCTAAAATTAACTCTGATTACTGAAGGGGAGATGGAGAAAATGTGCTGGCCCTTTAGGAAATATGTAGTGAGGTGCTGCCAGGGTCACTTTCCCTCCACTGCAGTTCCACGTTCATGGAAGACAGCGCTACGTCAGGCCAGTCACAGCTTTTGTTTCCAAAGTGCTCTGAGGCCGTAAGGGGAAAGTAGCTATGACGACGTTTGATGTGACGCGGCTCTGTGATTATTCACGTTATATATCTGAGGTTTGACGAGGAGAAATGAAATGTTTCCAAAGACAATTTAGGAATTTTTTAAACAGTAAATTTAGTTGAATCCCATTTCTTCTTAACTGTCTCTCTACCAGATTGCCACACACACACACAAAAAAAAGACCAAAGTTTAGTCAGCTGTTTATTTCTTTTATTTATTTATATTAGGTTCATGGGTGGTACAAACATAAGCACTCAACTACCAACCTAAAGGCTAGGGGTTCGAAGCCATGCAGTGATAGTGCAGAAGGAAGGCCTGAAAACCCAATGGAGCAGTTCTACTCTGCAGTACACGGGGTTGTGATGGGATGGCAACAGTTGTTCTCTTTTTCCTCTTTAGTTTAATGTCAGGCACTGCACATGAAGCTTGAAAATTAGAGAAAATGCTTTGATCTTCCCTCTATTAAGTAAATTGCTGCTGATTTAAGGAGTGGAAACTAACCACTACCCGAAGCAGTCTATGGTTCTGTACCAAAAAAACAAGCCCGTTGCTGTCCATTCGGCTCCGACTCACAGTGACCCTGCAGGACAGGGTAGAACTGCCTGCCCCATAGGGTTTGCCAGGTTGTCGTCTTCGCAACAGCAGACTGCTACATCTTTCTCCCGAGGAGCAGCTTGTGGGTTCGAACCGATGACCTTCCAGTTAGCAGCCAAGCACTTAACCGCTGCACCACTAGGGCTTCTAGATATAACGGTTGTGTGCTTTTAGTGAATATTCCCTCCACCAGTTTATACTGTTGGTGGAAAAGGAGGGAGGAAATGAAGGTGAAATACAGTATTATCTTTACTGTGTTTTTACTTTATCTTAAATGTTCAGAAATTTTCACTGGTGAAACACTTCAGACTAAGCTAGAAATTTATTTATTTTTTATTGTACTTTAAATGAAGGTTTACAGAACAAACTAGTTTCTCATTAAACAATCAGTACACATACTGCTTTGTGACACTGGTTGCCAACCCTTTACGACACGTCAACACTCTCCCTTCTCGACCTTGGGTTCCCTATTACCAGCTTTCCTGTCCCTTCCTGCCTTCTGGTCCTTGTCCTTGGGCTGGTGTGCCCCTTTATTCTTGTTTTGTTTTATGGGCCTGTCTAATCCTTGGCTGAAGGGTAAACCTCGGGAGTGACTTCATTACTGAGCTATAAGGGTGTCCAGGGGCCATACTCACGGGGTTTCCTAGTTTTTGTCAGGCCAGTAAGTCTGGTCTTTTTTTTTGTGAGTTAGAATTTTGTTCTACATTTTTCTCCATCTCTGTCCAGTACCCTCTACTGTGATCCCTGATAGAGCAGTCGGTGGTGATAGCCGGGCACCATCTAGTTGTGCTGGACTCAATCTGGTGGAGGCTGTGGTATTGTGGTCCATTAGTCCTTTGGACTGCTCTTTCCCTTGTGTCTTTGGTTTTCTTCATTCTCCCTTGCTCCTGAAGGGTTGGGACCAGTGGAGTATTTTAGATGGCTGCTCACAAGCTTTTAAGACCCCCAGACAATACTTACCAAAGTAGAATGTAGAATATTTATAAACTATGTTATACCAGTTGAGCTAGATGTTCCCCGAGACCATGATCCATACAGCCCTCACCCTTGGTCTTTCAGGGAGCTTGGATGTGTCTATGGAGCTTCCATGACCTTTTAACTACAAATGTATGAATAGCTTTTTGTTCCATCCCAGTAAACCTCTGAGGTTGTCAGTTATGAAGCAATAGTCATGGATCCGAAAGGGATTTGAAACTGTGGAAGACCAGTTACAGAGCAACCCAGATGGCTTTCTGGACACACGCCAAATACCCTTTTGATTACATCCTCTGTTTTGTGTGCATGTGTGTAACGAAACGTCCTGCAAGGGCCGGGATTTGTGTTATCTTAAAGTGACTGCTATATAGTGTACCAACAAAACATTTAACAATTACATTCTCACAGGAGCTGTGTATGTGACTTTACAAAGAGCTCTCTAATTGATTTAAATAGGGGCAGTCATTGTAACATTATCTATATCCAAAAAAGAAAAACCCAAACCTTCTGCTATCAAGTGGATTCCGACTCACAGTGACCCCATGTAGCAGAGTAAAACTGCCCCCTAGGGTTTCCTAGGCAGTCATCTTTATGGGAGCAGATTGCCAGGCCCTTTTCCTGGGGAATGGCTGGGTGGGTTCAAACCCCTGACCTTCGGTTAGTAGGAATAAAAAAGTACAAGGAACATTTAAATGATTTCATGGTCATTTAGCTCTAAGGATCCTGGGACCCTACGACTTCTATTCTAGTACAGATTTTACAGTCTGATGTCATGGGATGGAGGTTTTTCTCAAGTGGCTCACTTGAGGATCCATTCTGGCATTGCAAATCTGTGTGGTTCTGGCTGTTGAAGGGTGCAGGGATTCAGGAAGGCGCAAGAGAAGGCAGATGAAAGACGGAAGGCAGCTGCCCAGGACAGGTGCTGCCCACGCCTCCCGCCCACAGCAGAGGCCAGCTCTCTGCCTGTGCCCAGCTGCTGACCCCTACCGGGGAGACCTCACAGCTGTGCAGATGGTGCTGCTCAAGACACAAAGGTCCCAAACTCAACGGGAACCTTGGGCTGTTGGGAGTCTTTGTTACAGATCCAAGGAGCCGAGGTGGTGCAATGGTTAAGCGCTCAGCTGCTAACCAAAAAATTGGCAGTTCGAATCCATTCAGCAGCTCCAAGGGAAAAAGGCCTGGCAACCTGCTAACAGATTAAGCCTAGAAAACTCTATGGGGCAGTTCTACTCTGTCACGTGGGGTCGCTATGAGTCTGAGTTGACTGGAGGGCACCTAACAACAACAACAGCTAGTGTTGGTTACCGTTCTTCACAAAACCTGTTTCAAGCTTGAACCTTAGCTGAGAACCTGTCCCGCCCCTGGGGCCTCAGGCTTTAGTGGACGACACCACCTCCGCCTTCAAAGGAAATAAATCAGGCAATTCCCTAACCTTGTCTTCCTTCTTGGAGGCCCTGGTGGTGCAAACAATGAACGTGCTCGGCTGTCAGCTGAAAGGTTGGTGGTTCAAGTCCACCCAGAGGCACCTGAAAACCCTGTAGAGCGCAGTTCTGCCGTGACACACACGAGGGCGCCAAGAGTCTGAGTGGACTCTATGGCAACTGGACAGCCCGCCTTCGTATTTACTCCCCCCCCAGGACACCGGGAGACCCGATGAAGACCTGCTCAGCACGCGCAACTGGACAGCCCGCCTTCTTATTTACTGCCCCCTCCAGGACACCGGGAGACCCGATGAAGACCTGCTCAGCACGCACACCTGGACAGCCCGCCTTCTTATTTACTCCCCCCTCCAGGACACCGGGAGACCCGGTGAAGACCTGCGCAGCACGCACAACTGGACAGCCCGCCTTCTTATTTACTGGGAGACCCAGTGAAGACCTGCTCAGCACGCGCAACTGGACAGCCCGCCTTCGTATTTACTCCCCCCCCAGGACACCGGGAGACCCGATGAAGACCTGCTCAGCACGCACAACTGGACAGCCCGCCTTCTTATTTACTCCCCCCCCAGGACACCGGGAGACCCGATGAAGACCTGCTCAGCACGCACACCTGGACAGCCCGCCTTCTTATTTACTTCCCCCCCGCAGGACACCGAGAGACCCGATGAAGACCTGCTCAGCACGCACACCTGGACAGCCCGCCTTCTTATTTACTCCCCCCGCCAGGACACTGGGAGACCCGATGAAGACCTGCTCAGCACGCACACCTGGACAGCCCGCCTTCTTATTTACTCCCCCCCACCAGGACACCGGGAGACCCGATGAAGACCTGCTCAGCACGCACACCTGAACAGCCGCCTTCTTATTTACTGCCCCCCCCCAGGACACTGGGAGACCCAGTGAAGACCTGCTCAGCACGCACACCTGGACAGCCGCCTTTTTATTTACTCCCCCCCCAGGACACCGGGAGACCCGGTGAAGACCTGCGCAGCACGCACAACTGGACAGCCCGCCTTCTTATTTACTGGGAGACCCAGTGAAGACCTGCTCAGCACGCACACCTGGACAGCCCGCCTTCTTATTTACTCCCCCCCACCAGGACACCGGGAGACCCGATGAAGACCTGCTCAGCACGCACACCTGAACAGCCGCCTTCTTATTTACTGCCCCCCCCCAGGACACTGGGAGACCCAGTGAAGACCTGCTCAGCACGCACACCTGGACAGCCGCCTTTTTATTTACTCCCCCCCCAGGACACCGGGAGACCCGGTGAAGACCTGCGCAGCACGCACAACTGGACAGCCCGCCTTCTTATTTACTGGGAGACCCAGTGAAGACCTGCTCAGCACGCACACCTGGACAGCCCGCCTTCTTATTTACGCCCCCCCCCCAGGACACTGGGAGACCCAGTAAAGACCTGCTGAGAACGCACAACTGGACAGCCCGCCTTCTTATTTACTCCCCCCGCTCCAGGACACCGGGAGACCCGATGAAGACCTGCTCAGCACGCACAACTGGACAGCCCGCCTTCTTATTTACTCCCCCCCCGCCCCAGGACACCGGGAGACCCGATGAAGACCTGCTCAGCACGCGCACCCTCTGTCCCTACAGGCACTTCACTACCGAAGTTGCTCCCTCTGCGTCCCACACCTACAGCCCCTCACCCTTAGGGGCAACCCTCAAGTCTCGCCCTTCTTTAAACCAAACGCCAGAACCACAGCTTCACCGATTCGCATTGCAGTCTGGGTCCCCTCCCCACCTCACTGAGACTGTTCTGGCCAAGGTCATCGATAATTTTCTGGTTGCTAAATCAATATGGAGAGGAACCCCAGTGTTGCAGTGGTTACGTGCTCAACTGCAAACCGAAAGGTTGGAGGTTTGAACCCACCCAGCGGCTCTGGGAGGAAGACCTCGCGATCTGCTCCCGTAAAGATCACGGCCTAGGAAACCCTATGGGGCAGTTCTGCTGTGTCACATGGGGTCACCATGAGTTGGGATCAACTTTACAGCACCCAACAACAGCAACAAATCTAATGGACGTTTCCCAGGTGTTGTCCTTCCCTGTGCATGTGGCCCAGTGGACACTACTGACCATTCCCCAGCTCTTGGCACTGCCCTCTCCCTTGGCAGACCCACTACCACCGTCTCTGAGTTCCCTCCTTCTCACACTCTGCCCCGTGTGGTGGTGGTGGTTCTCTTCAGAGCACTCTCCCACCCTCTCCAGTGTGGCCATTTCCCAGGCCTCAGTTCTTAGCCCCTTCTTCTTCTCATGCTTCAGTCTCGCTGAGCAGTTTTATTCCTTCCCATGACTTCACCCTTCACCTCTCAAAGCCCAACTTGGTACAGACAGAAAAACATGTGTTCAAGAATATGGCTCAATGGAATCCAGAGTTTTAGGAGCTGTTGAGGCTGGATGAATCCCAAAACTATTGTCCTGAGATAATCTTTAAACCTTAAACCTTTATCCCCAGGGTCTTCTCTGAACCAAAAAAAAAAAAAAAAAGCTTTTCTTAATTTGTGAAGTACATCTGCTTTGAGCATTGTACTCTTTTGAAGAATTGTCTATGTCAGATCAGATTGAAAAGGGCAACTGGAAAGGTGGGATGGGAAGCTTAGGGGTGGTGAATTTAAGAGAACGGTGGCAGGAGAGTTTGGAAAAGGATAGCAAGAATGATAGTGCTACTTGAAGAATGTAACCACTGTCCCTGAATTGTACATGTAGAAACTGTTGAAATGGTGTATCTTTGGTTGTGTATACTTTCACCAAAATAAAAACATTAATAAAAATAAAAGAATATGGCACTGATGCAGATAGAATCAGGCCTGAGCCTGCGTTCAGTCACTTGCTGGCTTTGTAACTCGGGGCATGTTTCTATACTTCATTAGACCTACGTACAGGACTATATTGTAGATTATAATAAATAATCCGTTTGGCCCTTAGTTACCTAGTGCTCCTGTAACAGGAGTATCACCAGGGGATGGTTTTAACAGAACTGATCCTTTCACAGCCTGGTAGGCCAGAAGTCCCAATTCAGAGTGTCAGCTCCAGGGAAAGGCTTTCTCTCTGTCGGCTCTGGGGGAGGCCCTTGTCATTAAGCTTCCCTGATCGAGGAGCTTCTCAGCTCAGGGACCCCAGGTCCAAAGGACGTCCTCTGCTCCTGGCTCCTGTTTCTTGGTGGTATGAGGTCCCCCTGTGTCTTTGCTCGCTTCTCTATCTCAAAAGAGACTGACTCAAGATGCAACTTAATTTTGTAGATTGAGTCCTGCCTCATTAACACAACTGCCTCTAATCCTGCCTCATTAACATCATACAGGTAGGATTTACAACACATAGGAAAGTCACATCAGGTGACAAAATGGTGGACAATCACACAGTACTGGAAACCATGGCCTAGCCAAGTTGACAGGTATTTTGGGGGACACAATTCAACCCTTGACACCACCCTAATCCTCTTTACCATAGCCTCATCTTGCCTCGTTAACCACAGGCAGAGACTAGGATTTACAACACACAGGAAAATCGTTATCGAATCACAAGACAAAGGACAGCCATGCAATACTGGGAACCGTGGCCTAGCCAACTGGACACATACTGGGGGGACACATTCAATCTGCCACAGGCACCTGGAAGGGCCAATCGGTGCCAGCTGTCAGTGATCACCAGGCTGTCACTATCTCCAGCCCAAAGCTCTCCTGGGCTCCTCGGGAGGCCCTGCCCAACGCCCGGTCTGAATAACCCCATTACGCTCGTCAAGGCCTCCAGCTCGAGTTTCTTCACAGCGGTTCCCACTTCCTGCCATTTTTTGTCTGTCTGTTTGTGGTCTATCTCCTTGGAACGTTGCTGGTGTTAGCCTGCCGTAGAGTTGGCCCCCAACTCAGCTCGTAGCGACCCCAAGCACGATGGGATTGGAGCGTTGTGATCCATGGACTGTCCATTGGCTGGTTTTTGGGAAGTCCACTGCCAGGGCTTTCTTCCTAGTCTTAGTCTGGAAGCTCTGCTGAGACCTGTTCAGCATCCTAGCAACACAGCAGCCTCCACTGACAGACGGGGTGGCTGCGCCTGAGGTGCAGTGGCTGGGAATCGAACCTGGGTCTCCCACCTGGAAGGCAAGCATTCTACCTCGGAGCCACCACTGCTCCCTCTCCCTGGCACCCTACCAGCTTCACGGGAGCAGAGGCTGCCTGATTTATCCGTCAGTGGCCCCTCTGCACCTAGGACAGAGTCGCACTAACAGATGTTTGTGGAGTAAACAACTGACTGTGTTACCCAGCCATACACTGTCTACCTGCCCGCTTGATTCTTCTAAAACTTTCCCTCCAAACCAGCTCCTCCTTCTGGGTTAGCAACTGACATTACCACCCACTGAGTGCCCAGGAGAGAACTCTAGAAGATGGCCTAAACTTCTCCACGAGTCCTTGTACTGCTTGAATCTTTGCCCATGTGGCTCTGGCCCCAAAGCTTAGGTCAGACTCCTTTTCTCCCCTGAATTTCAGCACAGTGAGATTTACGTTGGAACGCTATTGCCATCTCTCAAGTCTGCGTTTTCACACATTCCTTCTGCCTAAATGCCCTCCTACCAATGAACTCAGGTATCCGCTTGTCCTGGGAGCCTCCCACAAATCCCAGTGGCTGGATATGCTGTAGCCCACTGTGCTCCCAGGGCACCACAGGCGTACCAGCAGAAGAGGGCTCAGCACTGCAAAGACCCTCTGTTACCTCTCAGCTGCCCACTGGCTCCTGAGTACTCAGCCACGGCACTTGTTGTTGTTGTTAGGTGCTGAGTGTATTCCAACTCACAGCAACCCCATGTGACAGAGTGTAATCACCCCATAGGGTTTTCTGGGCTGTAATCTTTATGGGAGCAGGTTGCCAGGCCTTTCTCCAGTGGAGCCGCTGGGTGGGTCAAATCACTAACCTTTTGGTTAGCAGCCTGACGCTTTACCACTGCCCCACCAGGGCTCGTCTTTCATTTCTGAATCCCTTGAGCCTTTTTCAATGAACACATAGTAAGATCATTTATTGACGAAATGAACAGCGCTGTATAGTTCTAGATGACTGGTTACTAGAAATACCCTTAGCACGCGTGTAAAGTTTAATTGCACTGATGGTGGTGCTGATTCACTGTCATAAATTACAGTCCTCTCTCCTTCAACAGGGAGCTCTGGTGACAAGATGGTTAAGTGCTCAGCTGCTAACAGAAAGGTCGGCGGTTCGAATCCACCCAGTAGCTCCTCAGGAGAAAGACCTGGTGATCTGCTCCCATAAAGACTACAGCCTAGAAAACCCTGTGGGACAGTTCTGTTCTGTAACATGAGGTCACTATGACTAGGAACCGACTTGACAGCAGACAACAACTCCTTCAACAGTTCACTGATTTTAAATATAGAAATAAAAGCATATCTTAAATATTAGTCTTTTTTATTTAAACAGAAAACTATGAATAGAACATTTAAAATCAGGTAGATTTTAAACAAGTAGAGAGATCTGACAATATTTTTAAATTTCCTTTTCAGTTTTAACATTTTGACTATGTTTAAAAATTAGAATAACTTTCATACAAACCCTTGTGTTTTTCTTTTCCATTTAGCATTAAATTGTGAGCATTTTCCCATTTTATTAGATTGTTTCCTAAAATATAGTTTTTAATAAACACGTAAAATTTTGTTGGATAGACACAGCGTGAGTTACTTTAAAGCTTTTATACTCTGGCATTTTCCCCAGTTTTCTCTGGCACTTTTGGACGTTTCTTCCCAGTTTTGTGTAATTATAAATAACACTGTGATGAACAACTTTGGAAATAGCAAAAAAAAAAAAAAAAAGTTCTCTTTCTCTTCTTAAATACCAGTACCAGCTGCTGTTGACTCTGACTAGTGCGTCAGACTAGAACTGTGCTCTGTAGGGTTTTCAATGGCGATTTTTTCAGAGGTAGACTGCCAGGCCTTTCTTCTGAGGTGCCGCTCGGTGGACTCGAACCTCCAAACTTTCAGTTAGTAGCCAGGGGCATTAACCATTCGCATCACCACTGAGAATCATAGCCTAGCCTAGCTGACTCATAACATCAACCATCACAGTCCACCCCTTGTCAACTTGGCACCTATACACATTTCCTTAAACCATACATAATCTCTAAAAATGTCCTACCCTTTTCTTAGCACTAGGTAATTAAGACCTATCTCTAGTGTCACCTACAAGCATCCACGGGCAACAATGATCAGGACTTGCCACCCCCCCCCCGCCACCTACACACCTGAGTGCCAAGGACTCTACGATCCCCTGTACTTCTTGGCTCTCCAACTGTCCTTGCTGTGTCCGGCTCTGGATTTGTGCCATCACCCCTCACTCAAGAGCGGAGAAACACTCTCCACTTGCTGCGTGCGTTGTCGTCTGAAGCCTTTGCTTAAGGAAATAATCCTATTTCTAGCTGTAGCAAGCCAGCGATCCTTTTCCAGGACTACGTGGCTGTGGTCCCTGATTTCATGGAGCTCCAGCTTTCCTGTTGGAGGTCACCTTGCTTGCAGGGACCCATTCCCATGGACTGTGAGATCAGAAGGTAAGGAGCTTGTTGCAACTCTTTCTCTGCATATTCGCTCCCCAAGAGAGATGGAATGTGGCAACCCATGCACTCTCCAGGCAACATTTCAGGGCTTTGTTGGTGGAGAGTCTGTAATGCAATCTCATATTATTTGTTTCCTCAGAGAAACTGTTGCCGAATCTTCTGGAGAAGTTGGCTCTCATGCTGGTGCTTGGCTCACCATCACCCATCAGTGCCTGGCCTGTCTGACGTGTCTCTGTGCCCCACTGCCACACTCTGAATCCACCAGCCCTCTGATGCCCACAGTCTCCATTCCGTCATTGTTTTGTTTTTCTGATTAAAATATCACTAGGCTCTAATATCGTGTTTAGCATTTCTGCTCTACCTTCTAGTTTGTTGCATCGTGCCTGGGGTCTTAAAAGTTTGCAAGTAGCCATCCAAGGTGCAACAATTGGTCTCTATTGATATCTATCTGTCTCTCTATTATCTGTCTATCCATCTATTATCTATTATTTATCTGTCTATTATCTGTCTATCTACCCATCTGTCTATCTTTCACTGGACTCCATGCTTCTGTGATAGCAGGGTTTAGTGTTAGCTGCAAGCTCTGCATTGCCAATGAATATCTTTGGTTACGCTGAGGATTTTCCTGATACAGACTGGAAAATGCCTTGAACCTACAGGAGCCCTGGTGGCACAGTGATTAAAAGCTACGGCTCCTAACCAAAGGTCTGCAGTTCGAATCCAGCAGCTGCTCTTTGGAAACCCTATGCGGGAGCTCTACTCTGTCCTATAGGGTTACCGTGAGTCTGAATCAACCCAACGGCAGTGGGTTTGATTTGGTTTTCAGGCTTATTAAGGCCTTTACGTAGTACCCCACTGACTTTGTACATGCACTACAATCCTTGCCACAGTTTTCATGTACAATCTCAGGAACCGTTGTCATCGTGTTGGAGATCCTGGGTCAGTGTCTCATAAATAATGTTGCTCATAGGTTGCTGACCTGCAGAAGTTTCTAGCAGTTGGAATCATCTCGACCCTCACTTGTGGATCCCCTGGGTCATCCTTGCGCCTGTCTGCTGCATACGGGTTGAGTGAACCTAACTCACCACATAGCCTTGCTTGGTTACACTGGCATAGGCAAACTGGCCAATTCAGATCCACCTGTCTTGCTATATGACTCCCAGTGTACGTAGAAGCACTTCAGTTAAGACCACAGGAAGTTTCGAGGGGAATCCTCGGGCGGTGCAAACAGCTAAAGTGCTGGACTACTAACTAACTGAGAGGCTGGAGGTTGGGGCCCACCAAGTGGCTCCTCAGAAGAAAGGCCTGGCATCTGCTTCCGAAAAATCAGCCACTGAAAACCCTGTGGAGCACAGCTCTACTCTGACACACACGGGGTCACCGTGACTCGGAGCTGACTCGACGGCAACTGGTGTTTTTTTGTGTGTTTTTTTTTTTTTTTAATGTTTTGGGCACTCTCAAACGGATATCATGAAGTACCCTTCCAGGGCAGAGAGCTCTAAGGTTCATGAACACATCATCTGAAGAGCCGTAAAAGCTGCCCTGCGCGACCTCAGGCAGGATGGTGAACGGGCTGAAGGCACAGGTGGAGGAGGCAGCCAGCGAGGTTCGTGCCTGCTCCACACCTGCTGGCTGTGCGTCTCAGGTAAGTACCTGTCTTTTCTTCCTCAGTCTCTGCATCTATAAACAAGGACAACAGTGGTGTTCCCTTCCTCGGGGTGTTGACGGGGATTAAACACAATAACACATGCAGAGTGCTTAGAATGGTGCCTGGGATGTAATTACAGTCACTGAATGTTAGCTAAGGAGACATGGTGGCACAGTGGTTAAGTGCTGGGCTGCTTTACTGAAAGGTCGGTGGTTTCAGCTCACCCAGCGGCTCTGCAGAAGAAAGGCCTGGCGCTCTGCTCCTATAAAGATGACAGCCTAGGAAACCCTCAGGGGCCGTTCTGCTCAGCCACATGGGGTCGCTACGAGTCAGAACTGATGCGCCCTCACCCAACAACAACAAATGTTAGCTAGTATTATTAGTATTTGGCCTAAACCAATCTTGCAGCTCTCAAAACATTCCAGTCCAGATAAATTCGAGGTAGCGTAATAGCAAGGAGATACTGCAAAGTGGTGGAAAACAGCAATGAGGGCTGTTTAGAATAGAATGAGTCCTATTCTCGGGAGCCATCAGAACAGAATGCAAGTCTCGGCTCTGAGCCTGATAAGCAGTAGGACTGGAAGAAGCCCCTTAATCCCCCTAACACTTGCTTTCCTCGTCTGTCAATGCAGAAAACAAGAGCTGGTTATATTTAAAGCATACGTTAGTGTTTTTAAATTCAAAGTGCTATCCAATGAAACTGGTGGAAGCTATATGAAAGATTAAGGGGGAGTCCACATTTGCAGCAGCGCATTTTCCATTTGCGTGTTAAAAATATTCTTATCCAACAAGGATCCACCAGGTTTCTGGTGGCCTTAACTGGGCTCCAGCTGCAGGCAGGATTTAAGGTCAGTTCCATGTGTTTATTGGTGTGGACAGTTGGAAGAGGTTTGGACCTCTTCCACGGGGTTGAAAACATTCCAGTTGCCTTCGCGTGAATTCCGACTCATGGCAATCCTATTTGTGTCAGAGTAGAGCTGCATTCCATAGGGTTTTCAATGGCTGGTGTCTTTGGAAATAGATAGCCAGGCCTTTCTTCTGAGGTGGCTCTAGGTAGACTTGAACCTCCAACCATCATTGAGCAGTTGAGCACATTAACTGCTCCACCTGGGATCCCTTTCATGGGGTCATACCCCTCCCCCAACTATATTTATTCCAGAAATATGTATTGGACAAACATATAGCAGTGCCTTTGGCATCTTTAAATCCAAGTGGCTTATATTCCGCACACTGGAAGAACACTTTTGGAGATATCTCAGTAGTAACTCCCACCTTGTTACTAAATCTGAGCAGCTACGGCATCTTCTTTAGGTGCTTTGTCAGTAATAAGCCCTTGCTCTCGAGCAAATAATCGGAGAAGCCAGGCTATATGAAGAAGAACGTGGCATCGGGATTGATGGAAGACTTTTAACAACCCGCGATCTGCAGATGACAAAACCTTGCTTGCTGAAAGTAAACAGGACTTGAAGCACTTACTGATGAAGATCAAAGACTACAGCCTTCAGTATGGATTACGCCTCAGCATAAAGAAAACAAAAATCCTCACAATTGGACCAATAAGCAACATCATGATAAATGGAGAAAAGATAAATGTTGTCAAAGATTTCTTTTTACTTGGATCCACAATCAACGCTCATGGAAACTGCAGCAAGAAATCAAACCATGTATTGCATTGGGCAAATTTGGTGCAAAAGACCTCTTTAAAGTGTTAAAAAAGAAAAAAAAAAAAAATAGAAAGGAAATATGTCACTTTGAGGACTAAGTTGCGTCTGACCCAAGCCATGGTATTTTTAATCACCTGATATGCATGCAAAAGCTGGACAATGAATAAGGAAGACTGAAGAAGAATTGACGCCTTTGAATTACGGTGTTGATGAAGAATATTGAAAATACCATGGACTGCCAGAAGAATGAAGGAGTCTGTCTTGGAAGAAGTACAGCCAACATGTTCCTTAAAAGTGAGGATGATGAGACTTCATCTCATGTTCTTTGGACATGCTATCAGGAGGCACCAGTCCCCAGAGAAGGATATCATGCTTGGCGAAGTAGAGGGTCCGTGAAAAAGAGGAAGACCCTCAAAGAGATGGGTTGACATAGTGGCTGCAACAACGGTCTCAAGCATAACAACCACCAGGGCAGTGTTTCGTTCTGTTGTACGTAGGGTGCTATGAGTTGGAACCGACTGGACGGCACCTAACAACAACAGCAACAGAGTTAAAATTTATTCAAATCTATTGTTAAGCCGCAGAAAAAGGTCTAACTAATTTCCACCAGGTACAACTGCCCCCTTTGCCATGAAACCAGAAAAACTGGCTGGTTCCTGGCTACCATTACTAAACATTTCGATCAAAGATTCTATAGAAGGATCCTGATCAAAAGCAGAGTGGGGGGTGCAGCAGAATTTCAGATTTTCTGGAACCATCGAGGCTAGATGAACCCCCAAAACTATTACGCTGACGTCATCATTAAACCTTAAACTTTCAACTAAAAATATCCCTTGAAGTTTTCTTTAAACCACACAACAGTGTAACTTAATTAGTAAAGAGTGTCTGCCTTGAGCATTGTGCTCTTTAAGATCTATCTATATGGGATCAAACTGACGACAACAACTCAGAAGGTCAGACAGGAAGCTTAGGGGGCAGTGAGTTTCTGTTAATGGAGAGAACAACTTGGAAAAGGAGGGGGAGGATGGTTGCACACCTTGAAGAATGTGATCAGTGTCACTGAATTGCACATGTAGAAACTGCTGAATGGTGTATGTTATTCTGTGTATATTCTCAACAACAAAAAATAAAATGGCTTCTGGGATTGAACTTCCTTTAATGGAATGATTACTTCAAAATAAAGCCCAGTTTCCCAGGTCTCTAATTCCTTCAGATGAGATGAGGGTCTATGAAGACAAGTTTTCTGTGAAGACCTTGTGACATTTCACTGTTATCAATAAGAAAGCCCTAGAGAGTGAAAGATATGACGAAGTATTTTAATTTATGATATTTTAAAAAGTGAAAGCCACAGGATTTAATTTCCTATTTCCTCAACAAAAATACTTTAAAAGTAGTTGATTTGGTTAAATTTGTAAATGTTTTCCTATCAGTAGGAAGAGAGTTATTATGAGACAATGGAAATTACTTTCATCATCTAATATGTATTTTTCTTCTTTCCACTCCCCACAGTCAAACATTCTTCCTTCCATGTGAAAAAATTACCGTATTTTCTCCTGCACTTCAGTTGTACCTTATATTGGCTGTTCACTGCTACTAGTATATATATTTTTGGTACTTTTTTTTTTTGGTAACATATCTTGCAGATCCCATTTAAAATAAAACACCTGATATTAACTAGGAAAAACTACAAAACCAAATCCTTCTTTGAACTCCCAGGAGATCTTTTTTTTTTTCCAATTGAATTGAGTTTACTAGTATCCGTCGGTCCCTGGCACAAACAGCAGAAACAGTTAAGCGCTCAGCTGCTAATATAAAGTTGGCAGTTTGAACCCAAGCAGCGAGGCCACGAAAGAAAGCACGCGATCTGCTTCTGTGGAGACACCAGCCACGAAGTCCCAGTGGAGCAGCTCTACTCTGTAACACGCGGGTTGCCATGAGTCGAAATCTGCTCGAAGGAAATAGGTATTTTTATTATCATTATTTTATTTTATTTAGTTTACTAATGTTGTCGTTGTTGGTAGGTGCCATTCAGTCATTTCCAGCTCCTAGCGACCCCATGTGACAGAGCAGAACTGCCCCTCAGGGATTTCTAGGTTGTGATCTTTATACCAGCAGATTGCCAGGTCTTCTTCCCCCCCGTGTAGCCTCTGGGTAGGTTTGAACCGCCGACCTTTCAGTTAGCGGCTGAGCACTTAACCGTTTGAGCTAGCACAGCTCCTTTTGTTTACTAATAACTACACTAAACTTGAAGGAGCCCTGGTAGCGCAGTGGTTAAGCACTCGGCTGCTAACCAAAAAGTCGGCGGTTCAATCCCTCCAGCCACTCCTTGGGAGAAAGACGTGGCAGTCTGCTTCTGTAAAGATTATAACCAAAAGAAAAAAAGCCAAGCCCGTGGCCATTGAGTCGATTCCAACTCATAGCAATCCTATAGGACAAAGTAGAACTGCCCCACAGGGTTTCCAAGGAGCGACTGGTAGATTTGAACTGCCAACCTTTTGGTTAGCAGGCCTGCTCTGTGTCTTCCCAAGGAAACCTGGTGGCACAGTGCTTGAGAGCTCAGCTGTTAACTGAAAGGTTGGTGGTTCAGACCCACCCAGCGGCTCCTCAGGAGAAAGACCTGGCAATTCGCTTCTGTAAAGATCACTGCCGAGGAAACCCTACGAGGCAGTTCTACTTGGAGTCCCTGTGAATGGGAATCAACTGGATGGCAATGGGGGTTTGGGTGTGTCTTCCTGAGAACTGAGTTCTTCCAATTTACAGCTCCTGGGACCTTTGTCTCCACTTCACCCGACCGCCCTCTCCCACAGACACACCCTGGGCTAGGTCACCAGCAACACCTGCTGTACCTCTGTAACAGCTTCTGTTCTTCCAGCGCGCCTCACCTCTTCTCCTGCTCTTCGCTTTCCTTTCCCATAATCACATCCTTCTGGGCTTTATATATACCCTTCTATCCTCAGTTATGGAGCCCTGATGGCTCAGTGTTAATTGCTCGGCTGCTAACTGGCAGGTTGGCCGTTGAAACCCACAGCCCCTCTGCAGGAGAAAGATGTGGCTGTCTGCTTCCATAAAGATTCCCAGCTTTGGAAACCCTACGGAGCAGCTCTCCTCTGTCACATGGGGTCGCTAGGAGTCAACAATAATAAATTCCATCTTTAACATGTAAGAGCGTACGGTAAGTTTAACATGCAAACTTATTATGAGTTTGAATGAGGATACAGTACAGGTAGTCTCCAACTTGTGACGTATTCGAGTTATGACGAACCACACTTACGACCGTCTGTTTCTTTGTACTCTTATCATTACTAATATGTACTACATACATTGCAGCGTGTAATTTGCTGATGTCATCATTCTCAGGTATAATGTTTCCAACTCCCAAAGACAACTAAAACAGGATTTATAAAGACATTGATAATAAAAGGCAATAATAATGGAAACTTAAAAAAAATGAGGTATTTGACTTACGTCAGAACCAACTTACGATTGAGCCATTGTCAGAATGGAAACCCATTGTAAGTCAGGGACTACCTGTATTGTAAAATTAATTAATGATGTCCCATCTAGGGGAAAACACGTCGTTCCTGTGGGCAAAGTTGTGTGTAGTTTTAAAGGAGAATAACGATCAAGAAAAAAGGAAAGAGAGAGAAACCTTAGGGCGTGGATAATAGCAGAACGGCAGCAATGAAATCAGAAGGGACAGAACGGGGCTCCAATACAACACGTGGAAGTGGGGAGACAGGGAACAGAACCTTCTAGAATATACTGTGGGGACTAAGGCCTATGACAAGAAAAAAAAAAGAGCTGGAGGTAAACACTCTAGAGTAAGAACCACTTGGGCACCTTCCACTTGAGTGTGAGGTGATCACAAAACAAACTGATTTAGGCCCACTCGAGTTCCATCAGGAAAGGACCGCAGTCCCCAGGGTGGAAGGAGGAGGTGGCCCAAGCAAAATCCATAGCCTGGAAGGATTCTAGCAGCAAAATCTGAGAGTAAAAGGAATTGGGAAGAGGTGGTGGAGGGAAGGGGTTGTGGTGTAGTGCCTTTAAGTTGGGCAGAGAAAGCTAAGCAACACAAAACTACAATGGATGGTGCCTGGCTACCATTATGGAACTTTTAAAAAATTTTTTTATTGTGCTTTAGGTGAAAGCCTACAGAGCAAATTAGTTTCTCATTCAACAATTTGTACACAAATTGTTTTGTGATGTTGGTCACGATCCCCGTGATGTGTCAACGCTCTCCCTTCCCCACTCTGGGTTCCCCGTTTCCATCAATTCATTTTTCTTGTCCATCCCTACCTCCTCGTCTTTGCTTTTGTGCAGGTGTTGCCCATTTGGTCTCGAATACATGACTGAACTAGGAAGTGCTTTCCTCACGTGTGTTACTCTTTGTTTTACAGATCTGTCTAATCTTTGGCTGAAGGGTGAGCTTTGGGATACTGAACATTCTGATCAAAGATTCTATAGAAGAATCTTGATCAAAGAGGGGAAAAGGGTGGAACAGAATCTCAAATTCTCAATGGAATCCAGACTTTCTGGAGCCACTGAGGCTCGATAAACCCATGAAACTATTGCTCAGAGATACTCTTTAAACCTTAAAACAAAACTAATACCTTGAAGTTTTCTTTAAACCAAACAGTAGTTCCGTTCAACTAGTAAAGGATGTTTGCCTTGAGCATTGTGCTCTTTTAAAGAATTGGCTAGGTGAGATCAAACTGACAACATCAACTTGAAAGTTTAGATGGGAAGGTTGGGGGGGCAGTAAGTTCAGATAAGGGTGGTGGAATAATCTGAAAAAGGACGGCAAGAATAGTAGCACAGCTTGAGGAGTGTACCCAATGTCACTGAATTGTATGTGGAGACATTGTGGACATGGTGTATCTTTGGCTTTGTATACTTCCACCAAAAAAAAATTAATAGAAAACAAAGTACACTTTTGGTGCTCATCACCAGTATATATCTGGCTGGTATCCCAACATTCCTTTTCACGGTTATGAGGTTAAACTGTGCGTGTGAACTGCTGGGTTCGCCAGACGAGGGCAATCAGGGCTGGAAAAGTGCACGCTGCCAGGGAACATAAGGCAGGGCAGCACCATGTGAGATAGTTCCCCCTTGGCCGTTAGCTGGTGGCGGCCCAGAGTGAGCACAAGGTTTTCCTAGCAGATAAAATATCATGTATTTATCAAAAGTCCTTTGTAGGTGAATCATGAGAGAACTAATACAAAACACAGCCCCTCGATGTTCAGTGCACTCAAAACAAGTCATGCTCGCTGCAGCCCTCCTGTACGAGCCTCGGATTCACTGTGGGTCAAGTGTCTGACCAGCAACACAAATTTAGTCTGACTGCCTTCTATTTTCTTGGAGTAACCACAAAAAACATAAGAGTTTTTAATGGAGACGTTAATTATCTCTGCTCTCAGTTCTTCCTGTTCTTTGTCCTAATTGCTCTTCAATGATTTTATCTTCTGTGCTACCTTTAAACGTTTTTCAAAAAAAACAGAAACCAAGGCCGTTGCTGTTGAGTCGACTCCAACCCAGAGCGACCTCGTAGGACAGAGCAGAACTGCCCCGTAGGGCTTCCGAGGCTGAAATCTTTGCGAAGTAGCCTGCCACATCTTTCTTTCACAAGCTGCTGGTGGATTCAAACCGCCAACCTTTGGGATAAAGCTGAGTGCTTCAACAACTGCGCCACCAGGGCTCCTTTAAATATTTTTGCTAACATGTAATTCACATACCATAAAATTCACCCATCCATAGTTTTATTTTAAGCAAATGCTTTCTTCATACTGTCAGTTGTAGACACCTATCAAAGGGAAGTCCCTGGGTGGAGCAGATGGTAACATGCTTGGCTGCTAACTGAAATGCCGGAGGGTCGAGTCCATGCAGAGGCCTGGGAAGAAAGGCCTGACCATCTACTTCCCAAAAAATCAGCCATTGGAAACTCCATGGAGCACAGTTCTATTCTGACACACATAGGGTCACTATAAGCCTGAGAAGACCCAGTGACAGCTGGTTTCTATCAAAGGGTTATGTGGCTTTTTTCCCGCGTACAGTAGGACATAAACACGGGATGGCTAAAACTTGTTCAGTCAGCAAGCGTATATATGATTTATATGTATATACTGTATTTTTACACAAATAATGCACACCTTCTACATTTGTTTGCCAACAGCTCCATCCCCCCACAAGGTATTTTTGTAAGCGCACTCTGCAGTTTTTTCGTTTTTACAGCACCATGTAAAAAAATTTGGCATAGCGGTGCTTACAAAAATACCTCATGGGGTTGGCAAACAAACGTAGAAGGTACGTGTTATTTGCATACAAATACAATATATTGCTTGGCTGCAATTATTATAAATGCTTGCAAATAATACTACCTGAGATGACATTATGGTTAATTTAAGAAAGACAGGGGAGGGGAGGGGGGGTTCACTCTCTAGAGAGAGACGCTTGTTATTTTTGGTGATGGGAAAGGTAACATCAAATGAGGGTGAAGTGTGCACAGTTTGACAAAGATAAACGATGTCACTAAAAAGTACACAAGAAGAAAAGACCCTTTGGTAACTGCTATGGCATATATAATTTTTAAACAAAAGCAACAACAACCAAAAAATACATGTGCCGGTATATATATAGGCACATACGTGTATAGGTATGTATATGTGAGTATATATGTGTATATATATAAAAAAACCAATTCAAACCCATTGCCATAGAGTTGATTGTGACTCATAGCGACCCTACAGGACAGAGTAGAACTGCCCCATAGGGTTTCCAAGGAGCGCCTGGTGGATTAAAACTGCCAACTTTTGGTTAGCAGCCATAGCTCTTAGCCACTACACCACCAGGGTTTCCATGTATATATATAGGTTTACACATATGTGTATGCATCTGTGTGACTATATGGACATATATTCATACATATATATAGAAAATAAAGTGCATGGGGGCACAGTTTCAGATATTTCTTAGATATAACCAAACACCTCACAGGATTGGTTTCCTGGATTTGAAGGATTAGGACCATAGTTTCATGGACATCTCAGTCAGTTGGCATAATATAGTTCATAAGGTTTATGTTCCACATCCTAGTTTCGTGAGTAGTGTCTGGGGTCTTAAAAACTTATGAGTGGCCATCTAAGATACAACTATTGGTCTCTACTCATCCAGAGCAAAAGAGATAAAAGGAAATCAAATTCTCAGAGAAGACATTAGTCTACAGGACTAATAGTCTACATGAACCACGTCCTCATCTACCGTGAGACCAGAAGAACTGGATGGTGCCCTGCTGTTCTAATCAGGGCCACAGTAGATAAACCGTGATAGAGTGGGAGAAAAATGTGGAACGGAAGCTCAAATTCCTAAAAAAAAAAAGACAAAACAAAACAAAACAGATTTACTGGACTGGTTGAGACTGTAGAATTCCCTGAGACTACTGCCCTGAGATATTCTTTAAGCCAAAACTAACCCCTTAGGTCACCTTGTAGCTAAATAACAAATTGGCTCAGAAGATAAAAGAATATCACCCGTAAGTACTGTGCGCCTTTAAAAAATCGACTATATGAGACCAAACAGTCAATAATTACTTTAAAATAAAGATAAGAATGTAAAGGGACAGGGAAACTAGATTAATGGAAATGGAACACCTAGAACAGAACTAACGAGAAAGCTCACGCATTGTGAAGAATGTAACCGACATCACTGAACAACCTTGGTAGAAATTGTTGAATGGGAACCTAACTGCTGTGTAAACTTTCACTGAAAACACAATATCATTAAAAAAAAAAATGAGGCAGTTCTACTCCGTCCTATGGGGTCACTATGAGTTGAAATTGACTCAATGGCCCCCAACAACAATCACAACTGCCTAGAAATGTCCCACTGCTAGCACCTTCCATGGCTGAGTTAAAGACTCCTGGTGCATCAAGACTCGGGTTAGCTGTTTTCTCCTCAGAAAAAGTTCTTAACCCTCTGCTGGACTCTTGCAGAATGCTGTGGACAAGCCCATCACAGCACCCATTATAACTAGACTGTACACTTTGTCTCCCCAGCTAAGAGTGTAGCTGTCTAAAGGCAGGGACCAACCTTACTAACTTAACATCATCAGTATTTCACATAGGGTTCCTGGCGTGTGTTTGGTGCGTAATATTTAGATGGATTCAGAACAACAAGATGGAAATAACGAGAACGTCTACACACCGTGGATTGTAACCAATGTCACTGAACAACTTGTGTAGAAACTGTTGAATGGGAACCAAACTGCTGTGTAAACCTTCACCAAAAACACAATACATTAAAAAAAAAAAAAAAAGACAGGATAGCAGCTAGAACTCCATCACAGACACTGGCCGGATTTAATAAACATTTCTAAGGCTGACGGGAAGTATGTTTCTCATAGATAACTGGGTTTCCCTGTAGTTAATCTGGACACAATGAATTCTTACAGCAGAGTTACCGCCAAAGCTTTCATTTTCTTCTTTCAAAATGAGATTTCTTAGAAATACCTATTTTAATCTTCGTGTTCTAAAACTCAGCTATCTTATTGTTTCTAGTAAAGCCATAAAAATTTAACCAAGACCGGTGAGTAATGCCTGAAGTCTTAAAAACTTGCTAGCAGCCACCCAAAATACAATTGGTCTGTATTTGCCTGGAGCAACAGAGGAAGAAGGAGACCAGGGATTGGAAAAGGAAATGGGCTGCATGTCTAACTGCCTCTGTGAAGTACTACCTCCTTCTCCAGGAGACCAGAAGAGCTGGATGGTGCCCGGCTACCATCAGGTTTTACTGCCTCCATGAACAGCGTCCATTGCCATGAGAGCAGAAGAGCTGGATGGTGCCCGGCTGCCGTCAGGTTTTACTGCCTCCATGAACAACGTCCATTGCCATGAGACCAGAAGAGCTGGATGGTGCCCGGCTGCTGTCAGGTTTTACTGCCTCCATGAACAACATCCATTGCCATGAAAGCAGAAGAGCTGGATGGTGCTCGGCTGCCGTCAGGTTTTACTGCCTCCATGAACAACATCCATTGCCATGAGAGCAGAAGAGCTGGATGGTGCCCGGCTACCACTACTGAACATTTTAATCAAGGACCCAACAGATGGATTCTGATCAAGAGGAAGAGAAATATGGGACAGAACTTCAAATTCATATGGAACCCAGACTTGCTGGATTCATTGAGACTGGAGAGACCACAGAATCTAATGCCTGGGAACGACTTTTAAGCCTTGAACTGAAATTACCCCATGAAGTCATCTTTAAGTTAAATAACAATTTGACTCATTTCATAAAGAATGTTCACCTTGAGCACTGTGAGATTTTAAACAATTATATGAGATTAAACACACAACAATAACTCTAAAGCACAGACAAGAACTTTAAGGGGCAGAGAGTCTAAGTTAACGGTGGTGAAACACTACAGGCAGAGACGGAGAACAATGACACAACATGAAGTTCCATATTTTACGCAAATAATGCACACCTTCTACGTTTGTTTGCCAGCTGCGCCCTCCCCCCATGAGGGACTTTTATAAGCATCACTATGTCAATCTATTTTACATGTTGCTGTAAAAAATTAACATAGTGTGTTTACAAAAATACCCTTAAGGGGGAAGGGCATCATTGGTACACAAGCATAGAAGCTGCACACTATTTGCATAAAATACAGTATGTAACCATTGTCAGTGAACTGTACGTGTAAAAATTGTTGACCTGGTGTATGTTTTGTCGTGTATATTCTCACAAAAACAAACAAAAAACACTTCACCAGGCACCTGCTATTGATGTTAGATTTCTATTTTCTCTTTTAAATTTCACAAAAAATCCATTGCCATTGAGTCAATTCTGACTCATAGTGACCCTATAAGGCAGAGCAGAACTTCCCTATAGGATTTCCAAGGCTGTAATCTTTACGGGAGCAGACCGTCACACCTTTCTTCCATGGGGTGGCTGGTGGGTTCAAACCTCTGACCTTTTGGTTAGCAGCTGGGGGCTTAATCAGTGCACAACCAGGGCTCCTTAAATTTCCATAAGCACCCACCTAGCCAACTAACCAAGCCCCGCTTCCCTCCTTACCATCCATTCCTGCCACCTGATGCTGCTAAGTTTCCCCCTTCAGTTCGTTTAGCTTTCTAAACACCTGCAGCTCAATAACAAGGAGAGCATTGTCTAGCAATTGTACTGAGCAAGGAGCTGACTGGCCTGTCAAGATAAACTACACTGCGGATATTATTGGGTTCTCTGGATTAATGCCTTATAAAACAGAACCTCGCACAGTTCTATGCCTTTCGTAAGCCTTAAACACTGATTTCATTTCAGAGGCTGGATATTATATCAACACTGAGTGAAAGAAGTTTATTGCTGGGTGTACAAAGATGAACTGTTCAGAAAGCCTACCTTTCAGGTTCAAGCTAAAAGTGTATTTCCTACGGAGGATCTTCAGAAGTTATGATGGGACGTGATCCATGACCTGTAAAAGAATACTGCGTAAGTATCTGGTAGCCCAAGTCTGTTTTTAAAAATACGCTAAAATAAACAGACAGCTGAATGATTAATGACAGGGACTCTCGGCCTCTTCTGTTGCCATGGGAGTAAGAAATACATCAAGAAAAAGGAAAAAGCACCACGTTCAGCAGGTCAGCAGATGAGCAGTACACCATAGTCCAAATGACTTCAACTTTGACCATGTCTCTTTTACAAAATGTATGTTAAACATAAAAAAGAACATTCCTGGCTGTTCCTGGATCTTCCTTTCATTTATTTCTAATAAAGCATAGATGTGAGTAGAAACTTCAAGCTAAGTTGGAAAGCTGTTGACAGTTTTCTGCCTTAAACAGTTCGTGCCACATGCAAGCTGGGGCAGCTGGTGGATTGGAAGCACTGACTTTTTGATTAGCAGCCAAACACTTAACCATTGAGCAACCCAGGCTCCTAGTTAAATCTAACAGGGAGAAGAAGATATGACTATCCCTTCCCAGGGATGAGTGGCTCTTAAAAAGAGAGAGAGAGAAAAAAAAAAAAATATATATATATATAGTAAAAACAACAATAAAACTTGCCTGAAATATATAAAGCCTTTCTTTATGGTTTACTAGCCATTTGCTTAAATCTTGAGTGTTTTATTTTTAAATTTAATTTAACCAAGAGTTGGAATAAACTCAATAGCAATGGGTTGGATTCTATTTCTCCTTTCATCCTGGCAGGTAAAGTACCCCAGTTAAAATGGAAGCTAGCTACCTGTCTAATAGGTCTTTACCTTCTTGTACAGTAACAATCAGAGAAGATTTGGGGGGAAATCAGATCTCACTGACAACATTTTTCTTGCCTGTAACCAATATTTTATTTGAGTGTGATAAGTATTTCAAATTGAACTATATTCAACAAGGTTTGTTGTTTTATTTATATTTAAGAAATTAGTAATCTCTCGTCCAGAGTGGGTAATCCCTAACTTGTTGTTGGGTGCTGTAAAAGTCGATTCCAACTCATAGTGACCCCATGTGACAGGGTAGAATTGTCCCATAGGGTCTCCTAGGGTGTAATCTTTATGAGAGCAGATTCCCCAGGTCATTTCTTCCCCTCAGCCACTGGGTGGGCTCAAACTGCCAGCCTTTTGGTTTGCAGCCAAGCACTTAACTGTTGAGCCACCATGGGTCCTTTAATCCCTAACTAATACACATCACTTCCACATATATGGTCATTTGGGATAATGCCCAAAGGGCCCAGGAGTTGTGAGCATTCTCCTCCCCTCCCTGATAATATGGTTTGCGATTTCCTTCCTCTTCCTCCTTCTGTTACTGATGTTTGGTACCACTTCTGCTCCCAGCCACTCCCTCTACTTCAAGCCCTTCTTATCTCGGGGAAGTAACCCCATGACTAATCCCTGCCCTACTTCCGCATAGCACCTACCAACCCTTCTCCTCCATATGAGCCTAGCCGTGTCACGTCCCACCGGCCCCGCTCCATCCTGACCATGCTTCGGGAACACAGAAAAGCTTTTCCAGTGAAATGGTGTTCTTGCCACATGTTATTAAATCTTCCTCCATCCCTCTTTGTATTCAAGGATCCGAAGTACCACTCATCACTCACTTGACAAAGATGTGTGGAGTGCTTCCTGGGTAATAGACAATGGCTGGCACGAAGTATAATGGCATCAGTATGCAACTCTGTCTTTTTCTGTGTTGTTGTTGTTGTTGTTGGTTGCTGTTGAGTCAATTCTGACTCGAATGACCCTACAGAATACAGCAGAACTGTCCCACAGGGTTCTCTAGTTGCAGGCTTTATGGAAGCAGATCACCAAGTGTTTCTCCTATGGAGCTGCTGGGGGCATTCAAACCACCAACCCTTCAGTTACCAGTGGGGTCGGAGTCCTTACTTTCCTTGTAGGCTTTTAAAAGTACAGAAAAATAATGAGGGTTTTTGAGGGGACAATTTTATCCCTGTTTCCTCCTTATCATTAGTAACAGGAAAACAACAACAACAGAAAACTTTGGTAAACCTCAAGCTCAGTAAATATTTCTGGGTCCTCTATTATGTCCTCACTCAGTGTTTGGTGCTGGGGCTAGAAATAAAAGTAAAAAGGAACCTGGGCCACGAGGATCTTAAATAAGAGTGTGGAATAGGAAAGCTTTGACAATGGTAGTCGTCTTAGTCAGAAACAAGATGGTGGCCGAAGACATGAAAGCAGGCTGACAAACGCGGGGGCCAGAAGGGTCATAAGAAGTTAGCCCAACATTTGGTATGTCTTTCAGGGGGTTAGATAATCAGGTGTTTCTAGTCTCCAACTACTCCAACCTGAGTGCCTTCTTGGAGGATCTCTTAGTCTGGGTTCTCCAGAGAGGCAAAATCAGTGTATGTATAGATATACCAGTGACATACGTGTATATATATATGTGTGTGTGTATATATATACACGCACACACATACATATATACGTAGGTGTCACGTAGTCGATTCCGATTCACAGTGACCCTATGTACAGCAGAATAAAACATTGTTTGTCCTGCACCATCCTCACGATTGCTGCTGTGCTTAAGCTCGTTGTTGCAGCCACTGTGTCAATCCATCTCACTGAGGATCTTTCTCTTTTTCTTTTTACAGAGAGAGACGGATTTACTTCAAGGAAATGGCTCATGCAATTGGGGGGCAATCAAGTCCCAAATCCATAGGTCCGGCGGCAGGCTGGAGACTTGTGTTGGCTCATGGAATTTTGGGGGTTGGTAAATCCAGAATCTGCAGATTCGGTGGCAGGCTGGAGTCCTCTGCAGGCTTATGTCTCAGGAAGTGGCGGTCAGGCAACGAGAGGAGTGCAGGGTCGAGAGAGAGCGAGCTCTGCCAGAACATCCGTTTATATCCTGGAGGCAGGCCACACCCCCAAGGAAATGCCTCTCTCAACTGATTGGCTGACCACCTCAGATCACATCATGGAAAGTAGCTACATCATATTACATTATGGAACAGCACTGAATCCAGTATCTGCCAAACCACTGAGAATCACAGCCTGACCACATTGACACATAACATTAGCCATCACAGAGGTCTACCCGGTATTCCTTGCTGGTGATCCCATCACAGCATGCCCTTCCTATCACCACACACATCCCCTTCTGGGTTGTCTGACCAAGACTAGGGGAGCCACCTACTTGGAGTTTCCCTCCAGACTTGAGAAGTGAGTAGGGCTGCCAGATTTAGCAAATAAAAACCCAGGATGTCCAGTTAAATTTGGATTTTAGATACATGACAAAAATTGTTTCCATATAAATATGTCCCATGTGATATTGATATTTTTATGCTCTATATTTTACCTGGCAGGTAGGTCCCTGGGTGGCAAAATCGGTTTGTGCTCCACTATTAATGTAAAGGTTGGTGGTTCAAACCTACCCAGTGATGCCACAAAAGAAAGGCCTGGTGATCTGCTTCAGTAAAGATTCAAAAAAGAAACAACAACAAAACCCACTGCCATTGGGTTGACTCTGACTCCTGGCGACTCTACAAACAGAGCAGAGCTGCCCCCCGGCTTTCCAAGGTTGTAACCTTGACGGAAGCAGAGCGGCCCCCCGAGGCTTTCCAAGGTTGTAAGCTTGACGGAAGCAGACCTGCCCCCCCAGGCTTTCCAAGGTTGTAAGCTTGACGGAAGCAGACCTGCCCCCCCAGGCTTTCCAAGGCTGTAAGCTTGACGGAAGCAGACCGCCACATCTGTCTCCTGTGGGACGGGCTGCTGGGTTCAACCAGCGGACCTTCTGGTTAGCAGCCAGGTGCTTAACCCCTCTGCCAGCAGGCTTTCACCAAGAGCAGCTCTACGCTGCAGCACGTGGGGTTGCCAGGAGTCGGAATCCACGTGATAGCAATGGGTATTTCATCTGCCAGCCTCAGAAGGGGTGTAGTGTCTTCACGTTTAGCCTCACTGGGCAGACACCAAGTCCGAAGTACTTTCTCCCACTTCTGACTCTGAGCTTCTCCAAATACTGAGAGATTTAGCAGGTGCTGTTTTATTTTTTGTCCGACACAGATGAAGCTCCATCTGCTCCTGGATCTTCATAACCCAACTGGATTTGCTTTTTTGCAGTTAAAATGCCTGTCTTTCTTATTAAGGTTTTCTCCCTTCAAATACCTTGAAAAGTCGCCATCTTCATTTCATTTCAATGCACTTGACGAAAGCCACCAGGTAAATAATGCCCACTCCAAAAGAGCTTGTACTACGTCAAGAAACTTTTCTAATGGGTTCTTATTTATCTGTCCTGAGCAAAGTCAATGGTCTGGAAACAAGTCTAGTAGTTCAAGGCAAACTGAAAGCAACTTGAGACAATCTTTATTGGAAAAGCATTTGTCTCCTAACCAACGGCCACTTATTTTAGGATTGTGTACAAGAAGGATCTGAAAGCTCACTTTCTCTTTGTTTAAAAACGTGTGTATACCTCACGGGATTTGGTTTGTAGGTTTAGGGTCATGGTTTCATGGAACATCCCAGGCAGTTGGCTTAATATAATGTTTAGTGCTTCTGTTCTGCCTCCTAGTTCATTGTGTAATGCCTGGGACCTCAAAAGATTGCAATGGCCATACAAGGCACAATTGGTCTCTATTTACCTGGAACAACAAAGGAAGGAGAGTGAGGAATAGGAGGAGGAAATGGAATGTGTGGCTAATTGCCTCCAGGAACAACTGCCTCCTTTGCCATGAGACCAGAAGAACTGGATGGTGTCCGACTACCACTACTGAATGTTTTGATCAAAGATTTTATAGAAGAATTCTGATCAAAAGGAGAAAAGATTCAGAACAGAGTTTCAAATTCTCATGGAATCCAGAATTGCTAGAGCCACTGAGTCAGAATAAAACCCCAAAACTATTGTCCTCAGATAATCTTTAAACCTGAAACCTTAAACTAAAAATGTTCCCTAATGTCTTCTTTAAACCAAACAAAAATGGCTTAGCTTAATTAGTAAAGGACGTCTGCTGTGAGCATTATATTCTTTTAAAGTACTACCTACATGGGATCAAACTGATAACAGCAACTCAAAATGTTAGAGGAGAAACTTAGGGGCAGTGAGTTCATGTTAACCAGGGAGGAACAATTCAGAAAAGGAGGCTGAGAATGGTCACACGACTTGCAGAACGTAATCGATGTCACCGAGTTGTACCTGTAGAAACTGTTGAAGCGGTGCATGTTCTGCTGTGTATACTTTCAACAACAATTAGAAAAAAGAGTGTGTATATATTCATATACAACACCTATATATGATATATATTTTAGATAATGATTATTTTGAAGGCTGTTGGAACGGAAATCTTCTTTGTTTTGGGAGCTACTTGCCACTAATCACTGGGCTTGGCACATAGTTGTCCCTCAATATATATTTGTTAAATGCAGGGCTTTGGATGAGTTCATTCTGGTTCCAAAACCTGCTGAGAATTTGCATTTCTAACAAGTTTCCAGGTGATGCCAATGCTGCTGGTTAGGGATCAATTCTTTTTTTTTTAAATTGTACTTTAGATGAAGGTTTACAGAACAAACTAGTTTCTCATTAAAGAGCTAGTACACATATTGTTTTATGACATTGGTTAGCAACCCCACGACATGTCAACACTCTCCCTTCTCAACCTTGGGTTCCCTATTACCAGCTTTCCTGTCCCCTCCTGCCTTCTCGTCCTTGCCCCAGAGCTGGTGTGCCCCTTTAGTCTCATTTTGTTCCATGGGCCTGTCTAATCTTTGGCTGAAGGGTGAACCTTGGGAGTGACTTCATTACTGAGCTAAAAGGGTATCTGCGGGCCATATTCTTGGGGTTTCTCCAGTCTCTGTCAGGCCAGTAAGTCTGGTGTTTTTTTGTGAGTTAAAAGTTTCTACATTTCTCTCTAGCTCTGTCCAGGACCCTCTATTGTGATCCCTGTCAGAGCAGCCAGTGGTAGTAGCCGGGCACCATCTAGCTGTACTGGACTCAGTCTGGTGGAGGCTGCAGTAGATGTGGCCCATTAGTCCTCTGGACTAATCTTTCCCTTGTATCTTTAGTTTTCTTCATTCTTCCTTGCTTCTGAAGGGGTGAGACCAGTGGAGTATCTTAGATGGCCGCTCACAGGCTTTTAAGACCACAGACACTACTCACCCAAGTAGAATGTAGAACATTTTCTTTATAAACTCTGTTATGACAATTGAGCTAGGTGTTTCCCGAGACCATGGTCCCCCCAGCTCTCAGCCCTGGTTTGGGACCTGTTCTGAGAACCACTAGTAGAGCAGTGGTTCTCAAAATTTATCATACATAAGAATCACCTGGGGATCTGGTTAAACCGTAGATCCTGATTCAGTATATCTGGACATGCAAATTCTCAGCAGGAATCTGAACTAAAATGAACTGGCTGGAAGCCCTGGTTAAATAATTTAAGAAATAGCCACCTACATTCATAGTCTTTTAATTTCTCCACACAGTCGTGATTTTATACTCAAAAACTAAATTATCATGATAGCTCAGAATACAGGAAATGGATCTAAGCTACATGAAAAACTACATGGCCTTTAATCAACATGTTTCCAGTCTAGCTCTGCCACACTTGTTAGGATAAGTTATAGCTTCTCTGCGTCTCTGCTTTCTCTCCTGTAAAATGGGGATAATATTCTCCCTACTTCATGTTTATAAATAGGACCTCATAGCTTGAATGTGATCATATTTATAAAGGTTTTATAACAAGGCCTGGCCCAAAATAATGACCAATCACCATGAGTTCTTTCATAGCAATGTGTTATGGACAATTCTACCTACAACTTTTGAGGAAATTAGAAAAGGGAATCAATTTTGGTATTTATGGGTCACTTTGGCTGAATTTTCATTTCAGCATAACGTTCCCATTCTTAGCTGGGTTTGGGAATAACCCAAAACCCACTGCTGTCAAGTGGACTCTGACTTAGTTTCCACCTTACACAGGTCCTAGTGACCCCATGTGACAGATCAGACCTACCCATAGGGTTTACAAGGCTGTGATCTTTATGGAAGCAGACCACCAGGTCTTTCTCTTGTGGAGATGCTGGGTGGGTTCAAACCACTGACACTGCAGTTATCAGCCTAGCGTTTAAACACTGCACCACCAGGACTCCCTAAACATATACAGTAAATGCTGCTAAAGCCAGAACCTGTGTAAGGTGGAAAAACCTGTCAGAGAAGGAAAACGCAAATATTTTCCAATAACAGAGAGCGATATAAAGGTGGCAAGCTGTACCCTGTCAAAGGCGGAACATTTGTGAGACCCAGAAAAACAAGACAGTCTAGTCCTGTTCTGGCTCTCACAGGTGCTGCAGTCAAGTCGATCCCCACTCCTAGCGACGCTGTAAGACAGGGTAGAACTGCCCCATAGGGTTTCCAAGGTTGTCATCTTTAGGGGAACAGACTGCCACATCTTTCTCCCACGGAGTGGCACATGGGTTCTAACCAATGACTTCACAGTTAGCAGCCGAGCACTTAACCACTGCGCCACCAGGGCTCCTTGGTTTGGGAGTAGGGAAGAATATTTTGCACAATTACTTTCAGGAGTGCAGCAAGAAATGAATATAGAGTGGAAATCTGCCAATACCATTTTTGTTTTAACGCCCAAGGATTTATTCTGGTGTTTGGTTATAATTTAACAGATTCACCGGGGATTTTCTGGAGCATTAATATGCAGAACAAAACTATACTTTCCAAGTGTTGCTCTGTTTTAATTTGATATTTTTTTAATTAGAGTGATAATAGTGTCAAAGAAATACTCAGTTTCATTGAAAATCTGTCTCACAGTTCTCTCAGGATCAATTCACCCCATTCCTAAAGAGGCTGGAACAAATCGTGCTGACAGACGCTCAGATGGCTCCTCCTTGGCAGGAGAAATGATTTACTGTACGTTTGTCCGTCTGCGTTGCCAGTGCTCCCACCATGTGAGCAAAGAGAGAGCTGGGATGCTAGCGAAGTCTAGCCTACGTTCACCATCACTAATGCCTGAAAGCATACAACTGAAAACGTCAGCTTTTTGGGTTTTTTTCTCTCTCATATCTGCTTTGGTTAAACACCTGCTGAACACTATGCCCTTTCTGAACTCCTGTTAAGAAGGGTACACTCCTTGAGTCCATATGTGTAAATGTCAAGGCTTATGAATTTTAGACTGATGTCATGAAGAGTTTCAGGATAGACAGCCAGAAGGCTCCTTAGAAGCAAGGATGGCGAGACTTCATCTCATGTACTTTGGACATGTTATCAGGAGGGACCAGTACCTGGAGAAGGACATCAAGCTTGGTAAAGTAGAGGGTCAGCAAAAAAGAGAGGAAGACCCTCAACGAGATGGACTGACACAATGGCTGCAACAGTGGGCTCAAGTATAACAATGATCATGAGGATGGCTCAGGACCCGGCAGTGTTTAGTTCTGTTGTGCACAGGGTCACTGTGAGTCAGAGCTGACTTGATGGTACCTAAAACAGGCATGTTATTGTCTTGTCAAAAATATTTGCTATTTTTAGCATTCTTCTTTCATTGTGAAGGCGGTTGTTGTTGTTAGTTGCTGTCAAGTCAGCTCTGACTCATGGTGACCCCATGTACAACAGAATGAAATGTTCCCTGGTCCTGCACCATCTTCATGATCATTGGTATGTTTGAGTCCATTGTTTCGACTAATGTGTCACTCCATGTCATGGAGAGTTCCCCTCACTTTTGTTGGCCGTCTATATAACCAAACATGATGTCCTTTTCTAATGATTGGTCTTTCTGAAGACACGTTCAAAGGTTATATCTCTTCTAAGACCGATTTGTTCCTTCTCTGGCAGGCCACAGTATATTCAGTATTCTTTACTAACACCACAGATCGAATGTATCAATTCTTCTTCTGTCTTCTCTTTTCATTGTCCAGCTTCCCATGCATATGAGGCAATTGAAAAGGCCGTGGCTAGGGTTAGGCGTGCCTTAGTCTTCAAAGCGACATCTTTGCTTTCTAATTTAACACTTTAAAGAGGTCTTTTGCAGTGGATTTGCCCAGTGTGATATGTTGTTTGATTTCTTGACTGCTGTTTCCATGGATGTTGATTACTGACCCCCATCGTAAGTAAGTCAGGGACTCCCTATATTGATTAATATAGCACTTGCCAAAAGGATAAACTGAGGAAGACAATATGCAGTAGTGAAAAGGGTACTGAACTATGATACACCCTGGCCTGAGTTCCAGTCTGAGCTCTGCCCTTAGACAGCTGTATAATTTCAAGCCAGTCACTTAAACTCTCACGTTCTCCCTTGTTTCCTCATTTGTAAAGTGGGAGAAGCACAATAGATGTCGTCTGAGTTCTCGTTTAGATCTGAAATTGTATGAATTCAGGTACTTGTTTGATATCCAGCCATGAGCTCTTCATATTCAATTTAGGATTTTTCTACACCAAAGGAGACCTGGAGGCACAGTGGCTAAGTGCCCGGCTGGTAACCGAAAGGTTGGTGGTTGGAACCTTCCAGCCACTCAGTGGGAGAAAGACATTGCTTCTATTCCTGAACTGAAATTGGGAAAATGTAACCACAAAGTTTATTTCTGTTTAAGTTCCAATTAAGGCTCAGACAAAGAAACTTAAAACAATAGACGGTGTCTCAGAAACACCTGCCTTATTTTAGACTTAAGTTGCCACCAATCAGACACATAAGGTCAACAGAATCCTTGTTCTGCTAGTGTTCATTTATTTTAATGTAAAAAAGATCAGACAAATCATTTCAGAACACAGGTAGTGAATAAAACAAAGGCTGTGGTTTTAACCAAGATCTGTGCATACACAGGGGTCAGTGGTTGTCCAGTGGTAGAATTCTTGCCTTCCATGTAGGAGACCCAGGTTTGATTCCTGGCCAATGTACCTCATGCACAGCCACCACCCATCTGTCAGTGGAGGCGTGCATGTTGATGGAATGCTGAACAGGTTTCAGTGTTTCCAGAATAAGACAGACTAGGAAGAAAGGCCTGGCAATCTACTTCCAAAAATGAGTCAATGAAAATCCTATGGATCACAAGGGTTCAGTCTGCAAACGATCATGGGGATGATGCAGGATCGGGCAGTTTTTGTCCTACTGTGCATGGGGTGGTCATGAATTGGAGACTGACTTGTTGGCAACTAACAACAACCTCCAGAAATGGTGCTTAAAAGTTGAAGAAAAAAAAAGTTTAAAGTATTAGATTGTCTGAGTTATCTAGCGCTGCTATAACAGAAATATCACAAGTGGACGGCTTTAACAAAGAGAATTTTATTCTCCCACAGTCTAGGAGGCTAGAGGTCTGAATTCAGGGCGTCAGCTCCAGGGGAAGGCTTTCTCTGTCTGTCAACTCTGGGGGAAGGTCTTTGTCATCTATCTTTCCCTGTCGAGGAGCTTTCAAGCACAGGGAGCCCAGGTCCAAAGGACATGCTATTCTCCTGGCTCTTGTTTCTTGGTGGTATGAAGTCCCCTTGTCTCTCTGCTCCCTTCTCTCTTTTATATCTCAAGAGAGATTGACTTAAAACACAACCCAGTCTTATGGATTTAGTTCTGACTCATTAACATAACTGCCCCTAATCCCACCTCATTAACGTTAAAAAAAAAATGGAGGTAGAATTTACAACACATAGGAAAATCGCGTCAAATGACAAAATGGTAGACAATCATGCAACACTGGAAATCACGGCCTAGCCAAGTTGACATATATTTTGAGGAGACAAAATTCAATGCATAACATAGATGTAAGTATTCAATGGGAAATACGTAACCTTTTTGTACCTGGAAGAGTAGAGAATGTTCATTCCAAATGAACTGTTCATCACAAAGTCAAGGGTTGAGTACGTGGGGATTACCAGAAAGGGTGAGTGAGTGTGACACTGGTTAACGTACCCACGTGTACCCTTCAAGCGCGCCTACATGTCTGCAGAATGGACTTTTATTTGTTCTCATTTATGTTAACCCAGGAGAGATGCCTCCTTGAACCACAGTTACTCAATAGTAATGTTTTACTCCAGAAATACTAAGCACTTGACTCATGCCTTTGAAGTTGTTTCATAATTCAGAATAAAAATTACCCCGAGAAGGCAATCCCTTATGCCTTCTAAGTGACTTTCTCTTGCCTGACCTTTTACTGTAAAAAAAAATCAACTGATCCTTTGTTGGGATGATGTGCTAATCACTCAAAGGAGTTTTATATGGTCCTTTCACATAGGAACCGACCAGAACAATGAGAATTTCCACTAATCCTTTCCACAGTGGGCACAAGGCTGCGTCAGTACGCGAGCAATGTGGCTCTACAGTCTAGAGATAACTCCTGGCACAAAGTTCAGGAACTAAAAAGAAATCACACACAAAAAAGGCCAGTGCGAGACAATAAAACTGAATCACAGCTTTTATGGCTATTATTGTAGTTCTCTTGGCCCATAAATTAACCGATTAACGCAGCACAGAAATAATAAAGAACCTACTAACCTTATTCATTGACCAGCTTTCACATGCATACCAGGTGAATAAAAACACCATGGCTTGGGTCAGGCACATCTTTGTCCTCAAAGTGACATCTTTGCTTTTTAACACTTTAAAGAGGTCTTTTGCAGCAGATTTGCCCAATGCAATACCTGGTTTGACTTCTTGACTGCTGCTTCCATGGGCAGTGATTGCGTGTCCCAAGTAAAAAGAAATCCTTGACAACTTCAGTCTTTTCTGTTTATCATGATGTTGCTTATTGGTCCAATTGTGAAGGTTTTTGTTTTTTTATGTCGAAGTGTAATCCATTCTGAAGGTTGTAGTCTTTGATCTTCATCAGTAAGTGCTTCAAGTCCTCTTCACTTTCAGCAAGCAGGGTTGTGTCATCTGCATATCTCAGGCTGTTAATGAGTCTTCCTCCAATCCTGATGCCATGTTCTTCTTCATATAGTACAGTTTCTTGCATTACTTGCTCAGCACACAGATTGAAAAAGTATGGTGAAAGGATACAACCCTGACACATACCTTTCCTGACTTTAAATAATGCAGTATCCCCTTGTTCTGTTTGAACGACTGCCTCTTGATCCATGCAGATTCCTCATGAGCACAACTGAGTGTTCTGGAATTCCTATTCTTTACAATGTTATCCATGATTCGTTATAATCCACATAATCAAATGCCTTTACATAGTCAATAAAACATAGGAAAATATCTTTCCGGTATTCTCTACATTTAGCCAAGATCCATCTGATATCAGCAAAGATATCCCTAATTCCATGTCCTCTTCAATTTGGCTTGAATTTCTGGCAGTTCCCTATAGATGTACTGCTGCAACTATTTTTAAATTATCTTCAGCAAAATTTTACTTGAGTGTGATATTAATATCATTCGATAATTTGCACATTCTGTTGAATCACCTTTCTTCAGAATGGGCATAAGTATGGATCTCTTCCAGTTGGTTGGCCAGGTAGCTGTATTCCAAATTTCTTGACATAGATGAGTGGGGGCTTCCAGCGTTCATCTGTTCTTTGAAACATCTCAATTGGTATTCTGTCAATTCCTGGAGCCTTGTTTCATGCCAATGGCTTCAGTGGAGCTTGGACTTCTTCCTTCAATACCATTGGCTCTTGATCATATGCTACCTCCTGAAATAGTTGAATGTCGACCAATTCTTTTTGGTATACTGACTCTGTGTATCCCTTCCATCTTCTTTTGATGCTTCAACATTTTGCCCATAGAATCCTTCAGTATTGCAACTCAAGGCTTGAATTTTTTCTTCAATTTTTTCAGCTTGAGAAATGCAAAGCGTGTTCTTCCCTTTTTGTTCTCTAACTTCAGGTCTTTGCACAGTTCATTATTATACTTTACTTTGTCTTCTGGAGCCACCCTTTGAAATCTTCCAGTCAGCTCTTTCATTTCGTTATATCTTCCATTTGCTTTAGCTACTGTGTGTTCAAGAGCAAGTTTCAGAGTCTCTTCTGACATCAGTTTTGGTCTTTTCTTTCTTTCCTATCTTTTAATGACCTTTTGTTTTCTTCATGTTGGATGTTCTTGATTTCATTTTACCAACTCTTTTGGTCTTCAGTCATTTGTGTTCAATGTGTCAAATCTATTCTTGACATGGTCTCTAAATTCTGGTGGGATATAGTCAAGGTCATATTTTGGCTCTTGTGGACTGTTTTGATTTTCTTCAGCTTCAACTTGAATTTGCATATGAGTAATTGATGGTCTGTTCCGATTGTGGCCTCTGGCCTTGTTCTGACTGATGATATTGAGCTTTTTCATTGTCTCTTTCCACAGATGTAGTTGATTTGATTACTGTGTATTCCATCTGGTGAGGTCCATGTGTATAGTCACAATTTATGTTGTTGAAAGAAGGTATTTCCAATGAATAGGTTGTTGGTCTTGCAAAATTCTATCATGGAATTTCTATCACCAAAGCCAAATTTTCTATCAATCCTACCTTCTTGTTTTCAACTTTTGCATTCTAATAACCAATAATTATCAATGCATCTTGATAGCATGTTTGATCAATTTCAGACTGCAGAAGTTGGTAAAAATCTTCCATTTCTTCATCTTTGGCCTTAGCTCTTGGTGGGTAGATTTTAATAACATTCACATTAACTGGTCTTCCTTGTAGGTGTGTGGATATTACCCTGTCACTGACAGAGATGTACTTCAGGACAGATCTTGAAATGTTCTTTTTGAAAATGAATGTGAAGCCATTCCTCTTCTATTTGTCACTCCTGGCATAGTAGAAGATATAATTGTCCATTTCAGCTCACTAATGCCTGGAATATCTATGTTCAAACATTCCATTTCATTTTTCACACCTTCTAGTTTTCCTAGATTCATACTTTGTACCTACTATGTTCCCATTATTAATGGATGTTTGCAGCTGTTTCTTCTCCTTTTGAGTCTTGCCACATCAGCAAATGCAGGTCCCAAAATCTTGACTCCATCCATGCCATTAAGGTCGACTCTATTTTGAGGAGGCAGCTCTCCCCGAGTCGTATTTTGAGTGCCTTTCCAACCTAAGGGGCTCATCTTCCAGCACTGTACCAGGCAATGTTCTGCTGCTATTCTTAAGGTTTTCACTGGCCAGATTTTTTAGAAATAGATCACCTGGTCATTCTTACTAGTCTGTCTTACTGGAAGCTCCACTGAAATCTGCCCACCATGTATGGTCCTCCTGGTATTTGAAATACCAGTGATAGCTTCCAGCATCACAGCAACATGCATGCCACTACGGTACGACAAACTGACAGACGAGTGGATGGATAAGAAGGACTGCAGAAGAAATGGTGCCTTTGAATTATGATGCTGTCGAAGGATATTGAATATACCATGGACTGCCAGAAGAACAAATAAATCTGTCTTGGAAAAATTACAGCCAGAATGCTCTTTAGAATCAAGGATAGTGACACTTCATCTCATGTACTTTGGACATGTTATCAGGAGTCCCTGGAGAAGGACATCATGCTTGGTAAAGTAGAGAGTCAGCAAAAGAGAGGAAGACCCTCAATGAGATGGACTGACCCAGTTGCTGCAACAATGGGCTCAAATATAGTAAGAATTTTGAGGATGGCGCAGGACAGGGCAGTGTTTCTCTCTTTTGTACACAGGATCACTATGAGTTGGAACTGAGTCAGTAGCATCTAACAATAAGTAACCAGGCCAGCTGCAATTGAGTTGATTCCTACTCATGGCATCCCATGTGTGTCAGAGTAGAAGTGTGCTCCATAGGATTTCAAAGGCAGATTTTTCAGAAGGAGATCGTCAGGCCTTTCTTTTGAGGCCCCCTGTGTGGATGGAACCTCCAGCCGTTCAGTCAGCAGCCGAATGTGTTAACCGTGTGTACCACCCAGGGACTTGGAAGAACCTACTACCCATTTCTTTTTACCATCTCACAAATGTTTGCTAGCTTTTCTCGCTTACTACTATGTTAGCAATGACACATCTGGGTATAGTTCGAGCAACAAGAGTCATGCTTCAGGTAACATTTTTAATTTTTACAAACATCCTTTATTCCCTGAAAATTCATTTCTTTCAGAGCTACTTTCTATTTCCCAGCTGTCTTTCATCATGGTACAGCCCCTAGCCAAATACAGGAAGTTAAACTTTCATGTAATTGTCTCACATGTAATTTCTCACCACTTTCTAGCTGTATGGCAGCAATTAATATTCTAAGCCTCCCTGTGGGAGTGTCAGAATTCTAAATCTAGGGACAAGGACTAGAGTGTTCAGTACACGTTTTGAAGCATCCTTTGTATTTTCTACCAGAGCTCAAGTCTGAAAATGTTCAAAGTTATATTTGAAGTAACTCAATCTCATTGGATTTATCCTTATTTAATTTGAGGACAAAGTTAATTTATAGTTAACCAGATTTTATAATAAAGTTAAACACAGTGATAACTCACTAATTCAGCATTATTTAAGACCTCAATTAAATTAAAATTATGTGAGACACCATTTCAAGGCACTGAGGATTCCATGAGGGATACAAACGAATTCCTGTCCGCATTGGGCTTACAACATAGTAGGGAGAGGAACGTGTGCATAGACAACGTGTTGTTGTTACTATAGTTGTGTGCTGTGGAGTCAATTCTAACTCATAGCGACCGCATGTGACAGAGTAGAACTGTCCCATAGGGTTTCCTAGACTGTAATCTTTATGAGAACTAATTTCCAGGTCTTTCTCCTGCAGAGCTACAAGGGGGGTTCGAACTGACAACCTTTTTGTTGGCAGCCAAGTGCTTAACTGTTGTGCCAGCAGGGCTCCTTGTGTATGAAATTAATACCTCAGTAACTATAATACAAGGTAAGTGACATAATGACAAAAGAGTAGGAAAAAACACTATGGTGTTCAGAGAATGAAAGATAATATTTTGTTGTTTCAGGAAAGTTTCATGGAGTAGATAGTGATCGGGGTTTACCTTTGGCAACTGGATACCATTTCAATTAGTAGAGATGGTGAGGGCAGGTATCCTACACAAAAAGGCCATATAAACTGGGCATGGAAGTGAAAACCTTGGGGTGTGATTTTGGAATTGTGTGATTCCATCCAGCTAACTTGTAAAAGGGTCTGGAGATCTACTTCCAAAAATCGGCCAGTGAAAGCCCTATGGATCACAATAATCCAATCTGCAACCAATCATGGAGATGGCGCAGGACCAGGCAGCGTTTTCTTCCATTGTGCGTGGGGTTGCCATGAGTTGGGGGCTGACTCGATGGCCGGTAACAACAACAGCAGTGCTTCTCAAATACGAATCACTTGAGAATCTTGCTAAAATGTGAGCTCTGATTCCATAGGTCTAGTGTGGAGTCCAAAAATTTTCATTTCTAAGAAGTTCCCAGCTGATGGCAATGCTGCTGTGAGTAGCTAGGGTCTCAGGTATAAGAAATATGCCTCCACATGTAGACTGGTTGAAAGTTGAGGGCTTTGACAGTTACAAATCTGTACTTAAGAGGTAATGAAATTCTTTATCGGTAGGGAAATCAGTGTTGGAGTTCTCCCTTAAGACGATGAATCTGGCAGCTCTGGGTATGTGTAGCTGGGAACAGAATGGACAGAGACTGACGCTGAGAAGACTGGCTAGGGCTCTGGGGGACTGGGGGTCTGGGAGACTAGTCAAGAGGCTATCAGGCTAGATGGGGTGAGGGCAGAAAGCGGAAGGCCAAGTGAGAAGCTAGGAGCCCTGGTTGCACAATGGTTAAGCACTTGGCTGCTAACTGAAAGGTTGGAGGTTCAAAACCATACAGTGGCTCTGTGAGAGAAGGACCTGGTGATCTTCTCCTGTAAAGGTTATAATCTACCCTGTCACACGGGATCACTATGAGTTGAAAATTGACTTGATGGAACCCAGCCACAACAGAGAAAAGGCAGAAGAAGTATGTCTTGGCAGATGACAATGCAGGGGCTACTGAGGAGGAAAAGTAAAAAATGCTGGTGGTTAAGGTGAGGTTTTTCCAAGACAGTACCAGTTCATGGCTACTACCCAGTATAATTATTAATAGTGACACCTTTCACACTAAAAAAAATCCAGTTTGGCAATAAGGAAACTTGATGGTACAATGGTTAAAAAGTTTGGCTTCTAACCAAAATTTCGGCAGTTTGCATCCACCAGCCACTCCTTGGAAACCTGTTGGAGCAGTTCTACTCTGACCTATAGGGTTGCTGTCAGTTGGGATTGAACTCAATGGCAACAAGTTGGTTTTTTAACAGGTTTTGGGCAGTAAATGACATGGTCACCCTAGCTATGAGTACAGGTGACTAACAATGTAGTTAGGCTGGTAGAGATGGGGCGATGTCACTCAATCACTCATTCATTCAATGTTTATCCAAAGTCAACTGACTATGTGCCATGCCTTTTTCTAAGTGCTGAGGGTATCTATGTTTCAATAAAAATGACAACAACCAGAAGGCTTGCCCTCACAGAATTCATGATCCAGTGGGAATTTACAGTCCAGAAGTGGTGGGTGGGGGTGGGGGGGAATACAAAGCGAGTAAGGTGCCAGAAAGACTTGGAGCCAAGGACAGTGTCAAGAACAGAATTAAGAATGAGGGATTGGAATCTGAAACGGAGGTGGATGCAGGTCTGAGGGTGGCTGAAGCTTCGAGAGCGGAGGCAATGGCTCTCTGAAAGTAGATGGAAGGAGAAGGAAGAGGCCTTGGGTGAAGGCCTCACTTATGGGACAGACAGAGGAGTCAATGAGCCTATGAAGGAGCCACCAGAGAGGTAAAGAAGAGCCAACATATGGCTCCATGGTGGTGGCTAAGGAGATGGGAGGTCAAGGTTCCTCTAGTTAACATGATCAAATGCTGCCGAGAGCCCAAGGAGACAAGGTCTGGGCACAGGTGGCAGTGCAGGAAAGGGGAGGGGCAGCTTTGGGAAGCAAGGCAATATGCCCTGGAGGGCTGGTCAGTAAGGTGCGAAGTGGTAATACAGAAACAGTTATGGAGGATCTCAAAGCATCCAGCTTACTCTTAGATGATAATTTCCTGTCATAATTATGGATTTCTCATTTTTTGATTGTTAATAAAGAGGTTTTTGTTGTTATTTCCTAAATTTAGGGACAGAATAAATCAAAAGCTCTAAGCATCTCATTTTTCATCAACAACTAATGTATAATTTTTGCTCACAAGACCACTCTGAGAATAGATCATAAATGACAACTGTGCACTTAAAATCTAAAGTGGCAAATGAGAGCCGTGTTTCAGTAAAGACATTCAGTTTTACTTTACGTCTTCTTTCTGATATGGGAGTGAGATGTAAGGTAGTAAGAGGGATGTGTGTGAACGTAACGGCACTGAGTGAAAAGTACCAGCCATTCTCTGGAAAGCAAAAATTCATTCCTCTGTCCAGAACTGTCGGTACTAAGACTGTTATTACAGGTATTCATTTCAGTGGTTTGCCACGTATAGAAAAATGTTATCTTAGTCTTATGGGGGCTAAAATAAGTCTTAGCAGAGCATTTAAATTCCACCACCACTGCCCCTTAGCCGCCACCCCTAGACACACTAACACACATATGGGGCCACAAACGTGCTGCCTGGGAAGGATGAAAACGCATCCTATCTATAATGCTTCCAGGGAAGATTATACACTATCCCACCCCTGGGTGGTACAAATGGGTAATGCACTCAGCTGGCTTGTGGACGGTCCTCATACGGCGTCTGTCTTTCCCTGTGTCTGTGTCTCTGTCTATTCTGGGCTTTTTATAACTCAGAAGGGATCAGGTTTAGGAGGTACCCTCCTCTGCCACATGCGGTCACTATGAGACGGAATTGACTTGACCCAACAACAACAACAACACGCGTTATAGTCGAAGAAGAACAAAGTGCAGGGAGAGTACAGGTGGGGACAGTTTCCCAGAGAAGATATTTGAACTTGATCTTGAAGAAAGAACGCCTTTGACAAGCGAAGTGGGACAGGGCCAGAGTGAGATGGAAAGTAGGGGCCAAGCATCTGCCAAGCTGAGGGCAGTTGTGTGAGGCTGAGGATGGTGAAAGGCTGCATTCAGGGCAAGTGCGAGGTGGGGTAAGTACATGGGCAAGGTGGCAAAAGACAGAAGACAGAATGGCACTGGCTCCAAAGAGTCGACGGTCTCATAGACTCAGCTAAGGTTGGGAGACATAGTTACCAAGGCAAAGAGCAGCAACGAATTCTAGGCCAAAAATACTAACAGCTTTTGTCTAATTTTAGATCACCTCTGAAGCCATGTTCTGAGAAATGTATACCTCAAAGAAAAAAAAAAAAAAAACTGCACCTTCTGACAATGTAAGTATGGGAGTTCTTCAAGACAGATTTGTTCACTCTTCTGGCAGTCTGTGGTGTACTGAGTATTCTTCGGCAACCCCGCAATTCAAAGGCGTCAATTCTTCTTTGGTCTTCCATATTCATTGCCCAGCTTTCTCATGCATATGATGCGATTGAAAACACCATGGCTTGGGTCAGGTGCACTCTGGGGATACCATGTGTCTTCTTCTACTTAGCATTGATATCGGCTGTAAGTTTATTTACATGCCTATTGGTTTACTGTTGGTCCTGTGTGTAGGCTATGAGCCCCATGAGGTAGGGGCTCTGTCTGTTTCCCCTCAGTGTTTACTGCAGCGTCTAGCACACAGATGCATTTGACAAAAGCTGAAGATTCACATCAGTTGTTGTTGTGTACTGTTGAGTCGATTCCAACTCATGTCAACCCCACGTGACAGAGTAGAACTGCCCCATGGGTTTTCCTAGGCTGTAATCTTTGTGGGAGCAGATTGCCAGGTCTTTCTCCAAGCTGCTGAGTGGGTTCAAACTGCCAACCTTTTGGTTATCGGTCCAGTGCTTAATCATGCCATCAAATCAATTCCAACTCACTGTCACCCTGTAGGACAGAGTAGAACTGCCCCCGTAGGGCTTCCAAGGCTGTAAATCTTTACAGAAGTAGACTGCCACATCTTTCATCCACGCTGTGTGGTTGGTGAGTTGGAACTGCTGACCTTTCCCTTAGCAGCCCAGTGCTTAACCACTGCACAACCAGGGCTCCTGGTTTATAAGTTAAGAGAGGATAAATAGTAAGACTCCTCATAAATAGACTACGGACTGCAGCTCGTTTCTAAGTTCAGGCTATTGTAAATTTAAAATTATAGAGAAACACTCTTCCAGTGATGACTGTTTATCAACATAACAGTTTCATTTCTCTAATGATTAATAAACATTAGCTATTAAAATAACTTATAATTCAGGAACAACCTAAGCGTACCTGCCTTGAATTTCATTCCATCATGCCTAGCTGGCGCTTTCTCTGCGTGTGTAACATAGTTCTTCTCTTTGGCATTTACACACTTCACGTTTTAGCCTCGTGTCTTCCATTAACTCTCACTTAACCACGCCACACATGGCTAGTTCCTCTAATCTCCTCCATAAATCACTCTCCTCTCTCCTTTTATTATTCCTGCGGCGCTTTCAAAACTTCTTCCAATGTTTCAAACCCTTTGAGGCACCAGAGCATTAAACCCAACACAGAATTCTACATGTTTAGGAACCAAAGACGTCTAGGCTCGGTCTGGTATTGAGCCCTGGTGGCGCAGTGGTTAAAGTGCTTGGCTGCTAACTGAAAGGTCAGTGGTTGAACCCATCAGCTGCTTGGCAGGAGAAAGATGTGGCAGTCTGCTTCTGTAAAGGTTTACAGCCTTGGAAACCTTGTGGGGCAGTTCTCCTCTGCCCTGCAGGGTTGCTGGGGGTCAGGGTGGACTGGATGGCAGTGGGTTTGGTTAAGTTTGTTTTGGTCAATAAAGTCTACGCAGGCCTTCTACTATGTGAATGAAAAAAGAAAAAAATTCCAGAAAATCAAACTTTCAAAATACATTTGGTTTTGCCTACTAGACACTCAATGTTTTCATCACTGCTTTCCCTGGTTGTTCCACAGTAATGCCATGAGGGGAGCGAATGTTTCCTTTGAAGATAACCTCACCGCGGAATACCTAATACCCAGGAGGAGCTGGCAGTGGCTTTGGCAGTGAAGGGTAGAAACGTGTTTCGTCTGAAAAACAACACTGTGCACCCTCTTGCTAGTCCTCCTCCTGCCCAGCTTGCCTTGTACCTTAGTCCTTTGTGCGTTTATTTTCCTACCAGAAGATTTTCCCATGGGGATAGGCAGGGAGAGTTCAGACAGCTAAATGTACCCATCAGGCAGCTGGTTCAAGGGCGTGACGGCACAAAACACTGGATGATGGATTTGGCCTGCCGGAGCAGGGCAAGTCAGAGGTGGGAATTCAAACTTTAACTGTGTGGTTCTATTTACCGTGTCACCTACAGGCTAAGTTAGCCACGGGAGAGCAATTTGCTTGGCTAGTCTAGCTGTAGAGCAGAGACAAAAGGCCTCAAGAACAGCGCCTAATCTGATAAGGTCCAGCCACAGGTGATGCTCCACGGATGAATAGAAAAGTGAGATTTTCGGAAAGGTTGATAGTTGGAGTCCACCCAGAGTTGCCTTGGAAGAAAGGCCTGGCAATCAACTTCTGAAAAACCAGCCATGGAAAATCCTGTGGCGCACAGGTCTGCTCTGACACACATGGGGCACCCTGAGTCAGGGCCGACTCAACTGCACCTGGTTGGGTTTGTATACAGTCATCCCGGGGTCACACCCACATTGGGCATTAGCATAGGTCAAGTGAAGACTTTAATTGGCGTTCTGTGAAAAAACAAAACCAAAAAGTTCAGTGGTTCAGCAAGCTTAGCAAAGGCTGGATTGAATAAAGTAAATAGGCTTCCTTACTGCCAGACTGGTCCAAGTGTTTAGTACTTTTATATCAATATAAACTGTAAAACTCCAGTAAGGCTGTACTCAGATGAGTTTTAATGTAAAAACGCTTTGAATCTGAGAACCAACAGCAGTAACTTGGTGGCCCTTCCTTCAGCTTTCATCCCTTTTCACTTACCACATTGTGATAATTGAAGAAAAATCATCTTGGTCAGTTCTCTAAACACGTGGTTAAAGCTCTGCAGAGTTGCTGCCCAAACCAAGAACCAGTGAGGCCGACTGTGAACTGGACTCACAGAAAACCCCTCAGCGTGGCTTGTCAGACACTAGCCAGTGCTCCTTGAGAGTATGCTGCTGGAGCCCTGGTGGCACAACGGTTAAGCACTAGGCAGCTAACCCAACGGTCAGTGTTTCAAACCCACCCAATGGCTCCTTGGCAGAAAAAACTGGCGATCTGCTTCTGAAAAGATGACAGCCTAGGAAACCCTATGGGGCAGCCCTCCTCTGGCACACAGGGTCACAGGGAGTTGGAATCGACTCGATGGCATCCAACAACAACAACAAAGAGTATGCTGAGTCAAAAGGAAGTGCTTCTGAATCGAATCATTTAATATTAGTCAGCTATGAAGAACTTTAAAATCCAACAGTGAGCTCTGCAGGACGGGAGTAAATAAGCTCATAAACACAATCACACAGAAGTAATTCCGCACAGAAATAGGCCTGATGATATCCCAATGTGAATTGTTGAATCAGGATTCAAAGTATTAGAACTGTGCTTAAAAGTGCTTACGGCGAGTTAATTCCTCCATTGTCTGGACGGATGTGATCCACGAACTGCTGAACCCCTCATCCTCTGTGGCACCACGTGGGGCCAATCTCCATAATCCTTACTCCATCCTCCTCTACCACAGAGTCTGCTGTTTGAGGGCGGAGGGAGTTAGTTAATGTACCCATTACCATAAGGTCCCTAAACCCAAAACCAAACCTGCTATAGGACAGCACTTGGCTGTTAACGAAAAGGTTGGTCATTTGAACCCACCCAGTGGCTCTGCAGAAGACGAGACCTGGTGATCTGCTCCGGAAAAGATTTGTTGTTGTCTTTGTTAGGTGCGGTAGAGTCGGTTCAGACTCATAGCGACCTTATGCACAATAGAAGGAAACACGGCCTGGTCCTGCACCATCCCCACAATCGTTGTTATGCTTGAGCCCATAATATGCCTTTAGGGCCTATATGCCTATAGAGCCCTATAGGGTCATTATGATGAGTATGATAAGGTCCCTAGGTGGCACAAATGGATTGTGCCTGACGGCTAGCCTAAAGGTTGGAGTTTGTCCCCACGCGGCAGTGAGCAGGCGAAAAGGCAGCTACAAAGCCCGTGCCCACGGGAAGGCCTGACGGTGGGAAGGCCTGAGATGGTGGCAGTCTGCCTCTGCAGAGGTTACAGCCTTGGAAACCCAGCTCTACTCTGCCCTACACAGTCGCTTTGAGTAGAAATCGACTTGATGGCAACGGGTTTAGTTTTGGCTTTATGTAGGTTGTTTGGCAGCTGAGCACTTGTTGTTGTGCCACCTTGGCGGTTTGAACCCAGCCAGCAGCTCTGTGGGAGGAAAACCTGGTGATCTGCTCCCATAAAGATGACAGCCCAGGAAACCTCATGGGGCAGTTCTGCTCTGTCACATGGGGTCGCTGTGAGTCAGAATCCACTGCTCGGCACCCAGCAACAGAAGAGCTCACGTGTGGCATTTTCAGGTGAATTTCACAGACTACTTCCCGCTGCTGCATGTCTTTTCCAGGACACACGATTTTGTCACTTGGAACACCTCAATCACTCAGCAGGTGACTTCTTAAGTTGTGTGTGTGAGTAAGTGTGAGGTGTGAGTGTGCATGTGTGTGAGTGTGTATGTGTGTGTGTGTGAGTGTGCGTCTGTGTGTGTACGTGTGTGTTGTATGTATATATGTGTAAGAGTGTGTATGTATGTGTATATATGAATTGTGTGTGTGTATGTGTTTACATGTGTATGTGTGTGAGTGTGTGTCTGTGTGTACATGTGCATGTGGGTGTGACTGTGTGTATATGAATGTGAGTGTGTGAGTGTATTTACCCTATCAGTGACTAGAAAATCAGAGTCTGAGTTACAGTCAAAATAAAGAAAATTTCATTACGTCAAGTAAATTTACCAAGAATGCACTACTTGATTTTATTTTAAAGCAAGTGTCCATTTCTTAAGAAGTGGAAAACAATTTAGACAAAGTTTAACATTGTTGTTGCTTGTTCTAGATACAGAAACCAGAGCAGACAGCACCAACAATTAGAAAAACAAACCACAACAAGGAGCCCTGTAAAACAAGCAGGCCGCGTGTCACCAGTTCTGTGTTTCAACATTCCGTTCATTTACCAATATTGTGCTTGATTGCAACTTTGTGCAATTAATTTTTAAATCTAAGTCAAGGTTTTCCTGTTCCATTTCACAAGCAGAGGCGTTACCGTGAATCAAGGCTGCAGAAGCAGTGTTCCCTTAGCAAGACAAACGTGCAGAGTATGTCATCATGGGTGTTAACTGCCCCCAACTCACGGCGACCCCATCCCCACGATCAGTTATGAATTGGACCACTGTGATCCATAAGGAAGGTTTCCATTGGCTGCTTTCCAGAAGTCGATCGCCAGGCCTTTCTTCCAAGTCCATCTAGCACAACCGAACCTGTTCAGCAACACAGCAGCAGACAAGCCTCTACTGACTGATGGCTGGTGGCTGGGCAGGAGGCACGCGGGCCAGGCGTGGCATCCGGGTCTCCCTCATGGAAGGCGAGAGTTCTACCTCTGAGCCACCGCTGCCTCCAGATTTACTAATGATGAAATTAAAATGAAAAGAGGGCCCTTAGAGTCCTGTTACTTATCCTGCAAGCCAGTCGTGTTTGGCTTCTTTAATGTTTTACTGACTAGAACAACTACTAGGACAATTCATACCTGCTGTCTGTCTACGTAAGGAAATAATTAACACAATAGATAATGAAGATGATTGTTTCAGGGTGACAGCACGTGCTTACAGGGGATAGACTTCATTCGTTTCATGGCTGAATAATATCCCATTGCATGTATAATTCACAGTCGGTTTATCCACTCACCTGTTGGTGGACATTTGGGTTCTTTCCACCTCTTGACTACTGTGTATGATGCTGCAGTGAACGTCGGTGTGCAAGCGTCTCTCTGTCTCAGTCCCTGCTTTCAGTCCGTTTGGATTTATACCTAGGAGTGGAGCTGATGGGTCAATGGTAATTCTCTGTCTAACTTTTTGAGGAAGCACCAAACTGTCTTCCGCGGTGGCTGCACCATTTTGCATTCCCACCATCTGAGGACGAGGGTTCTGAGTTCTTCCCATCCCCGACAACACTTCAGTTTCTGTGTTTTTTAATCACAGACATCCTAGTGAGTGTGAAGTGGTTTTGATTTGTGTTTCCCTAAGGACTGATGTTAACCACTTTTTCATGTATGTGTGTAAAGCCATTAAAATAACATTAAAAAGGGGAAAAATGCAATATGAAAACTGGTGCTACGTCATTGCAGGCTAGATGGTAGATCATTAATTCCTGGTGATGGAGAAAGAAAAGGAATCTCAGTCACATGATCCCACTAGCACCTTAATTGTTGTGACCGAAAGTCTCTTTTTTTGTTGATTCTTTTGTTTATTTATTTTTAACTAGTAAAGGCCCTGGTCACACAGTGGTTAAGAGATCAGCTGCTAACCAAAATGTCAGCACTTGGAATCCACCAGCTGCCCCTTGGAAACCCTATGGGGCAGTTCTACTCTGTCCTATAGGGTCGCTGTGAGTCAGAACTGACTGGACAGCAATGAGTTTGGTTTGGGTTTTAAAGGCCTAGCAATCCCTGGGAAAACACTCCTATCAGTTGGCCTATGGAGATTTTAAAATTGCAGCGTCCAATACAGTAGCTACTTGCTATATACAGCAATCTAAGTTATACTTAGATTAATTAAACAAAAAAATTCAGTTCTCGTATCACACCAGCAGAAGCCCTGGTGGCACAATGGTTAAGGGCCCAGCTGCTAACCAAAAGGTTGGTGGTTCAAACCCACCAGCAGCTCTACAGGATAAAGATTTGGTGATCTGCTCCCATAAAGATGACAGCCTAGGAAACCCTATGGGGCAGTTCTACCATGACACATGGGGTCGTTATGAGTCAGAATCAACTTGACAGCACCCAGCAACAACATCACATTAGCCACGTGTCAAGTACTCGGCAGCCAGGTGCGGCTACAGGCTGCCACGTTGGGCAGTACAGATACCGCTCCCTCACCACAGAAAGCTGTGCTGGCGACCACTGCTCTACAACATAAAGCCAGAAACCTCTCTGCCTTGGTCTAGTCTCCCATGTAACCACACCAGGAGGTCTGTGGGAATGCGTAGGGTGCACACTTTTGGAAGGAGATGGGACTTATTGTTGGTCAGGAGGGTAGGAGTTTGAGGCATCAAGGTCTGCAGAATTATGGTAGCTGGACTCTGCTGCATTCAATGGCTGGTGAGATGCAGGACAGATCAGGGAGGCTAACAGGACCCCTGGTGGTGCAAAGGTTAAGCTCTCAGTTGCTACCTGAAAGGTAAGTGTTTCGAACCCACCCAGCAGCTCCTCAAGCCAAAGACCTAGTGATCTGCTCCCGTAAAGATGACAGCCTAGGAAACCCTGTAGGGCAGGTCTACTCTGTCACATGGGGCTACTATGAGTTGAAATCACTTGATGACACCCAACAGCAATGACGATAGGGTCATAAGTTTATTACTGATTACTGGGGCACGGTTGGGAGGCAAAAGGGGGACTCATTGCTTTAGGGACACTGAGCTTCTGTTAAGGGTGAAGGCAAAATTTGGAAGTGGATAGTGGTGATGGCTGGCCAAGATGGACGTTATTAATGTCACTGAATTGTACATGTAAAAACTGCTGAAATGGCAAATGTTTTGTTACATATATATTTGCCACAATAAAATAAAAGTGCATTATGGCTAATATACAAGGGCAATAAATAAACATACAAAAAAAAAAAAGAACATTTTATGCTTCAGTATAACTGTCCTGTTATTCTGTCCCATTTTAAGTATGCGACTAAATTCAGTTTTATGTATAAGAAACGTAAAAGCTAAATTATTTTTAATGACTGTCCCAGAACCTGCTAAAAAACAAAACAGGAAAAAGAGGTTGTTTACTTCTACTGTGCTGCTGAATTGGTAGTGAACTTGCAATCCTGTTGTAAACAGTAGAAAATTGGACTAATCAAAAGGTTAGCAGTTCAAACCCAGCCAGAGGCACTTCAAAAGAAAGGCCTGTCGATCTGCTGCTGAAAGTTTTCACAGCCATGAAAATTCCATGGAGCCGAGTTCTACTCTGCACACACGGGGTCGCCATGAGTTGTAGATTTTCTCACAACATTATAAAAAAAAAAGCAGCACAAAGCTGTGGTCCCTGAGAGAAGGGAAGGAGATGGGGTGAGCTCTACAATCACCCCAGCTTTCTGTCTAGAAGCACTTTCTGAATTGAGGTGCGGGGCCGGGTGCTGGGGATGAGGTAGGGGACTCTGACAAAGCACAACAGGCATGTTACTTTAAAAAGACAGATAAGAATTCAGAGAAGACAACGCTGAGTCTGCTTATGTAAAACCAAACACCTCATGGAATTTGGTTCCTGGGTTTGGAGGTTTAGGGTCATAGTTTCATGGGACATCCCAGTTAATTGGTCTAATAACGTGCTTGGGGCTTCTATTCTCCCTGCTAGTTTGTTCATAGTGCCTGGGGTCTTAAAAGCTTGCAAGGGGCCATCCAAGGTGCAACACTTTGTCTGTATTCATCTGAAGCAAAGGAGGAAGAAGGAGAGACAGGAATAGGGGGAGGATATGAAACGTGGGGCTAATGGCCTCCATGAACGACTGCATCCTTTGGCATGAGACCAGAAGAACTGGACGGTGCCCAGCTACCATTACTGAACATACGGATCAAAGATTCCATAACAGAATCCTGACCCAAAAAGGGGAATACACGGACCAGAATTTCAAATGCTCATGGACTCCAGACTTTCTGGAACCGTGGAGGCCGGATGAACCCCAGGAAATATTGCCACGAGGTAATCTTTAAACCTTAAGCCAAAAATATCATCTAAAATCTTAAACCAAAGACCAATTTAGCTTAACCAGCAAAAAAATGCCTGCCTTGAGCCACTGAAAGCAGCAACTTGAAAGATTACAGAGAAACCTTAGGGGCAGTGAGTTTATGTTAATTATGTTAATGTGGAGGGCCTCCTCCGAACAGGAGGGTGAGAATGGCTGTACAGCTTGAAGAATGTGATCAGTGTCACTGAATTGTACACACAAAAACTGCTGAATTGGTGTATGATTTGCTGTGAATATTTTCAACAACAAAGTTAAAAAAAAAAAGGAGTTTGGAGAAGTTGAAATGGCTGGAATTTCCAGGGAATCAGAGAGAAGGGAACTATCCAGATAAAAGCCTACAGAAGGCTGGACAGGATCTCCTTGAATCTGCTGTGGGGTGCTAGGGTGGGTGTGCATGGAAGGAACCTCATGGGGCCAGAGAAGAACAAGCAGGGGCTGTAAGTGCTAGATGACAACCCCCCACCAGTCTCTCAAATCCAGTGTGTCTTGCAAGCAGAGGCACTGGCTGCAGCTCTTCTGGACTGTTGCTGCAAGGAGGTTTGTATAGCAAACAGCCTCAGAGGACAGAGCCCTCAAGGAGCAAAGGGCAGGCACGCTTACTGTCCATTATAAAAGACCCAAGTTCCCCAAGGGAACTATAGGGTCACTGTGAGTTGGAATCAACTTGATGACAATGTTTTTTGTTTTTTTTAAGTAACACCTCAGAAAAGTTGATTTTAAAAGTCACAAGTTCAAAAAGTTAAACTGCTATGCCAAAATAACCCATAAGCCAACCAGAAAAGGGCTCCCACTGTCAAAAAGTTGACAATTTATGCATCAAAAAGAGAATAATATTATGTATGCTTGAAGTAGAAGGGATATATACATAAAAAAAAAAAAAGGCGTTATTCCATAGTTACACACACACACACATCAAAGAACACAATCCTTTTTTCTTAAAGAATATTTTCAGTGAGCAGTGACTGCTCCAAGCCTAGAAATCCTAACAGGATTGCATTTTTAAGACCTCAGATTTGTTTGGCTTTGAGTCACTTGTGTTTAAAACACTTTTGTCATAGTTTATGAGTAAAACTTGGATACAGTTTGGAAAAGCTGAACTTCACAGACATTTGCTCCTATGTGCTTTGAGAATGCACCTTACAAACTTCCAACCACATGGAGCTTACCCGACCGTGGGCCCTCTCTGCGTTCTCTAGAGTAGCAAAACCAGTGTAGCCTATATAAATACACACAGAGAGAAGTTTATTTCAAGGGGATGGTTCACACAATTGTGGGGGCTGGAAAGTCCCAAATCTGTAGGTTAGGCAAAAGGCTGAAGACTCCAGCTGGCTCACGGGATTGCAGGGACTGATGAATCCAAAACCTTGAAGGTGGCAGGCTGGAGGCCTCTGCTGGCTCATGGGATTGTGGGGTCTGATGAACCCAAAATGTGCAGGTCAGGCAGCAGGGTGGTGACCCCTGCAGGCTTACATCCCAGAAACCACAAGTGAGGTGATGAGAAAAGTGCAGGATCGAGAGAGTGAGCTCTTCCAGAACATCCATTTATATACTGGAGGCAGGCCACACCCCCAAGGAAACTCCCCTTCCAACCCGTTGGCTGATCACAGCATGGAAATTGATTACATCATATTACATTATGGAAGAGCACCCAGTCCGGTGTCTGCCAAACCACTGAGAATCACAGCCCAGACCAGACAAGTTGATACACAACCTTGACCATCACAGGCCCCAACTGTCACACCCTGAAACACACGGAGATGCATCTGTGGGGAGTCCAGGCTTCCCAAGAGTGGCTCTAGCTGATGACAGAGCAGCAGACTTACTAAGGGCTGTTCTGAGAGCCACAGAAATCTCCCACAGACCTGAGGGCCTTCCTGAACTTTCATTAGACTTCACAGAAGTTTGGGACCACTTCATTCAACCTTCCTTCCTCTCCTTCACTGGGAGTCAGACTTGCATCTTAGTCTGATGGCTCTTCCAGCCTTTTCCAGCTTCTTCACTTTCTCTCCTAGGCAGTTGTTTTTTCCAACAAAATCCTTTCAAGTTTGAGCTCACCTTGGTGTCTCCTTCGCAGAGGACCTGAACAAATACACAGTCCAACATTTGTTTAAGGAGCCCTGGTGGAGCAACGATTAGGCTAAGTGCTTGGGTACTAACCTAACAGTTGGCAGTTTGAACCCACCTAGTGGCTCCACAGGAGAAAGACCTGGAGATCTGCTCCTGTAAAGATGACAGCCTAGGAAACCCTTTGGGGAAGTTCTACTCTGTCACATGGGGTTGCTATGAGTCAGAATCAACTTGATGGCACCCAACACCAACACCATTTGATTATCTCTTACAACAATCATGAACACTCATGGTGCTAATGCTTTTATTACCCCCATTAAATTACATCTTGTTGGTTTAAGGACAATGGTTCCAGTATGTAATTATTTTTGAAGCTTGACTCCATTATCCTCTACATCTGTTATGTTTCCCAACTTTGCGACATCCAGAAATTTGGTGAGTAGTTCTAAAATGTCTTCTTCAAGTTGTGCATAAAACATTAAACTTGAGCAGCCAAATGACAGACCCTTTTGGTAAGGCACCAAAGACCCATAATAGGCCCAAAAGCACAAAGAGGCCTGTTCTTAAATTGAGTATCTGACAATTATGAGAATACTAAATTATATATAGCTGGAAGATAGATGAAGGAGTCCTGGTGGTTCAGTGGTTAAGTGCTCAGCTGCCAACCTAAAGGTCAGCAGTTCAAACCCACCAGCTACTCCTTGAAAGAAAGACCTGGTGATCTGCTCATGTAAAGATTACAGCTTAAGAAACCCTGTGTGGCGTGGGGATGGTATGAATCGAAATCAACTTGACAGCACCCAACAACAATGACAGAAGATAGATAGACAACATCCTTATAATGAAATCGTACATCTGTTTACACAGCATTTTGCATAAGAAGGTGTTTATAATTCCCACTACCAGGCCAGCAATGACAGCAGAAAGCAGGTAAAGGAATACTCTTCACAAGTGGTCCTTCGTGGTTTGCTTTAAAAACAAGCTGTGCAGTCGAGAGCACAGCAGGTAAACGCCAGGTTTTAAAGAAGCAAGAACTATGCAGTAAATGAAATAGCTTTTGTAAAACAATGTACAGTCATGCAGTACCTGACATCCACGACGTGTTCTGTGAATCAGGACTTTATGTGATTTGGATGTTGGGCGAACGTGCCTAAACGGCGAGCAAGAGCGTTCACTGATTTTCCGTCCTGATGTTATGTAATAGCCTTTTGTTTGGCTTCCAGATCGATCCTTCTCCTTTGCCTCTTGCTGCAGCTATCACTAGCACTGGTTTTGTTGCATTCGGTAGCCATGATGCACTTCATGGTAATATTTTCAAAAGAAAATTAAACAGGGAGATAACGCTACAACACTCAAGAATGGGCGATACACCAGGTTGGATGCTGCTGCCTATGAGTCAAAGCAAATACTGGAAGACGGTAAACTTTTCATCTGTAAGTAGTGAATGTTCACATCAAAGTAACCATAGAAAGTGCAGCACAGTGCATATATAAACAAGTAACATAGGCATTTATTATGACTATCAAGACACACATGTTACAGGTTATGTATGTACAGTACTGTTATACACCTGGCAGCACAATGGCTTTGTACACAAAAGACGTGAGATACACGTGTTGCGTGTGGGAAACTATTGTGTTACTACATCCAGTTACATAGCTATGTCCCCTTCTCCAGCCAGAATTTCTGAGCTCTATTATCATAATCTTACGGGACTACAGACGTATATGCGGTGGGACGTTGCCTGAATGGACATTATGTGGTGTGTGACTGCAGTTAGATTCCTGTAAATAAGGATTTGGTGGTTTGAGTCATTGTGTATTGTGATAATTCAAGAAATAAACAATCTGGTAATAAGTCAGATTTTATGTTTAGACTTAAGAATGATGATGTGTGCGAGTTATGGTTTTCCAAATTAATTTTTTTAAGGACAATTAGGGCAGAGGTCAAAAGAATACCTGGCAAGTAAGTGAGTGAGGGGCCCTAGTGGTGCAATGGTTAAGCGCTCAGCTACTAACTGAAAGGTCAGAGGTTCAAACCCACCCAGCAGCTCCACAGGAGAAAGACCTGTTAATTTGCTCCTGTAAAGATTATAGCCTAGGAAGCCCTATGGGGCAGTTCTACTCTATCACATGGGGTCGCTATGAGTTGTAATCGACTCAATGGCACAAAACAACAGCAATAACAAGCAGAAAAGCGTAAACCATTCTGAAAACTCTTCCTTATCATGAATATCCACACTCACATTAAAATTAATTAATTAAAATTAATTCTGCTGTAACACCACTTAGGAGAATTCATCTTTCCTTGAAAATTTCATTGGATTTATTAAAAGAAATGCAATAGGCCAGAAAAAATTATTTCATGGTAAGCTTTGTCATTCCTGAGAGGCAGAACCTGGACATGACTTCAGGGACGCATTCCAACCTGACATCATTGCAGAGCGTTACCACCGTATAAATGGCCATCGTCCCTCAATACACCTGCAGTGTAACTGGTTACCAAGCTACCAGGTACAGACTCTTATCCTCCACAATCCACTCTGAAAACTTTTAAAAATAGAAAATAGTTCACAAAAGAAACCAAACACCCTTTAACTTCCACTCACTATGTGGATAAAAAAAAAAAATCAATATCAGCCCTGTGGTTTAATTCTCTATGTAAATTCTGGTAAAACTACCATTTTTAAAACTTCCTTTTATTCTCCTGAGTCTCCAAGTGCTTCATATGGTTGATGCTCTCTGATGCTAACCAGAACCCACCTGGAGGCACTTTGGAAGGAAGCCCTGGCGATCTACTTCGGAAAAATCTGGCACTGAAAACCCTATGGAGCACAGACAGGGTCTCCATAAATCGGAATCAACTCGGGGCAACTGGTAGACTTTGCTTTTTGTTTTTTGTATTCTCCTGTTACTCTGGATGCGATTAACAGGCATGTCCTATCATCTGTTTCTCTTCAGATCTCTTGAGTCGTAAGCACTGTTTCATCTTTAGTGAGTGGGATTGCGAATGTTAATGACGAGTAGTAATAAGCAAAAGAAGCTGACGATCACTGATTTTGTGTACCTGAAATGGATAATAACAAGGTAGGGTTTTCACAGATGGTGGGAAAGGCCTCTCAAAGGTTCCTAGAGCACAGACGAAGAAATGTGGTGTAACAGAGGGCCTTTTGGTGAGGAGAAGATTCACAGAGCACAGGAAGCGACTGGCTGTCGGCTGACGTAAGTCTTTTCTCAACTGTCTTATTTCCTTTCAAGTCTTTTTTTAAAAAAGGCAAGCCTCCCAAAAGGATGTGCTTCCCCACTGACAACGAAGACCAACATAAAACACTCTTCTTTTATTTAGCTTCAAAACAAAAGGAAAGATCCTCGTGGAAGAAATCGGGGGCTGCAGACAGTCGCGGCGGAATGTATTTATACAGGAAAGAGAATTTCTGACATTTAGAGAGCGTGGGTGGCGGCTTGGAAGAGGCAGTGATCCAGAGAGAGAACCTAAGCTATGCCCTTCAAGTCACCCAAAGGCATGACCAAGAGCAACTCACTCTGAACAGTAAAGTGAGATCAAGGGCTAGAAACACTCCAAGTGTGGGCACTGAGTTAGAACTGAACGCTTCGTGAAGAGACAAGGTATGCCTGCCCTCCTTCCTTGCCACCCAGTAACGCAAGAAGGCAGTGTGCAGAGGGAGGAGTGGCTGTCACATCACCTCTGAGACTTTTTCAACCTATGTTTGCCTCAAAGAAATTCTAACAACTCTTCCCTACCACCACCACCATGCCTCCTAAAGAATGAATGCCCATACAAGCCACCGTAGGAGTCCCTGGAGGTGCAAACAGTTAATGAGCTTGGAAGCAAATGGAAAGGTTGAAGGTTGGAGTTCATCCAGAGGTGCCTTGGAAGAAAGGCATGGTGATCAACTTCTGAGAAATCAGCCATTAAAAACCTGGAGCTCAGTCACACTCTGACATACATGGTATCACCATGTGCTGGAGTTCACGGCGACTGGTGTTCTCAGTCACACTCTGACATACATGGTATCACCACGCGCTGGAGTTCCCGGCGACTGGTGTTCTCAGTCACACTCTGACATACATGGTATCACCATGCGCTGGAGTTCCCGGCGACTGGTGTTCTCAGTCACACTCTGACATACATGGTATCACCATGCGCTGGAGTTCCCGGAGACTGGTGTTCTCAGTCACACTCTGACATACATGGTATCACCATGCGCTGGAGTTCACGGCGACTGGTGTTCTCAGTCACACTCTGACATACATGGTATCACCATGCGCTGGAGTTCACGGCGACTGGTTTTGCAGCCACTGTTGCTTACTACCAGGTCCTCACGCCCTTCGGGCGGGATGGGGCAGGGAGCACACTGAGAATGCTTCAGCAAGTTTCTGTCTCTCCACACTTCAGGTGATCCGGTTTGTGCTGCTGGGAGGGCGTCCCAGCTCTGCTGGGCTGAGGGTGGGGTGTGTGAGCATGCACCAGACATCCCACTTTCCACAGACCTTCCCCATTCTGCAAATGTTCCCCATGTTCATGACAGGGCTTTGAACCAGTTCAATTACGGCCAAAGAAGTGAAATCAGAACGGACACAAGTTTTTAAAATTTGAGTGAAATGGGCCAATAACCAGAATGGGAAAAATTACAGGTCCAAGCCCTGGAATGGGAGATTCAGAAGAGGGGTAGTGAGCCCCTTCAGGTGCCTGGAGGGTGAGATTGGATTACTGTCAGGACTGTGGAGAGCAACACGCATTCAAAGTGGCGCAGTTGCCCGCCATCTTTGAGTGGGGCACCACTGTTTCCGACTCTGCCGGTCAAGAGATGTGGTTGCTATGTAACACGCACACTGTGCTGGTTTTCTAAGAGGGAGATTAACTTTCTTGCAGGCTTTGACCCATAATTTTCCCCATTCCAGGTATGGTTCCAGTTTGCCCACATTTTAAAAATTCAGATCCATTTGGGTTTTGCATCCTCGACCATGACTGAACTGGGCAGAAGCAGTTCAAAGTCCTGATTCATAATGTTCCCAAAAGGAGACACACAGGATGGAGAGGACATGAGCGCTGCCCCTGAGGATCTTTGGGGCTCTGAAATTTCCACTTTCTGGTCCTTAACTAAACATGGTCCCTAGACAGTATGACCTGGGTCTAACTCAATGGGTTTAGAAAGTTAATATAAGTGTTGACAACTGTGTGCATAACAAATGTTTGTTGAATGAGTAATAAATACACAGACACAGGCATAGCTCACCTCAGTCAGGTAGGTAAACAATAGTTAAAGATTCAAAAGAGCTTCTAATTTTTATTCCATCGAGGATGTGCTTCCTCTATTATCTCAAATACCCCAAGCACAAACTCTGTGTGGAACAGTTCAGAGACAAGCTTTCTTCCAATTCTCACATTGTTTCTGACCCAGGAAATAATAATAATCGTAATAGTTAACATGTATTGAGCCCTGGTATATGCCAGAAAGGAGCCCTGGTGGCACAGTGGTTAAATGCTATAGCTGCTAACCAAAAGGTCAGCAGTAAGAATCCACCAGCTGCTCCTTGGAAACCCTATGGGACAGTTCTATTCTGTCTTATAGGGTCTCTATGAGTTGGAATCAACTCGATGGCAATGGTGTATGTATATATATATATATATATATATACACACGCACCAGAAAAGGAGCCCTGGTGGTACAATGGTTAAGTGCTCAGCTGCTCACCGAAAGGTTGGCAGTACGAACCCACCAGTGCTCCACAGGAGAAAGACCTGCTTCTGTAAAGATTACAGCCTAGAAAATTCTATGGGGCAGTTCTACTCTGTCACGTGGGGTCGCTGAGTTGGAGTCGCTGCTTATGTATCAGCTTAACTGCTACAATTTCCTCATAAACATATACATAAATCACTATATATATATATACACACACATACATATATATACGCACATATATATATCACACATATATATAGTGTTGTGTCAGGTGCCACCAAGTGGATTCCGACTCAGAGCAGCCTTATATGGCAGAGGAGAGCTGCTGAATAGGGTTTTCCAGGCTGTAATCTTTACAGGAGCAGATCTCCAGGTCTCTCTCCCGCAGAGCCACTGGGTGGGTTCAAACAGCTGTCCTTCAGGTTAGCAGGCGAGCGCTTAACCCTTTGTCCCACCAGGGCTCTTTGTGTTTGTGTATACACACACAAACACACATATGTATACACATACATCTATATACACACACACACACACACACACGGACACATATATACACACACATATATATACACACACACATATACACACACACCCCCAGACACACACACACACACATACACACATACACACAAACACACATATATACACACATACACACACACATACACACACAAACCTACACACAGATATACAGAATTAAGATACTATTTAAAACTAACAAAGGCTTTCCAAGACATGATTTCATCCATATAAATGTGGTTGATAATCGACATAGCCTAAGAAAAATATTTTACTTTGAAGCACTTACTGTTTTAGTTACTATACTTGTCTTTCTAATTAAAAAAAAATCTTTTTCAGAGGAATTTTTTTTTTAAATATATATAAATTACTTGAAGAAAAGCATGACAGTTGAGTGAAGCCAATGTTATACTAGTTCATTCTTTGAAATAGCAGCTGAAAAAATTGGTTCTCAATGTAGCTGTAGCCAGCTGAAACCATTATCCGAACAACACACGTCTGGTACAATTTCTCACCTTCTGGCTGCGGAGGAGAAAGGCACTACGCTCTTGGAATTCATGTATAACAGTATGCTCTCCAACATGTGGGCCTCCTTCAAGCCAGCTGTTGAAGCCTGGTTTCCTTGCTCCTTGGCTGCCTACATCGTGTTCAGGGCCTGTACTGCCCCTCCAGGGAAAAGCCCGAGGGTAGGTCCCAGGGTCTGGGAGCATCTCAGTGCAGGAACTTCAGGTCCAGAGGACAGGCTCTGTTCCCAGTGCTGTCTTCTCAGTGGTACGAGGTCCCCATGTCTCTCTGCTCGCTTCTCTTTTGTATCTCAGAGAGATCGGCCTGAGACACTGTCTAATCTTGTAGATCTCATCAGTGCAACGGCCACTAAGCCATCCCGCTCCGTCATAGTGACAGGATTTACAACACACAGGGAGATCGCACAAAACGGTGGACAATCACACAGTACTGGGACTCACGGCCCAGGTGAGTAAACAGATACTTCGGGGGGACACAATTCAGTCCATGACAAAACCCGGTGGGACAGTTCCTCCCTGTCCTATAGGGTTACTATGAGCTGGAATCGACTCAATGGCACCCAACAACAAGATATTTCCCACGGAAATGGAATACACGCACAGGGCTCTTTGCATTTTCATTTTTATTTTGTATTTCTTCCTATTGTGATGGTATGTTTCCAAGCAATACTGAGTGCAGCAACTCAGTCATAAAACCCAAAAAGCCATTGCTGTTGAGTCGATCTCAACTCATAGCGGTGCTATAGGACAGGGTAGAACTGCCCCATAGGGTTACCGAGGCTGTGAATCTTGACAGAAGCAGACCGCCACATCTTACTTCCACGGAGATGCTGGGTGGGTTTGAACCACTAACCTTTTGGTTAGCAGCTGAGCTTTTAACCGCAGTGCAACCGGGGCTCCTTAAATTAATCATAATTATGAAAAATGCTATTTAAAAGTGTCATTTCAGATAGACATCACGGCTTTTTGTAGCGATGGGTAATACAGAAATGTACAGATACACGTGTCCCCTGAAAGTCTTCAGTATCCTTTTCTCTGAGCTTAAATGGGCCTTGTTATTTTCTCCATTAGGGCTCAGGTCACATCCAGGAGCTGCTTAGAAATGCTTGGCCTGGAAGTTAGGATGCTCAGCCCTAACCACCTGGAGATTCTGCAGGTGGGTGGAGCCAGTGCCTCAAAGAGAGTCACAGCTATGGAAGGGAGAGAAACCCATTGGTAGGAAGCTATAAAGGCTACAAATGGAGGATCTCTGGTGGCGCAATGGTTAAGCACTCAGCTGCTAATCAAAAGGTTGGCAATTCAAACCAACCCAGTGGCTCTGCATGAGAAAAGACCTGGAAAACTGCTCCCATAAAGATTACAGACTAGGAAACCCTATGGGGTAATTCTACTCTGTCATGTGGGGTCACTATGAGTCAGAATTGACTCAGCAGCAACGGGTTTACTCTCACAGAATCTAGGCTTGCGAACAGTGGTGGCTCAGTGGTAGGATTCTCGCCTTCCGTGAGGGAGGCTTGGGTTCGATTCCCAGCCAACACACTGCATGCACAGTCACCACCCAGCTGTCAGTGGGGGTTCGTGTGTTGCTATGATGCTGAGCAGGTTTCAGCGAAGCTTGCAGGCTAAGGCAGACTGGGAAGAAAGGCCTGGTGATCTACTTCCAAAAATCAGCCAATGAAAACCCTGTGGATCACAATGCTCCAACCTCCAGTTGACCATAGAATGGCGCAGGACCAGCTGACATTTTGTTCCATTGTGCATGGGACTGCAATGAGTTGGGGCCACCTAGATGGCAGCAACAACAGCAATGTACTTTAATCAATTGTTTGAGTCATTTGTATTTACTAACCCCATCCTGAAAGGAAACCCACCTTCAAGAGCGGGAATTCTCAGGGAGATGCCCCTTTCTGTGGTCTTCTTGAGGCACACCCTCAGAGAGAGCAGAGTTCTGTCACATTGTCTGGGGCTGAGCCTTCGGGTGTTCATGGTATGAAGTGAATTCCGCTTCTGCTTTACTTTAGTTAAAATCTTGTAAGAGAAAGGCACGACAGTATGTATATGTGATGTAAAGAATTTAGCTTTACCTAAAGCAATGTTGTCTTGCCCCATTTCCTGAGGAATAATTCCAAACCCTTGGAATTTCCTGAGTGTCTTAGGCTGCAGCTGTGGAGGCTGGACAGTCCCAAATATGTGGGTCAGATATCAGGCTGGAGGCTTCTCCTGATTCACATGTTCGAAAGGGCTGACAAACCCAAAATCAACAGGTCAGACATCAGGCTGCTGGTTCATGCAGCTGCAGGAGCTGGAAAACTCCAAAATCTGAAGTCAGGCAGCAGGCTGCTTGCTCACACACATCCCAAGAACCAGAGTTTAGAGGATAACAAGTAGGATGCAGGATCCAGAGATGGCGAGCTTTGCTAAAACATCTATATATATTGGAAGCAGGCCACATCCCCAAGGAAATTCCTCTTTCCACTGATTGGCTGCTTGTATCAGATCACAAAATGGAGGATGATTACATCAAATACAAAATGGAGGATGATTACATAATGTCAGCCAAACCACTGAGGCTCATGGCCTAGCCAAGTTGACACACACCCATCACACTGAGTAACTGAGGTACCTTTATTATCTAAAACCTCCAGGCTACACCTGAGAATTTGTGCTAATGAGTGGGGTCTGGCCAGATTAAAAAGACCACCTGGTAGCCTTATATCAACTAATCTTAGGAGGCATGATTTCACCTACCATGCATATACAATAAGGTCTCAATCATGACGATGTAATGACTGAGACCAGTAAATGCTCTGAACACTGAAGCTCTGAGAGCTTCCTGGTTGGTGAAGTGAGAGTGACACATCCTCTTTGGGATATGGAAGCTGCACATTCAGAACCCTCTCAGCTCCCACCCATACGTCCCTTCCTCTGATGACCCTGATTTGTATCCTTCTGCTATAGTAAGTCTGTAATCATAAGTACACCCTCGCCTCACTTATTGACATGGTTAGGTTCCAAAGACCCTGTTATTATGCAAAATTGGTGTTATGTGAAAATGGAAGATGACTATATCAGATTGCAAAAATGGAGGATGACTACATCATTACATAATTTACAAAGTACACCATTACACAACTTCCAAGTTACATCATTACATAACTACCAAATTACATCATTGCATAACTGCCAAACCACTGAGAATCATGGCCCAGCCAAACTGACATATAACCTTAACCTTCAAAGCCAGCGTTACTCTTACCTGGCACCTCAGTGTTCATTACTGCCAGATATACATTGTTAATGTGCAAAACTGGATAGTAGATTTTTCTACCATTGTCGTAAATGTGAAATATCAGGTAATGAGATAGTTGCTAAGTGAGGAGTAGGTCTGAAGGACAGTGTCCTTTTAACTTTGGGCTCTGACTCAGCTCTGGGTGGTCAGGGGCAGAGAGAGAGTGCCACATGAGTGGCGGTGTCAGAGATGATGGAGGAGTGGGAAAGTAGGGATTTGATTAATCTTCACGTTTTGGGGATTGGATTTATGTGGATTCTTATCCACAGATGAAGTTGATTATTATGCTCTCCTTAAACTTAAGAACTAAGCTTTAAAGCTTTAGTTCTCATTATTTTCTGGATATAAATGATCTCGCCACGGCTTATATGATCCTGGCCCCATTTCCTCTCTCACCTCGTCTCTCACCTCTCTCACTCCTACTCTTGGAGTAACAGACCAAGCTCACTCAGACCTGGACACCTTTCCCAGTGGTGTTCCCTCTCCTTGGAATGTTCTCTCTCCCCAGATAGGTGATAGTTCTCTCCCTTCCTCCGGATATTGTCTGAGCCACTGCTAACCATTCTCTACCAACAGCCATCAGCCCCCACACCCTCACTTTCCCTCTTCTCTCTTTTACTTGATTTTTCTGTAACTATATCACCCTAACCTATATTATACATTCACTTCCTTTTATCAGCAATTTTCCCCACTAGATTGAGAATGCTCTTTGAGTTCAGGGCTTTGTTTTATTCACCTCACTATGTGCAGTAGCCAGAACTGGGCCTGGAAAATAAGAGGCTCACAACATATTAATTATTATTCTTATTATTTATGCATCACTACCTGCCAAAAAAAAATTTTTTTTTTTTTTTTTTTTACCTGCCAGGCATTGTTTTAAGCACTTTTTACATGCTAACTCAGTTGATCCTTATAAAAAGTCTGACAGGCAGGTACTACAATTATCCATATTTTACCGATAAAGAAAATGAGGGCACAGAGATGGCGTTGCACTCTTATACAGAATTATCTATATGAATGCAAACCGACAACAGTTAATCTAAAACACAGGTGAGAATTTTAAGAGCAGAGAGTCTAACTTGATGGCAATGAAACAATATAGGTAGAGATAGTGAGAACAGTGATACAATATGAAGTGTGTAACCAAAGTCATTGAATTGTACATGTAGAAACTGTGAATGGATGAATGTTTGGTTGTGTACGTTGCCAACAAATAATTAAAACCAATTTTTTTAGTTTAAAAAATGACCCTCAAATTACAAAACGAAAGGGAAAAGCTGGTACGTGTTCTCCTTCCCATAATGCATCTTGCTGTGTGACATTTCATACTGCGAATTATAGATTCTAAAGAGCAGGGGATGGACAAAGTGAATTTTTCGACTGCCTTTTCCCCTCTACTGGTAGAGAAAAGCCCTGGTCTGTGAGGTTACATGTCTGCCCATGCTGGGCAGCCTACTCGGAGGTCGGTCGTAGGCAGTGAGAAGCAGAGTATGCCTCCTGCCTGACCAGAGTGAAGTTCCTGTAAGAACATGGCAGGTCAGGGCACACTAGGAGCCTTCTGGGAGTAAGGTTCAGTCGTGTGTGTTTACCAGTCCTAACTGCAAGTGCAAATACCTTACCAAGAAAGGAAGACACTGCAGTTCCAGCTTCGCTCTGTTATACACAAACGTCAGCCTTCAGAGCGATGGCTTTTTCCAGCACGTTCTCCTTACATTTGCACAGTTCGATCTTTCTCCCACCTCCCTTGCCCCGTGTCCTTCTCCGTGGAGTGTGTATTTGGTACAGTGTCTCAGAATTCCTCTAATGTGCCCGTTCAGTTGAAACTGAAAAACCCTGGGGTGACTACTGATCTATTGCTATGCTATCGTCTGCTAAGTGCTTAACGCAAGCTGCACAAAAATCAAAGCTGTGCGTGCCTTCCAGTGGCAGAAATACGCATCTGTCCAGGCCTCTTATGGATGGCCAGGTTAGGTAGCTGTCAGGGGATTTATTGAAAATCTTTTATGATAATCTACCACCTCTAGTTTTGGTGTCAAGGAAGACGCTAAGAGTCATAGGTGGAAGCAGAGAGCCAACACCACAGAAGGGCAGGTAATGGACACTCTCTCCTTCAGAAGGCTCGTTGTGGACGAAAAGCTTAGTCACACTGAACCCACCACCAGCCTGTCAGCCTGTGACCTGCGTGTTGCTGTGATGCTAGAAGCTATGCCACCGGTATTTCAGACACCAGTAAGGTCACCCATAGTGGACAGGTTTCAGTGGAGCTTCCACACTCAGACAGACTAGGAGGAAAGGCCTGGAGATCTACTTCCAAAAATTAGCCTATGAAAATTTTAGGAATCACCACAGAACACTGTCCAACTCGCTTGCTTTGGACATGTCATCAAGAGGGATCAATAGATGGAGGAGGACATCATGTTTGATGAAGCAAAGAGCCAGTGAGGGTGAGGGAGACCTTAGTGGGATTGATTGGTCCAGTAGCTGCATCAATGGACTCGAAAGTGCTGGCGATGGCCAGGATAACACAGGACCAGGTGTCGTTTTGTTCTGTTGCACATAAGACTATCATGAGTCACAGCTGACTTGAAGGGCAGCTATCTATTCATATTGAATGGGGACATCTTGTTTGATCTAAATAACATTGAAACAGAAATAAAGTTAGGATACAGTACGTGCATCTCCAATCAAAGTGCCAACGTCTTAACCTTCCTCAGCCACCAGGCTTCCTAAGGCCAGGTGGCTTTATCTCCTACCAGAAAATTCACTCATGTCTCATAACAAAGGAGTACCTGCCTTTCTCTCCTCACCTGCTGCAGGGCTCATGCAGATGCTTGACCTTTTGCTCCTTCTGTGTTGGAGGAGTGGAGCCCTGGTGCTGCAGCAGGTAAGCGCTGAGCTGCTAACCGAAATGTCAGCAGTTCAAATCCACCAGTGGTTTGAATCCACCAGCCGCTCTGTGGGAAAAAGATGTGGCAGTCTGCTTCCGTAAAGATTACTGCCCTGGAAGCCCTATGGGGTAGTTCTGGGGAGTTGGAATCAACTCGACGGCAGTGGTTTTGGTTTGGTCTAATGTTGGAGGAAAGCCTTCCTTTCCCAAAGCGGGACCGCCTCTCAGGGATACTTAAACCCATCTGCCTGCACTAAGACAGGAGGCCTGGTGGTCAAGAGCTCAGCTGCTAACCAAAAGGTTGGCAGTTCAAACTCGCCAGCCGGTCCTTGGAAACCCTATGGGGCAGTTTTACCATGTCCTGCAGGGTTGCTATGAGTTGGAATTGACTCGATGGCAATGAGCTTTTGCACCAAGAGAGAACTGGACACTCCAACAAAATATTTTTAACACTCTCTTTTGAACTACCCTCACGCTGAGCATGGTATGATGTAGTTACAAACTGCCTGAGCCCATGTTTTCCTGGAACCATGCAGAACCCTTCTGCCCCCTGGCAGAACTTCCGCCATCTGTGCCAAATATGGAGTGGGCAGGAGGCAACGTCTCTGGCCACAGACATTCTGTCACCAGCTCAAGAGAGAATGTGGCTCATTTTTCTTTAAAACTCCCAGAACTTTGACCTTTCTTCCCAGCCACCCTCCTCATTCCAGCTACTTTGAGAATCAAAATTTCCTCCCAAACTTTTCGCCCTTGGAGAGGTTTTTCAAGGAGTTCTCTAATTTGCTACTTCTGCCACTACAGTGTCTATGGTTTCCGCTATTTCAAAGAATACTTCTGATGCAAAATATGTGAACACTTCAAAATATTGGGGCACAGCAAGATGTATTATATTGTTTGGGGCCACTTCGTGGCTCAGCGGTGGAATTCTTGCCCTCCATGCAGAAGACCCAGGTTCAATTCCCGGCTGATGCACCTCATGTGCAGCCCCCATCTGCCTGTCAGTGGACTCTTTGTGCTGCTTTGATGCTGAACAGGCTTCAGGGGAGCTTCCAGACTAAGATAGACTAGGAAGAAGGGCCTGGTGATCTATTTCCAAAAATCAGCCAGCGAAAACCCTATGGATCACCATGGTCTGATCCACAACTGATCATGGGAATGGTGAAGGATGGGGCAGTCTTTTGTTCCCTCATGCACGGGTTCTCCATGAGTCGGGGGCTGACTGGATGGCATCTAACAACTACGACTGCATCATTTATTTTATTGGAAATAACATATTAATAGACACCTTCAGCTTCTTAAATTAAATTTAGGAAATTAACTGGCAGAGTAAGCCCGTGTCCATGAAAACAGGCTCATTTTCTAGAATAAAAGGCACACACATGGCAGGTACACAGAGATTCTCCTCCTTTCTTTATACCTTTTCCCAATTTGTTCTGCTTCCTTAGTGCTGCTGTAACAGAAATACGACACGTGGGTGGCCTTGGGAAACAGAGATTTACTTTCTCACAGCCTAGGAGGCTAGAAGTCTAAATTCAGGGCACTGGTTCTAGGGGAAGGCTGTCTCTCTGTTGGCTCTGGGGGAAGGTCCTTGTCTCTTTCAGCTTGTGTTCCTGGTTCCTTGGTGATCTTCGCGGTGTACCATGTATCCCCCCCATCTGTGCTTCCTTGTGTTCCTGGTTCCTTGGTGATCTTCGCGGTGTACCACGTATCTCCCCCATTTGTGCTTCCTTGTGTTCCTGGTTCCTTGGTGATCTTCGCGGTGTACCATGTATCTCCCCCATCTGTGCTTCCTTGTGTTCCTGGTTCCTTGGTGATCTTCACGCTGTACCATGTATCTCCCCCATCTGTGCTTCCTTGCCTAAACTGCTCCATTTATATCTCAAAGATGATTGGTTTAAAACACATTCTTCTGGCCTCACTGACATAACGAAGAAACCCTATTCCCAATGGGATTATACCCACATGTATAAACCTGTTGCCATCTAGTTGAATCCAACCCATAGTGACCCTATAGAACAGAGAAGAACGGTCCCATAGGGTTGCCAAGGCTGTAATCTCTACGGAAGCAGACTCCCACATCTTTCTCCCACGGAGCCACTGGTGGGTTTGAACAGCCAACCACAGGTATAGGAGTTAGAATTCACAACACAGATTTTTGGGGGACCCAATTCAATTCATAACACCAACCTTGGTACTCTCTTTTAAGAGGCCTGAACTAGTGGAGGGTGGGGGGGTGGGGGTGGGAAGGAGGCACGGCTACTCCAACAGGCAAAGGGAACAGGAAAGGAGGTAGCTTTTCCAGCAGAAAATTCCATTCAATCCATAACACACTTCCTTCCTTATTTGCCAGAAGTGGACTAATCGGGTTAGGATTCATGCCTTTACCTGGGATTTCAGCTGACTCTCCGCTCTCCAGATAAACCAAACTCTTCTCAAAAACTCATCTCAAATTCTCAGACTTTCCAAGGGAGTCTTAAAGGCCCAGCCCTGCAGGCACACAGCTGCACCACTCCACACTCCCAGGACCCTTCTGATGTTCTGAAGAAACACAGGAAGGTGCGAAGCGTCTCCCCCGCAGAGGAAAACCAGATCTCTCAGCTGCAGCAAGCACAGAAAGAGATGGGTGTCTTTGGAAAGAACCTTTGAGGAAATGAAGAAGCACTGTCTTTAGAAATATCGAAGGCAGAATCTTCATTTGGATCTTTCTCTTTGTTCTTTAAACTGCAAGGCAGCTGCTGGCTTTGCTGGTGTTGGTTCAGTTTTGCATTTTGCATTGTGTTTGAGTGACTTGCAACCAAAACCAAACTCGTTACAGTTACCCTGCAGGACAGAGTGGAACTGCCCCACAGGGTTTCCAAGGTTGTAATCTTCACGGAAGCAGACTGCCACATGGTTGTCCTGTGCAGCTGCTGGTGGGTTTAAACCACTGATCTTTTAGTTGGCAACTGAGTGCACAACCACTGCACCACCAGGGCTCCTGTGACTTCAGAAGCAGTTGGCAAATGGCTGAGACCCTTTCCTGAGTCCTGTGTTTCTGAGGACACCACCTGCAGACTTTCCCCAGGCCTGACTGCAATCGCAGATGTATACCTTCTTCATTAGATTCTCAGCAGAATTTTAACAGTCACGTGATAGAAGCCTTGATGCTGTGTGTAAGCGCACAGTCTTGGTGAAGGTCATTTGAGGACTCTGAGGATCTTTAGGGAAAGTACCCAATGGGACAGACTAAGACAGACCAGGAAGAAAGGCCTCGTGATCTATTCTGAAAATCAGCCAATGAAAACCCTATGGATCGTAACAGAATATTACCCGATATGGTACTTGAAGATGAGCCCCCTAAGCTGGAAGGCACTCAAAATACACAGTGGCCACAACCATGGACTCGAGCATACCAACGCTTGTGGAGATGGTGCAGGACCAAGCCATGTTTCCTTCTGTTGTACGTGGGGTCACCATGAGCTGGAGCCTACTGGAAGGCAACTGACAACGACGAGGATCAACAGACCTTTCTTTCTTCTGCTGGGCTTCCGATGGTAAGTGAGCTTTACTAACAGAGAAATAGCGTCACCACAAAGCTGGATTCCGAATTTCTGAATGTGCATCTCTTCCCTAGAGACGCATCTCTTCTTTGGCTGCCTGGATTCACTCTGACCGAAGCCAGAGGCCTGAAGTATTTTGCACTAAACACAACAGGCGAACATTTACCTTAAAGCAGGGAGGTGGGACCACGTGAGGGAAAGGGCAGGGCTCTGCGCTTGAAGGCAGGAGGCAGGAGGCAGGGACGCCAGCTTCTCGTCCCGTGTCAACCACAAACCACGCATGAGCGATGGTGATAGAGCCGGTCAACCCTGTCAAGGTGTCCATTTCCTTGTTTATAGGGTGAAAAAAAAAAATTTTTTTTTTTTTTGGTTGGATTAATTAGCGCTAATCCTTTTTCAACCTCTAATATTCTCTGTTGAGGCCCATAGAGTGTTCACTGGCTAATTTTCAGAAGCAGATTACCAGGCCTTTCTTCCTAGTCTGCCTTAGTCTGGAAGCTCTGCTGAAACCTGTCCATCATGATTGACACTGCCAGTATTCCAAATGCCAGCGGCATATAGCTAACAGCATCACAGCTGCAGGCAAGCCCCACAGACGGGGGGTGGTGACTCACATAAATGCCTTGCATTGTATTTTTATTGGCCACTCCTGTGTAGACTATGCATCTTTTCAAATACACAACCCTTAAAATCAAATCAGAGAAAAAAAATTTGAAAGAAAAAGAGCAAAGCAACAAACAACAAAATACCCAATACTCGCTGTTGTTAGCTGCTATCAAGTTGGCCCAACTCATGGGGCCCTTATGTGTAACAGAACAAAACGTGCCCGGTCCTGCATCATCTTCATGATATCTAGTGTTCTAGAAAAAAAAACTACTTGACTAAAGTTCTGGTCTTAGCTTTTGTCGACCACTTAATAGAGGTATAAACTTTGACAGGCTATTTAATCTCTATTCACCTCAGTTTAGTATTAAGATGGTAACTATACTGTTTACCTCAAGGGGTTGTTAAAATTATAAAATGGATAATTATATCCTCTGTTCACTTGTTCAATGAAATATATTAAGTCTACTATGCGGCAGGTACTAGAGATACAAAGCGTAGTAAGTCCTGGTGCATGTTCTCCAAGAGCTTACGGTAGAAACTACAGAATGTTACAGGAGAGATGACAGACCACCACCAACTAATATGTGACTGGTTAACTCTCATTGTTGGGTGCTGTCAAGTTAATTTTTGAGTCATAGCTGCCCTATGTGACAGAGTAGAACTGCCCCACAGGGTTTTCTAAGCCGTTATCTTTACAGAAAGAGTCCTGGTTGCATAGTAGTTAAAGCATCAGGCTGCTAACCAGGAGGTCAGCAGTTCGAACCCACCAGCCGCTCCTCTGAAGAAAGATATGGCTTCTGTAAAGATTACAGCGTGGGAAAACCTATGGGGCAGTTCTACTCTGTCCTACAGGGTTGCTACGAGTTGGAACCAACTCGATGGCAATGAGTCAGCCTTTATGGCGGCAGATGGTCAGATCTTTCTCTGTTGAGCCAATGGGTTGGTTGGAACTGCCAACCTTTCAATTAGCAGCTGAGTGCTTAACTGTTGCAGCACGAACGCATTAATGGAATATTCAAAAGAGGAATGGGCCTCCGAGCTCTTGAATGTGAGAGGGAGTTTGCCAGGTGGAGAAGCCAGCCTAAGATAGGTTGTGTTAAGAATGAATAAATATATGTAAATATATGTAAAGAATGTATCATAATGCTTCCTTGGCACATAATACACAAAAAGAAAAAGAAAACCTGTGCCATCAAGTCGATTCTGACTCATATGGACCCTGTGTGACAGAGTGGAGCTGTCCCAGAGGGCTTCCTAGGCTGTACTCTCTACGGAGAGATTGCAAAGTCTTTCTACTGCGGAACCAAATGCTGAACTCTTTTTCTCTCAGAGCAACTTTCAAGGGGGTAAACTGGTACAAGGCAAAAATGAAGGGAAAGACTGTATTTTAACTAGATTTATATGGTCACTATGAGTTGGAATCAACTTAAAGGCATCTGAATAACAACAGACTAGAATTTCTTGGGCTCTGAGATTTATCACAACTAAATTCTACTGAAATACAAGAATCCATACATTCCATAGTACATATATTTTTTGAATTGTGGTAAAAATATATATAATAAAACATTCGTCATCTCCACATTTTTTATGTGTACAATTCAGTGACATTAATCACATTCACGATGTTCTACAACCATCACCCTATCCATTTTTAATTTTTTTCATCACTTAACAGGAACTCAGAACCCCTTCCACAATACTTCCCATTTCCTCCTCCCACCCACCGCTGTTGTTGGGTGCCATCGAGTCAATTCTGACTCATGCCAACCCCATGTGGCAGAGTAGAACTGCCTCATAGGGTTTCCTAGGCTGTAATCTTTATGGGAGCAGATCGCCAGGTCTTTCTCCCATGGAGCCACTGGGGGTTTGAACCGCCAACCTTTTGGTTAGTAGCCGAGTACTTAATCATTGTCTGGTGTTTTTGAATCTCTACATACTGTACGTCTCTAACGATTTGTTAAATTTTCTTCTCGACAGATCCTTCATATTCCTGATTATGGGCCTAACAAAAAGCCGTAACGCAATGAAACTGAGAAAGCAGATAGTAAAAGGGTTTCGAACTGGTTCTGCCCAGTTCGGTCTTGGCCAACAAAGTGATACCTGAATGGACCTGAATTTTCAAAATGTGGGTGAAGTGGAACAATAATCAGAACAGGAAAAATTACGAGTCAAAGCCCTACTAGAAACTTAATCTCCCTCTTAGAAAACAAGGGCAGAGTGCACATTGCATAGAAACCAAATCTCTTAATTGGCAGAGTCCGAAACCGCGGTGCCCCGCTCAAAGATGGCGGCCAATCGAGCCACTTTGAATGTGGGTCGCTCTCCTCAGCCCCAGCAATAACCCAAATTCCTGCATCAGGCTCTTGAAAGGACTCATTACACCTCTTCTGAGTCTCCCATTCCAGGGCTTTGACAAGTAAGTTTTCCCATTCCAGTTTTATAGGTCTGTTTAACACAAATTTAAAAATTTGAGTCTGCTTAGATTTCGCTTTGTCAGTCATGACTGAACTGGTTCTAACTGGTTCAAAGCCCTGGATAGTAGTCACTGTGCTTGAAGGAAGATGAATCGCTATGGCCATGAAACCTCCTTTGCAGCTGTTCTTAGAGCAGCTGTCCCTGTGACTTCACTGAAGTTACTACGGCAAAATGTGAGGGATTTCTTCACAGGAGCCCTGGTGGCGCAGTAGTTAAGCTCTCAGCTGGTAACTGAAAAGTTGGCAGTTTCAACCTATGAGCCACTCCATGGGAGAGAGATGTGGCAGCCTGCTTCCATAAAGATTTCCGGTCTTGGAAACCGTACGGGACAGTTCTAATCTGCCACAGAGGGTCACTGTGAGTTTAAAACAACTCAACAGCACCCAACAACAACAACCAGTGATTCGGAGGCTTGCTAAAATTTAAGAACCACTACTCCAGACTGAAGGAGCCCTGGTGATGCAGCGGCTAAAGTGCTCATCTGCTCACTGAAAGGTCTGCAGTTTGAACATACCAGTCACTCCTTGGGAGAAAGACCTGGGAGTTGGCTTCCGTAAAGATTACAGCTTTGGAAACTCTATGAGGCAATTCAACCTGTCCTATAGGGTCTCTATGAGTCGGCATCGACTTGATGGCAAGAGGTTTATGGTTTTGGTTTAGGCTTTGAAATAGTTATTTTTATACTAAAGAGAAATTGATGATGATCTTTAAATGAAGTGTGTATTTTGTGCCAGGAACGGCACATAATTCAAATATTCTGAGTAGTGAGCAACGCTGGGATCTAGCTGCAGTCTGCTGTTTGTAAATTTGAAGAAATGAACAACACATACAATGAGAGACTGAATTTAAAGGCAGATTAAGTCAACTATAGCTATCTTGGTTCTTTTTAAAGTATGTGTATATTTATGAACACATATATTCAATCTTCAAAAATCAATACATTTTTTGTTCTATTAGGGAAAGCATATAAAATATTGACTATACCATGGACTGCCAGGAGAACAAACAAATTTAACTTGGAAGAAGTATAGCCAGAATGCTCCTTAGAAGCAAGGATGGCAAGGTGTCGTCTCATGTACTTTGGACATGTTATCAGAAGGGACCAGTCCCTGGAGAAGGACACCATGCTGGGTAAAGTAGAGGGTCAGTGAAAAAGAGGAAGACTCTCAATGAGATGGATTGACACAGTGGCAGCAACAACAGGCTCAGACACAGCAAAGGTTGTGAGGATGGCGCACAACCAGGCATTGTTTCGCTCTGTTGTACGTGGGGTCACTATGAGTTGGAGAGACTCGACGGCACCTAACATCAACAACACCATTCAACCATTCACTTTTATTTTGACTTTTGATAGACAAAGACCCCACAGCATGAGAGAATGGAGAGAATTCAGGCTCACTGTTCCTAGAATAGTTATTTCTTCTGGGTTAAGATCCTTTGGCCTTAGTTGACAATTTAAACTACTTAGAAAAGAATGGTTGTACAGTGAAGTCATCTCTTGTTTTGTTAATGAAAGCAAGACTAGTGACTGGCCTTTGGGCCAGCTCATTGTGCGTCTGCTTTTCTGCTCTGGATCTCGGTCAGGATGACCTTCACGCTTATGCCCCACCAGTGACTGAGACCAAAGGAAAATGCCCACTAGGCCATTTCAAAACACACGAAAGAACCATAAGGAATCACCTACAAGTGAAAACAGGAAAAAAAAACCAAACCCGTTGCCGTTGAGTCGATTTCAACTCATAGTGGCCCTATAGAACAGAGTAGAGCGTGCCCCACAGGGTTTCCAAGGAGTGCCTGGAGGATTTGAACTGCCAACTCTTTGGTTAGCAGCCGTAGCACTTACCCACTACACCACCACGGTTTCCACAAACAGCAAGCATGGGCCAAAATCACTCCCTTCTTTCTATGTCAGGTTACAGGGAGCCCAGGTGGCACAGTGTTTAAGCACTGGGCTGCTAACCAAAAGGTTGGCAGTTTGAACCCACCAGTTGTTCCACAAGAGAAAAGACCTGGAAATCTGTTTCTGTAAAGATTAAAACCAAACAAGCCAAATTTGTTGCTGTCAAGGCAATTTCAACTCATTAACGACCCTGTAGGACAGAGTAGAACTGCCCCACAGGGTTTCCAAAGAGCAGCTGCCAGATTAGAACTGCTGATCTTTTGGTTAACAGCTGAGCTCTTAACCACCATGCCTTGGGAACTCTATGGGTGGCTCTACTCTGTCACATGGGGCCACTATGAATTGGAATCGACTCGATGGTAACGGGTTATGTCAGGTTACCCCTTGGTACTGTTAGTTGCCATCAAGTAGGCCTTGACTCATGATAACCCCATGCACAAGGAAACCTGCAAAACAGAAGGATGTGATCATTGTGTCCATAGGGTTTTCACTGGCTGATTTTTGGAAGTAGATGGGCAGGCCTTTCTTCCAAATCCCTCTTAGTCTGGAAGCTCTGCGGAAACCTGTTCAGCATCATAGCAACACGCAGTCCTCCACTGACAGACGGGTGGTGGCTGTACATGTGGTGTGTTAGCTGGGAATCGAACCTGGGTCTCTCACATGGAAGGGGACAATTCTACCACTGAACCACCACTACTCCATGGTGGCCGTATTACATCTCTGGCAAAACTTACAGAGAGAAGCTCTTAGACATTCTAATCCAGAAACGATGGTGGGGAGCTGTCTTAGTCATGTGTCCAGTACTGCTGTAACAGAAATACCACAAGTGGATGGCTTTAACAAAGAGAAATTAATTTTCTCACAGTCTAGTAGGCTCCAAGTCCAAATTCAGGGCATCAGCTCCAGAGGAAGCCTTTCTCTCTCCGTTGGCTCTGGAGGGAAGTCCTTCTTGTCAATCTTCCCCTGGACTAGGAGCTTCTCCATGCAGGAACCCTGGGTCCAAAGGACGTGCTCTGCTCCCAGTACTTCTTTCTTGGTGGTATGAGGTCCCCAACTCTCTGCTTGCTTCCCTTTCCTTTTATCTCTTATAAGATAAAAGGTGATGCAAGCCACATTCCAGGGAAACTCCCTTTACATCTGATCAGGGATATGACCTTAGTAAGGATGTTACAATCCCACCCTAATCTTCTTTAACATAAAATTACAATCACAAAATGGAGAACAACCACACAATACTGAGAATCATGGCCTAACCAAATTGACACATATTTTGGGGGACACAATTCAATCCATGACAGGAGTCAAGTTAGAAATTAGGGGATCCAGCAACAAAAAAGAACAACGAGAAATCTGCAAAGCATCTCACAACATGGATGAATCTGGAGGGCATTATGCTGAGTGAAATAAGTCAATCACAAAAGGACAAGTGTTGTATGAGACCCTTACTGTAAATACTCATGAAAAGGTTTCTGCAGAAAAGAAACAATCTGTGGTGGTTACAAAGGAGAGGAGGGGTGAGGATGGGAAAACACTAAATACACAATAGATAAGTGGTAACTTTGGTGAAGGGTAAGACAGTACAGAATACTGGGGAAGCCTGCACAACTTGTATAAGTCAAGGTCATGGAAGCTCCACAGACACATCCAAACTCTGTGAGGGGCTGAATTACTGGGCTGAGGGCTGTGGGGACCAGGGTCTTGGGGAACATCTAGCTCAACTGGCATAACATAGCTTATAAAGAAGATGTTCTACATTCTACTTTGGTGAGTAGCGTCTAGGATCTTAAAAGCTTTTGAGTGGCTATCTAAGATACTCCACTGGTCTCACCCCATCTGGAGCAAGGGAGAAAGAAGAAAACCAAAGACACAAGGGAAAGATTAGTCCAAAGGACTAATGGATCACAACTACCACAGCTTCCACCAGATTGAGTCTAGCACAACTAGATGATGCCTGGCTACAACCACCGACTGCTCTGATAGGGATCGCCATAGAAGGACAGAGCTGGGGGAAAATGTAGAACAAAATTCTAACTCACACAAATAAAAAAAGGATCAGACTTACTCGTCTGATAGAGACCAGAGAAACCCCAAGAGTAAGGTCCCCTGGACACCCTTATAGCTCTGTAATGAAGTCACTCCTGAGGTTCACCCTTCAGCCAAAGATTAGACAAGCCCATAAAACAAAATGAGACTAAAGGGGCACGCCAGCCCAGGGGCTAGGATGAGAAGGCAGGAGGGGACAGGAAAGCGGATAACATGGAACCCAGGGTCAAGAAGGAGAGAGTGTTGACATGTCATCGGGTTGGCAACCAATGTCACAAAACAACATGTGTATTGATTGTTTAATGAGAAACTTCTTTGCTCTGTAAACCTTCATCTAAAGTACAATAAAAAAAGAAAAGAAAGGGGAGCTGGTTTCACATTCTAACATCAGCAGAAAGGAATGACCACCAAAAATTTAAATTGTGAAGATAACGTAATTTGAAAGATGAGGTAAAAAAAAAAAAAAAGTCCTCTTAAAATCATATGAATCTGCCCAATAGGAAATTATGTCGTGCATGGAGCCCCCAAAGTCCCTGGGTGGTGCAAACAGTTTGCACTCTGCTACTAACCTATGAGCTGGAATCAATCAATAGCAATTGGCTTGGTTTTTTTGCTACTAACCTAAAACTCCAGCCAAGCACTTAACGGTTACACCATCAGGGCTCCTTTTGGTGTTAGTAAACTGGGCATGGACAAAATCACGTACACATGATGCTGTTCGCACCTCACAGTATGGCAGCGGAAGACTGTTAGGATGGTTCTAATGGTCCCATCACTCATTCCCCAGAGCACTCAGGAGAGACATTTCCACCGCAGAGTTCCAGCCACTGTCTTGCCTGCTGGTCCAGGAGTAAAGGTTCCCTTGCAAATCTCTCCAGGAGATGGAAAACCAGCAGATGATTACATCCCAGAGACCCAATACGGATATTAATCTGAACTTTAACTGAGATCTTGGGTTTTATAATAATTAAGATAATCTTGCTCTCCAACAAACACAAAGGAGTATAAGAAAATGAAAATAAAGATGACTACCGATACAGATATAAAGGCAGCATTAGAGCCTTACATTTTAGTAGTGTTATTTAAGATTATTTCAAAGCGAGGAGCCCTGGTGGCACAATGGTGAAGCACTTGGCTGCTAATCCAAAGGTTGGTAGTTCAAGCCCATCCAGCGGCTCCACGGGAGAAAGACCTTGTAATATGCTCCGTAAAGATGACAGCCTAGAAAATTCAATGGGGGAGTCCTGCCCTGTAATGCGGGGTCACCATGAGTCAGAATCGACTCAATGACACCCAACAACATTTCAAAAGCAGGCTTTAAACATATAAACACAGAGAGAAGATGTTTTAACTTTTATATTGAACCTTTCCAGAAATATAATTTCCAAGATATGGAGAATACTCATACTCCAGATTACACTGTGTGGTTCCCTTCTATGCATAAGTATGTAAATGCTCACATAAAGTCACACTGACTGATCTATAATGACTGTCCAAATAGAGAGAAAAACAATCGCTACTAAAGAGTTGGTAAAGAGGGGTGATTTAGAGAGTTATCAACTGCTATTTTATGCAGTCCCCCACATGTCTGTCAGTTTGTCGTACTGTGGTGGCTTCCGTGTTGCTGTGATGCTGGAAGCCATGCCACCGATATTCAGATACCAGCAGGGTCACCCATGGAGGACAGGTTTCAGCTGAGCTTCCAGACTAAGACAGAATAGGAAGAAGGACCCGGCAGTCTACTTCTGAAAAGCATTAGCCAGTGAAAACCTTATGAATAGCAGCAGAACACTGTCTGATATAGTGCTGGAAGATGAGCCCCCCAAGGTGGAAGACAATCAAAAGATGACTGGGGAAGAGCTGCCTCCTCAAAGCAGGGTCGACCTTAATGACGTAGAAGGAGTAAAGCTTTCGGGACCTTCATTCACTGATGTGGCACGACTCAAAATGAGAACAAACAGCTGCAAACATCCATTAATAAAAGGAACCTGAAATGTAAGAAGTATGAATCTAGGAAAATTAGAAATCGTAAAAATGAAATGGAATGCATAAACATTGATATCCTAGGCATTAGTGAACTGAAATGGACTGGTATTGGCCATTTGGAATCATACAATCATATAGTCTACTATGCTGGGAATGACAACTTGAAGAGGAATGGTGTTACATTCATCATCAAAAAGAACATTTCAAGATCTATCCTGAAGTACAACGCTGTCAGTGATAGGATAATATCCATAAGCCTACAAGGAAGACCAGTTAATACGACTATTATTCAAATTTACACACCAACTACTAGGGCCAAAGATGAAGAAATAGAAGATTTTTATCAGCTGCTGTGGTCTGAAATTGATCGAACATGCAATCAAGATGCATTGATAATTACTGGTGACTGGAATGTGAAAGTTGGAAACAAAGAAGGATCAGTGGTTGGAAAATATGGCCTTGGTGATAGAAACAATGCTGGAGATCGAATGATAGAATTTTGCAAGACCAATGACTTCTTCATTGCAAATACCTTCTTTCACCAACATAAACGGCGAGTATACACATGGACCGCACCAGGTGGAACACACAGAAATCAAACTGACTACATCTGTGGAAAGAGACGCTGGAAAAGCTCAATATCATCAGTCAGAACAAGGGCAGGGGCCGACTGTGGAACAGACAATCAATTGCTCATATGCAAGTTCAAGCTGAAACTGAAGAAAATCAGAGCAAGTCCACGAGAGCCAAAATATGACCTTGAGTATATCCCACCTGAATTTAGAGACCATCTGAAGAACAGATTTGATGCATTGAACACTAGTGACCGAAGACCAGACAAGTTGTGGAACGACATCAAGGACATCATCCATGAAGAAAGCAAGAGGTAAATCCCACTCCTCGGAATATACCCTAGAGAAATAAGAGCCTTCACATGAACAGATATATGCACACTCATGTTTATTGCAGCTCTGTTTACAATAGCAAAAAGCCGGAGGCAACCAAGGTGTCCATCAACGGATGAATGGTTAAATAAATTGTGGTATATTCACACAATGGAATACTATGCATCGATAAAGAACAGTGACGAATCAAAGAAGTTTCCAGGATAAAATGAATGCTTCAAAGGTCAGCGGATCAAGGGCGGGGGTTTGGGGACCATGGTTTAAGGGGACTTCTAAGTCAATTGGCAAAATAATTCTATTATGAAAACATTCTGCATCCCACTTTGAAAAGTGGCATCTGGGGTCTTAAATGCTAACAAACGGCCATCTAAGATGCATCAATTGGTCTCAACCCACCTGGAGCAACGGAGAATGAAGAACACCAAGGTCACACGACAACTAAGAGCTCAAGAGACAGAAAGGGCCACATGAACCAGAGACCTACGTCATCCTGAGACCAGAAGAACTAGTTGGTGCCCGGCCACAATCGATGACTGCCCTGACACGGAGCACAACAGAAAACCCCTGAAGGAGCAGGAGATCAGTGGGATGCAGACCCCAAATTCTCATAAAAACACCATACTTAATGGTCTGACTGAGACTAGAGGAATCCCGGCGGTCATGGTCCCCAAACCTTCTGTTGGCACAGGACAGGAACCATCCCCGAAGACAACTCATCAGACATGAAAGGGACTGGACGGTGGGTAGGTGAGAGATGCTGATGAAGAGTGAGCTAATTATATCAAGTGGTCACTTGAGACTGTGTTGGCATCTCCTGTCTGGAGGGGGGATGGGAGGATAGAGAGAGTTGGAGGCTGGCAAAGTTTTCACGAAAGGAGAGACTGGAAGGGCTGACTCATTAGGGGGAGAGCAAGTGGGAATACGGAATAAGGTGTATATAAACTTATATGTGACAGTCTGACTTGATTTGTAAACGTTCACTTGGAGCTCAATAAAAGTTAATAAAAAAAAAAAAAAGAAAGCAAGAGGTCACTAAAAAGACAGGAAAGAAAGAAAAGACCAAGATGGATGTCAGAGGAGACTCTGAAACTTGCTCTCAAACGTCCAGCAGCTAAAGCAAAAGGAAGAATTGATGAAGTAAAAGAACTGGACAAAGATTTCAAAGGGCGGCTTGAGAAGACAACATAAAGTACTATAATGACATGTGCAAAGAGCTGGAAATGGAAAACAAAAAAAGGAAGAACATGCTCAGTGTTTCTCAAGCTAAAAGAACTGAAGAAAAAATTCAAGCCTCAAGTTGCAATAGTGAAGGATTCTATGGGGAAAATATTAAATGATGCAGAAAGCATCAAAAGAAGATGGGAGGAATACACAGAGTCATTATACCAAAAAGAATTAATTGATATTCAACCATTTCAAGAGGTAGCATATGATCAGGAACTGATGGTACTGAAGGAAGAAGTCCAAGCTGCTCTGAAGGCATTGGTGAAAAACAAGGCTCCAGGAATTGATGGAATATCAATTGAGATGTTTCAACAAACAGATGCAGTGCTGGAGGTGCTCACTTGTCCATGCCAAGAAATATGGAAGACAGCTTCCTGGCCAATTGACTGGAAGAGATCCACATTTATGCCTATTCCCAAGAAAGGTGATCCAACCGAATGTGGAAATTATAGAACAATCACACAGAAGCAAAATCTTGCTGACAATCATTCAAAAACAGCTGCAGCAGTGTATCAACAGGGAAGTGCCAGAAATTCAGGCCGGTTTCAGAAGAGGACGTGGAACCAGGGATATCATTGCTGATGTCAGAGGGATCCTGGCAGAAAGCAGAGAATACCAGAAGGATGTTTACCTGTGTTTTATTGACTACGCAAAGGCATTCGACTGTGCGGATCATAACAAATTATGGATAACATTGCGAAGAATGGGAATTCCAGAACACTTAATTGTGCTCATGAGGAAGCTTAACATAGATCAAGAGGCAGTTGTTCAGACAGAACAAGGGGATACTGATTGGTTTAAAGTCAGGAAAGGTGTGTGTCAGCGTTGTAGTCTTCCACCATACCTATTCAATCTGTATGCTGAGCAAATAATACAAGAAGCTGGACTATATGAAGAAGAACGGGGCATCAGGATTGGAGGAAGGCTCATTAACAACATGCGTTACACAGATGACACAACCTTGATTGCTGAAAGTGAAGAGGACTTGAAGCATTTACTAATGAAGATCAAAGACCACAGCCTTCAGTATGGATTGCACCTCAACATAGAAAACAAAAATCCTCACAACTGGACCAATGAGCAACATCATGATAAATGGAGAAAAGATTGAGGTTGTCAAGAATTTCATTTTACTTGGACCCACAAGCAACACCCATGGAAGCAGCAGTCAAGAAATCAAAAGATGCGTTGCATTGGGTAAATCTGATGCAAAGGACCTCTTTAAAGTGTTGAAGAGCAAAGATGTCTCCTTGAAGACCAAGGTATGCCTGACCCAAGCCATGGTATTTTCAATTGCATCATATGCATGTGAAAGCTGGACAATGAATAAGGAAGACCGAAGAAGAATTGATGCCTTTGAATTGTGGTGTTGGTGAAGAATATTGAATATACCATGGACTGCCAGAAGAACAAATAAACCTGTCTTGGAAGAAGCACAACCAGAATGCTCCTTGGAAGCAAGGATGGCGAGACTGCGTCTTACATACTTTGGACATGTTGTCAGGAGGGATCAGTCCCTGGAGAAGAACATCATGCTTGGCAGAGTACAGGGTCAGCGGAAAAGAGGAAGACCCTCAACGAGGTGGATTGATGCAGTGGCTGCAACAGTGGGCTCAAGCATAACAACGATTGTGAGGATGGCTCAGGACCAGACGGTGTTTCGCTCTGTTGTGCATAGGGTCACTATGAGTCAGAACCGACTCGACGGCACCTAACAACAACACCAACATTTTACGTAGTCGTTGAAATAAGAAACTCAATGAATTAAGATGTAAAACATTTTGCCATAACACAGAGCATTTCCAAATATAAAAAAAAACACATAAACAAACACTGCTACATTCACCTATGCCTCATGTTCGGCAGGCCTCACCTTGTAAGCGGATGGGTTAGTACAGGTGTAATCTTGTTTTCAATTCCTACTTTGTTGTTGTTAGGTGCCGTGATATGGGTTTCAACTCATAATGGCCCCATGTGACAGAGTAGAACTGCCCCAGAGGGTCTCCTAGGCTGTAATCTTTACAGAAGCAGGTGGCCAGGACTTTCTGCCACGGAGCCACTGGGTGGGTTCTAACTGCCAACCTTTCGGTTAGCAGCTGAGTGCTTAACCGTTACACCACCAGGGCTCTTATTTAATCTATGGCATGTATTTCCAAATAAAGACTGGTTATGCAATGCAATTTCTTTCTGTATAAAATCAGCAAAATGGAGATTAAATCTACTACCGTGGTTCCCTGGCCCGGTCCACGAGACGCGTGACGTATTCGGATGGGAGGTCGTACTGCGGCCATCACATTTCTGTAGCTTATTCAGCAAGACGCACGGCACGCTCAGATTTGTGGTGACCAGAAATGGTCGCCAGACAATGCTTATCAACAAATACTAAAACATATACTTCATCGAGGCAGCTTACCTGCTCTGTCTTCACTTCCTTTTTCAGAGAGCACCTGTAAATAAATCACAACCAGCTTAATATCTCAGTTTACACCATTCTTCAAGAATGTCATCAGCCAGCTTGGAAAAACAACAACAACAACAGACTGCATAATGAGTATCAGGTGGAAACGAGAATAAAATGCGAACCAGGGCATTAGGACTGAGGGATTTCAGAGCTGCAGAAATCATTTGGAAGAATAAAAGTCATTAAAATACTCTTTCACAGGGGAGGGTACATTCAAGTTCATTTTTCCCTGACTTACGTAACAATTTGTTGTTGTCGTTATGCGCCATCGAGTGGATTCTGACCATAGGGATCCTATAGGACAGAGTAGAACTACCCCATAGGGTTTCCTAGACTGTAATCTCTGTGGAAGCAGACTGCCACCTCTCTCTCTCTTGGAGGGGCTGGTGGGTTCAAACTGCCAACCATTTGGTGAGCAGCCGAGCGCTTTAACCACTGTGCCACCAGGGCTCCTTATAAAAAGATTTACACAATACCAGAGAGGCAACTTGTAGCTGAAGAACAGACTGAAGTCTGGTTTCTGCCCACTCCTCCAGTGCCCTCACATCATCAACAAACTCCTTATTTGGAAATCCACCCCTTGCCTTAGTCTGTCTCTGTTACAATACAGTAAAGTCCCTGGGTGATGCAAGTAGTTAACATGCTCACTGCTAACCAAAAGGTTGAAGGTTTGAGTTCACCTAGAGGCAGTTTGGAAGAAAGCCCTGGAGATCTACTTCCAAAAAGTCAGCAACTGAAAATGGGGTCACATGAGTTGGAGTCAACTGGACAGCAACTCAGATGAACATGGTGGCAGAACTGCTGAGCACCCCTATTTTCCGAAACTGCGTCCTTTGGGCTTCAGTACGCCACACTGTCCTGGCGCCTTTTCCATCTCTCTGGCTGTTCCTTCTCGTTTTCCTGGTGGGCTCCCCCTTTGCCTGTGCCCTCGTTATACTCTGATTTAGTTTACTTTTCTTTTGTGTCATCCAGGGTTAGTGGTGAGCTAACTTGTCTTCTCATGCTGCACCGCCTTCCTGGGAGATCTTGTCTACTCTCTGTGTTCTGATGATAAACCTCCACATCTCTGTCTCTGGCCCAGACATCCCTGCTTTGAAGTTCCAGGCCAATAAACAGAGAAAGCTGTGTATCTGCAGTTCCATGTGTCCTAACTCAACACTATCCACCCCCACCCACCACACACGCTCAGCCCAAAATGACCTGTGTCACTGTCCTAGTGAATGATACCACCGTCTAGCAATTGCTCAAATCAGAAACCCAAGGACCATCTTTGACTCCTTCCTGTCCTTCTCACTAACTCCTGGTATATATATACATCTATAGTTACCCAGAGGAAGAAGGAGAGTTACCAATAGGAGGAGGAATGGACTGTGTGGCTGACTGCCTCTGTGAACCAGTGCCTCCTTCGCTATGAGACCAGAAGAGCTGGATGGTGCCCAGCTACCATTACCGAACATTTTGATCAATGGTTCTAACGAAGAATTCTGATCAAAAAGGGTAGGGGGAATGTGGTACAGAAATTAAAATTCTCATAGATTCCAGATCTTTCTGGATCCATGGAGGCTGAATGAACCCCTGAAACTATTGCCCGGAGATAGTCTTTAAACCTTAAACCAAAAACATCCCCTGAAGTCTTCTTAAAACCAAGCAGTAGTTTAGTTTACCTAGTAAATAATGTCTGCCTTGAGCATTATGCTCCTTTAAGATCTATCTACATGGAATCGAATTGACAAATGCAACTCAAAAGATTAGATAAGAACCTTTGGGGGCAGTGAGTTTATGTTGATGGGAAAGGAACAACTAGGAAAAGGAGGGTGAGAATGGTTGTACAATTTGATGAATCTAATCAATGTCACTTAATTGTACATGTAGAAACTGTTGAATCGATGTATGTTCTGCTGTGTATATTCTCAACAACAACAACAACAAAACTCCAGTTGCCATGGAGTTGACTCCGACTCATGGTGACCCCAACGTGTGTCAGAGTAAACTGTGCTCCGTAGGGTTTTCACAGATGATTTTTTGTAAGTAGGTCACCAGGCCTTTCTCCTGAGGTGCCTCTGGGTGGCCTCGAACATCCAAACTTTTGGTTAGCAGCTGAGCGTGTTAACGTTTTGCGCCTCCCAGTGACTCCAAATCCTGCTGGATCTGCTCCTGAATATTGCATGAATCCATCCACTTCTTTTCGCTCCTAGTTCTACCTCCTGGGCAACGTTCAGGTGTTGTCTAGGTAATTGCAATAGCTCCCTAATGTCTACCCTGACCCTAGTCTTATTCCCTTCTGATCTTTTCACAATCGGTGCCACCTTCCTAAAACACAACTTGAGCATGTCTCTCTCTTAAAACACTTCAATGGTTACCCCGTTACCATCAGAATGAATAGTTCATTGTCGTGAGTGCCATCGAGTCAAATCTGACTCATAGCAACCCCACGTGACAGAGAAGAACTGCCCTATAGGGTTTTGTTGTCTGTAGTCTTTATGGGAGCAGATCACCAGGTCTTTCCCCCATAGAGCAGTGGGTGGGTTGGAACCACCAACCTTTCAGTTAGCAGGTAAGTGCTTATCCGCTGTGCCACCGGGGCTCCTTTAAATACAGTTTGGTGGAGAAGGTTGCGTGTTTAGCAACCAGAAAGATATAACTAGCTGCATGACCACCGGAAAGTTAGCTAATTTTTCCCAGTCATTTTCACATTAGTAAAACGGGGTTGCTTGGATTAGTGAGCACCACGTGTGGTTGAGAGGAAGCGTATGATAAACATTTGTTGATTATTTTGAAGGCAATTCTGAAAAACAGAGGCTTCCACTTCACTCATTTTTCAAAGCATCATATAAATAATACTGTACCAGAGCTAGGAATGCAAGCATTAAATGTGGACGCAAACCAAGCTTTGCCCGTGGGTCTACCCACTCCCCCTCCCCCCATTATTTACCATTTCTCTCTCCCCTCTCTGCCTCTGTTCTCTACTGTGCTCATGCTTGCCCTGGGGCAGAAGAAAATCCACAAAACAGTTAGTGATGGATCATGAAAGGGTCACTTCTTCCAAGAATATTCACCTGTTAAAGGGGGACCATCTGATAACAAAGGAGCCCTGGTGGTGACTGGTTAATCACTTGGCTGCTAACGGAAAGGTCTGAAGTTAATGCCACCAGCAGCTAAGAGGGAGAAAAGACCTGGCAATCTGCTCCTATAAAGATCACAGGCTAAGAAACCCCATGGGGCGGTTCTACTCTGCCATGTGGGGTTACTATGAGTCAAAGTCAATCCGACAGCACCTGGTAACTGCAATGTCGGATAACAAACACCGAGTAATGGTAAAGAATCAGAAGAGGAGAAATATTTTTCCATAACTCTCAAATAAGATCATGCTTGAGGCTGGCTACTGCTCCAAAGAACCCAATCCAGTTAGAAGCACAACTCAAAATAAGAAGAAACAGCTGCAAACATCCACTAATAATCCAATCACGGAACGTATGAAGTATGAATCTAGGAAAATAGGAAGCTGTCAAAAATGAAACAGAATGCGGACGTTTCTGTCCACACGTCCACCGTGCTGGGAATGACACATTAAACAAGAAAGACATTGCGTTCGTTGGCAAAAAGAGCATTTCAAGATCTATCCTGAAGCATAAAGCTGTCAGTGATAGGATAATATCCACAGGCCTACAAGGAAGACCAGTTAATACGACTATTATTCAAATTTACGCTCCAACCACTAGGGCCAGGGTGAAGAAATGGAAGGTTTTTACTAACTTCTGCAGCCTGAAATTGATCAAATGTGCATTGATAACTACCGATGCTTGGAATGCAAAAGTTGGAAACAAAGAAGAAGGATCAGTAGTTGGAAAATATGACCTTGGTGATAGAAATGATGCTGGAGATTGCATGATAGAATTTTGCAAGACCAGCGACTTCTTCGTTGCAAATACCTTTTTTCAACAACATAAACGGTGACTATACATGTGGACCTCACCAGATGGAATACACAGGAATCAGACCGACTACCTCTGTGGGAAGAGATGGAGGAGAAGCTCAGTATTGTCAGTCAGAAAAAGGCCAGGGGTAGACTGTGGAACGGATCATCAGTTGCTCATGTATAATTTCAAGTTGAATCTGAAGAAAATTAGAACAAGTTGACAAGAGTCAAGGTACGACCCCGAGTACACCCACCTGAATTTGGAGACCTGGCCGCTCCCTGACGTGGTGCCGCACCGTCCTTGCAGTCACTGGTATGGTCAAGGCCATCGTTGTGGCTGTTTTCTCTACCCATCTCGTGGAGGGTTGAGTCACTCGGCTCATTTGTGAGATTCCCCCAAAACCAAGCCACGCCTGTGGCTGTCCAGTCAATTCCGACTCACAGCGACCCCATGTGGCAGCGGGGAATTGCTCCATAGAGTTTTCTAGGCTGTGACCTTTACTGAAGTAGATCGCCAGGTCTTTCTCCTGTGGAGCCGCTGGGTAGGTGCGAACCACCAATCTTTCAGTTAGCAGCTGAGTGTTTAATTGATGCACCACCAGGGCTCCTTTTGGAGATTCCCCAGAAGGTGTTAAAGTTTGTAATACAGGCAGTCCTGGGCTATGAACTCGTGACTTATGTACAACCTGTAGTTACAGACCCACCCCCGTAAAGCCTATGAAATATTCGAGGTAACGGAATGGTTTGTAATAACAAAGAGATGCTAATTTGTGACGTGCATCAAAACATTATTATTATTGCTGTAGTGCTGTTAAGGATGTTTTAGTATATAATGTAGTACATATACATTATATACCACTGTACCCCAAGACAAACACGTGACTAACTGACGGTAGATACGCACCGTACCTAACTGCTCAGACTTATGTACAAACCTGACTTAAAGATAGATTTAGGAACGGAACGCGTCCATAATCTGGGCGCTGCCTGTATCAATACAGTCAGAGTAACTGTAAATCCTTGTGCGCACAGTCTAAGAATAAACACCATGTTAGCAACTTGTTGTATGATAGCGCTGCATTTAAAATACAGCTGCTTTTAGGAACAAATTTACCCAGACATGTATCCTTTGCCCATGTAAATATATATGCCAGATTAAAATAACAAAATTACACTAGATAATCATAAAACTATCCAAAAAAATTTTGGAAGTGTATGTCCTTGGGGCATATAATAATCGATTGAGTCAATAAATACGTAAACTGCTTTTGTCCAACGGAAACCAGGAAGCGGTTTCTACACCTGGCTTCTGAAACACAAAGGGCCCATTTGTTTCGTGTACCCTCTAGTAAACCTTTAAAAACAGAAGCAGCAAATAAAATCCCAAAGTAAACAAACTCTTAGATAAACATATAAGCCATTTAACTATTTGTCCTTTACTTTGTGCAGAATCCACCTGCTGGTTTCAAACACCATAAATTATAATCAGTAGTGACAGTTTTAAGTACAGGTAAGCCTCGACTTATAACGTATTTGAGTTACAACCAACCACGCTTACAACTGTCTGTGTCTTTTTTTTTTTTTTTTGTACATCCAGCACTTTTTTTTCCCCTGCGGAAGCTCTGTATACTGTTTCCTGCCTAATTATGAATGCTATCCATTTCCCAACACTTTAACTTGACAAAAGGCTAATGGTAACTCTCGGTTGGGACAGGCAGGCAGGGAAAATCAAAAATTTCCTCACAAATAAGGAGGTTATGAAAGCCAAAGAAAAAGTTGCTAAGAGGATATAGAGACTACATTATTATGATTTTAAACCTCCTCTTTATTTAGTCTTCCCTGGTTTCCTTTAGACCTGAGATCTAGAAAATAATACTTCTTTGCAGCACTATATAAAAACCTCAAAAAACCTTAAATGTTCATCTGCCTTTGTGAACTTAAACATATTTCAATTCGGCCCACAATTTATAAACCTTTCTAAATTTAAATTTTGATATTAGCATCCACCTATGCGAGTAGTAGTCAATAATACACACTTTCAGACACTTGTTGGGTGCCCTCAAGTTGATTTTGACTCATGGTGACCCCATGTGACAGAGTAGAACTGCCCCACAGGGTTTCCTAGGCTGTTATCTTCACAGAAGCCAATCGCCAGGTCTCTCTCCCTTGGAGTCGCTGGGTGGGTTCGACCTGCCAACCTTTCTGTTAGCAGCTGAGTGCCTAAGCCTTGTACTACCAGGGCTCCTTCAAGTTTTGGCTCCTTAACCCATGGGCCTGATTCAAGGACATCTTCGATCTGCTGTTCAAGACGATGGTCGTTAGGATCTTCACACTCCAATCACCCTTTGGAAAACTCCAACGAGTTACAAGATTTTTGCCACTTCTGTAGGGTTGCTGTGAGTCTGAATTGAATCCACGGCAACAGGTTTTGTTTTTTTGGTTTGTTTTAAGCAAAGCTGGTGGCAAGGGAGCCAGAAATAGCACAAGTTAAAACGAGCGCGTCACCTTCTGGCAACTACATCCAGTCACTGGGGCACGAGCCTTGGCTCCATGTGGATGATCCCAGGGACGCTGCCGGCACCCTGAGCGCTTCCCCCGACCCTAACCCCGCACCCTGAGCGCTTCCCCCGACCCTAACCCCGCACCCTGAGCGCTTCCCCCGACCCTAACCCCGCACCCTGAGCGCTTCCCCCGACCCTAACCCCGCACCCTGAGCGCTTCCCCCGACCCTAACCCCGCACCCTGAGCGCTTCCCCCGACCCTAACCCCGCACCCTGAGCGCTTCCCCCGACCCTAACCCCGCATTCCCAACCACCGGGAAGACGCTTCCAAGAAGACGTTCTTCTGTGCACCTAGTTCAGCGTTCTAAGTCGGGGCTGAGACTGTTCTCTTCCCACCCCACGTGCCCTCTTGTGTTCCCAATTGTTACTGAAGACACGGCGTCTCTCAGGCCACCTGACTGGAAACACTTTACCTTTGCTGCTTCCTCCATCCAATCAGTCCGGTGCCAATTCGTGTAATATCGAGCAATTATCTGTTCTTCCTTCTCCATATGAGTAACTCTCGCCAATGCAATGACAGCAGAAGTGATAATGTAACTTGTGGTCATGGCCTTCTGGCCTCTCTTTCCATTTCTGCTCATTGAACAAAGGTGCCAGCAAGGCTCTAGATGACGAAGGGCCATTAGAAGAAAGGGGCCTGGACTCCTCAACACTTCACAAAGAAGTGCCACCTGCTAACCAAGAACGTGGGCCTCAAAGTGTTATGAGAAAGAATCCTGATCAAAACGGGAGAAATGTGGAACAGCATTTCAAATTCTCATCGAATCCAGACTTTCAGGATCCATGGAGGCTGGACAAACCCCCAAAATTATTGCCTTGAGATAATCTTTCAACTTTAAACCAAAACTATCCCCTGAAATCTTTAAACTGAACAATAAAAAATAGTTTACCCTAATTAGTAAAAAATGGCAGCCTTGAGCATTATGCTCTTTTAAAAGCAATAGTACCTAGATAGGAGCCTTAGGGGGCAGTGAATTTATGTTAATGGGGGAGAAACAATTCAAAAATGGAAAGTTGAGACTGGTTGTACAACTCAAAGAATGTAATCAATCTCACTAAATTGTACTTGTAGAAATTGTTGAATTGCTATATGTTCTGCTGTGTTTATTCTCAACAAGAACAAAAGAAAATAAATTTTAAAAAGTGTTATGAGAGCAAAACATGAGCTCCTATTGTACTGGAGTCATTGTTTATTTGGGGGTCTATTTGTCACCACAGCCTAACCTACTCTAATTTGCATACTTACTATGTGCCAGGCTTTGTGCTAAGCACTCTGTAGGAATTACCTCGTTTAATCCTCGTATAAAAATATGAGGAATGGATTATTATTATTTCTATTATACAGAAACAAAACTGCAGATTATACAGTTCAAGGAACTTTTGCAATGTCACAAGGAAGTTCCAGAAGTGAGATTCAGCCCAGGATCACCCCATTCCAGTGCCCCGGTCTTTACCACGTAGTCCCCTCACCTGCCCGGGTCTTCACTACATGCTCCCCTCGCCTGCCCAGGTCTTCACTACATGGTCCTCTCACCTGCCCAGGTCTTCACTACATGGTCCTCACCTGCCCAGGTCTTGACTACATGGTGCTCTCACCTGCCCAGGTCTTTACTACATGGTCCCCTCACCTGTCCAGGTCTTCATTACATGCTCCCCTCACCTGCCCAGGTCTTCACTACATGGTCCCCTCACCTGCCCAGGTCTTCACTACATGGTCCTCACCTGCCTAGGTCTTCACTACATGGCCCCCTCACCTCTAATAAAAGAACTCTAGTGCTTTTAAGAGTCAAAGTTGAGATGCCATGGTTTCTCTCTCTTTGGACTCTGTTGAGAAGTGTTTTCAACGTTTTGGCTCATCAAAGCACTAGAAGTCTGTTTAACATGGAGTCCCCCTCACCTTGAATATTGGTAGAAAGAATTATAAATGGAAATAAATAACTTACAGTCAATTCAACAAATATCTAAGGAAAAAAATTATTTACTGAGCACATAGACATAGCAATATTACAGCAGAAAAAAAAAAAAAAAACAGTTGCCATTGACTTGACCCCAACTCATGGTGAACCCATGTGTGTCAGAGTAGAACTGTGTTCCACAGGGTTTTCAATGGCTGATTTTTTGGAAGTAGATCACCAGGCCTTTCTTCCAAGGTACCTCTTCGTGGACTTGAACCGCCAACGTCTCAGTTAGCAGCCAAGCAGGTTAATGGTTTGTACCACCCAGGGACTCCATGACAGCAGAGTGGATAAGAAAATTTAATAAAGGTCTCAGTCATTGACAACAACTCTGTAAACTAGCAAGGGCAGGCACTACTGCCCCTTTGTACACATGGGAAAACAGAGACATTGGGTTTCAAATGGGTTCAGTCTTCCACAATGAGTACACGATGGAGCATAAGTAGGACCCTGGCCACCTGACCTCAGACATCCCCAAGTGTCTCTCCAAAGCAGGATAGGGATGAGTGGAGGTGATGTTCACAAGGCACCACCTGTACTTTTTTTTTTCTTTAAATTTTCAAACGTGCTTTATTTCTTCAATAATGACAAATTCAGTGGACAGGCAGTGATTTTACTTGGCATCAATTGTAAGTTGGTTTGGAAACAGTTGGGTATTACACAGCCAGCTGGGTTGAGTACTGATTTCTCTATTCCTACAGGGCAACTCAGCCCACAGGGGACCGTTCCCTTCTGCTCCAATGTGTGTTGCTGTGTATGTCCATATAGCACCACAAAAAGTGGCTCCACTAGACAATAGGGCATTGCCGTATTTGTCATGGGAATCATGAGCACGCTTGGTGGCTCTGCCTTGCCATTGTTTACTGCGTGCTTGAAGCTTCAAGAGAGCTTTTGACCAAGGAAAACATCGTGACGAAGTGAACAGAACTGGGGCAACCGCAGCTGCTGGCTAGGTGCGATTCACATCCTGTACCCTTGCAAAGAGCGCTCTACCGCCTGTACTGTTTTTAAGGGTCACTTTTTCAGGGTTATCTTCACATACGTGTAAGACTTCAGCCAAACACATCTATTTTTTTCACAGGAAAAGACAGAGGATGAGAATTGCCCCCGCCATGTAGTCCCATAGACAGCGGCAGACACTGCCTGCAGAAGATGCTCCTGGAGATGTCCCTGCATTGTGCTCCTGGAGGTGTCCCTGCATCGTGCTCCAGGAGATGTCCCTGCAGAAGATGCTCCTGGAGATGTCCCTGCATTGTGCTCCTGGAGATGTCCCTGCATTGTGCTCCAGGGGATGTCCCTGCATCGGGCTCCAGGAGATGTCCCTGCATCGTGCTCCTGGAGATGTCCCTGCATTGTGCTCCTGGAGGTGTCCCTGCATTGTGCTCCAGGAGATGTCCCTGCAGAAGATGCTGCTGGAGATGTCCCTGCATCGTGCTCCTGGAGATGTCCCTGGCTTGTGCTCCAGGGGATGTCCCTGCATCGGGCTCTGGGAGATGTCCCTGCATCGTGCTCCAGGAGGTGTCCCTGCATCATACTCCAGGAGATGTCCCTGCAGAAGATGCTCCTGAGATGTCCCTGCCTTGTGCTCCTCAAGATGTCCCTGCATCGTGCTAAAACAGCAATCAGCACTGCCAGCACCAATGTGAGGTTTCTGCAAATGTGTCACAGGTGATGGCTGAGTCACGGTATCTCATCTCTAGCTTCCATGCACACAAAGCAATCTAAATACACTCCCAGCTCTTTTTCATTCGCGGGGTTCAGAACGCAGCTTCTACTTCTAGAATGGGAAGGAATACCTAACACTCCCTCAGGGGGCTCTTTCCTTTTTAAAAACATGACAGGTGCCTGGCTGTGTTTGAGAAGCAACTGGTTACCAGAGTGGATGCATTCACAATTCAGCCAGGTTAGTTCCCTGCTCATCCGCCTCCTTGGAGAAAAAGCCACATGACCAACTGAATTGCTGCCTACCCGCAATGCAGACAAACACATTTCATTTCATTTAAAGCAAAACGGAATGACCTTCCTGAGAAATGTTTAAGGATTCTTTCAAAGCGCAACACATCTTGGCAGCATCAATAAGTCAAGCTGCGTTATAGACACTCTGAAACTAAATTTGATATTTATCCAGAAAGCTGAAGAAGGAAATGAAGAGAAATATATTGAAAGAATATTCTTTCATTATAAAGGCTTTACATGAAGCCAATTATTCAGAGACAGATACAGTGTCTATGTATTCATTTCTGAAATAACAGCCTGGTGAGTGGAAGAACACAGCATAGTCTTCTGACTTTGATCAAATTATAAAACAGACAATGGCTTTCTTTCTTTTCAAGGAGGCCTGGTGGTGCAGTGGTTAAAGCGCTCAGCTGCTAATTGAAATATTGTCCTCTAGTGCTTGACTTATTCATTCAGCATAATGTCCTCCAGGTTCATCCGTGTTGTAAGACATTTCACAGACCCGTCATTATTCTTCACTGTTGAGTAGTATTCCGTTGCGTGTGTGACTACACTCTGTTTATCCATTCACCTGTTGGTAAGCACTTAGGTTGTCTCCATCTTCTTCCTATCGTGGGTAATGCTGCAGGCAACAGAGATGAGCGTGTGTCTGCCCATGTCAAGGCCCTTACGTCTCTGGGACGTAGGCCTAGGAGTGGGATTGAGGGGTCCTGAGGCATTTCCAGCTTGTTGAGGAAGCACCACACCACTTTCCATGGTGGTTTTACCATGACATAATCCCACCAGCAGTGGGTAAGAGTTCCAGTCTCCCAAAAAACTCCTCAGCATTTGTTTTCTGTTTTTTGAATCAGTGCCGTTTTTGCAGGGATGAAATATTTACCTTTTTGTCATTGAATTGTTGATGTTTCTATATGTTTTAGCTATTAGACCCTTGTCAGGTATGTCATTGCGCCCAGATTTTTTTTCCCAGTGTGTACATTCTCTTTTTACTCTTTTGGCAAAGTCTTTTGATGAGTGTAAGTATTACTTTTTCAGCTGCCCCAGTTATCTAGTTTATCTTGTGTTTTTACTTGGGTTTGATAATGTATTTATGCCCAAAATTAGGATCCCTAGCTTTGTCCCTGTGTTATCTTCCAGGCACTTTATAGTTTTAGCTTTAACAGTCAGTACGTGAATCCATTCTGAGTTAGTTTTTGTGTATGGTGTAGGTACAGTTGCTGTTTCATTTTTCTGCCAGTGGATATCCAGTTCTGCCAGCACTATTTGCTGAAGAGACTGTCTCTTCCCCATTGAAAGGGCTTTCACACTTTGTGGAGGACCAGTCGTCCATAGATGGATGAACTTACTTCTGGGTTCTCAAAGTGACCAGTGAGATTCTGACTGCACTTCCACCCTTGTTTACCGTGAGGTCCTGAGTGTGCTTCAGTAGTAAATTATACAAGCCAATCAGAAATAAGATTCTTTGCCTCCTAGTTTTTTTCAGTGACAAGCCAATCGCTGCCGATACTTAGTTGAGTACCATTCCACATGTGGTTTGGTGCTGCCGGATTTGAGAATGTTCTGCCCCAATAAACCTTAATAGATTAAATTTATTACTGACTCAGATTCTTCTGACAGCCCAAGCCCACAATTATAGGCAGCCACAGAAGCCAATTAAAATACAGCATGAAAGGTAACTTAAGTGCCAAAGCCAAACAAAAAGTGAGCAATCAGTAAAAAAAAAAAAAGGAGGGGAAGAAAATTAGGGCTTGAAAATAATTAACCAATTTTGACCATATCCCAGGATTCTTAAAAATTACCACAAATTCTGGTTATATAAGATGTATGCAGTTTTACTTAAGAAAAGGAAATGAAACAAGGCGTGATAAAGCTCATTCTTATTTAGTGCTTTAGGGTTACAGGACATATAAAAATTATTATTGTAAAAAAATCCCAATATTGCAAGTTTAATATTTCACATAAAATCAGGATACAGTCATTTCCAAGGATGGAGTGTATAGAGGTAGGGTTGGAGGAAAGCAAGACAAAAAATAAAGCTAATGCAGCCTGAAAAGACAATGCTTCAAGATCTAAACTGATGCTTAATTTCAAAGCCTGAGACCAGCTAAGCCAAAAAAAAAAAAAAAAACTGCTAGAGAAGACACTGTCATTCAACCCTGGCTTTCTGTCTTGTCACCATTCATAACTTTTATGACCACTAGCTTTTTTTTAGCTCCTACCCAAGAGAAACAGAATAAGAAAACCAATATTAAAAAATAAATAAACAATTGCCACGGTGACCTCATGGTTGGTGGCACAGTAGAAATTTGCTCCGCTGGGTTTTCAATGGCTGATTTTTCAGACATAGATAGCCAGGCCTTTCTTCTGAGTTGCCTCTGGATGGACTTGACTCTCCAACCTTTCGGTTAGCAGCCGAGCATGTTAACTGTTTGCACCACCCAGGGGCTCACTGCAGTATGAGAAGTCAAAAATGGCAGACCTGCATCCTGAGGATCCCATCTTTGTTATTTAAAATCGCTTATTATGAGAGATTTGCAAACAAAGCCTAAGAATATTTTCCCCAAAACTACAATTTGGTAAACTGCAAATGCAATTAGCAGAAATGCACTGGCATGGATTTAAGTTAGACTTAGACGAATGTCAAAAATAAGCAGATTACGAATAATTTTCTTAGTTTCATTCTTCCGAAACTCAAAGGTGCTTTTAACTACCAAAGTGAAATGGTCCATGAGTTGAAAATGCTTTCAAGTGAAACCAGTTTAAAATATAAAACATACCTGTTTTTAAAATATCTCTGACTTTCAGAAAACACTCCCGGAAATTAGAAAATTATGTTAGCACATGTAACATATTCACAATATTCAGTCCTGAAACTTTAAAAAAAAAAATGCTTCGGTGGCATAAATTCATTAAAGAAGAACTAAGGACTAATGTTTTGAAATGAGAGCAACATAGATTACAAAACAATTTCTAGCCCTGGAAAATTCCTTATGCTTTATGAAGGCATTACACAAATGACAGAGTCTCACTAATTTCCTGAAAAAAGAGCTCGGAAACTGGTCCTCCATGGACTAAAATCCCCATTATTTACTTCAGAAAGTCTCAGATGAGGTCATGGACACACAAAGACTTAGAACTGTAAGAGTTTCTATACAAATATGAGGCGCCACCATTGTAAGTAGCAGTTAAATTATCATGCAATCTTTCTATTTTAAATAATTGCAAGGGCAAAGAGCCCATCCAGTGGCTGTGGGAGAAAGGCTTGGTAATCTGCTGAAGTAAAGACAACAGCCTAGCAAACCCTAGGGGACAGTTCTACTCTGTCACATGGGGTCACCATGAGTTCCAAGTCTGTTGAACAACGCTGTGTGATCCTAGGGCAAGTCTGTACTTATGAACAGGTTAGGTCTCCCAGAGAGAATTGGAATTGACTCAATGGCAATTTTTTTGTGCATTTGCTTGCTTGTTTTTAGTAAAAATAAGGGTGACCAGACAGGCACTAAGTGCAATTGCTAAACAGTCAATGCCAATCACTCTCTGGAGGTTACCACATTGAGGTTTTCTCTGCCGCCACACCAAAAAAAAAAAAATTAACACAAACCACTTAAACATGGTAGGAAACATAAAAACAAATGCCCCCCAAAAGGGTAAGGACTCAACTTAGGGTTCCCACGACAAATGTCCCAGAGTCAACAGTGTGGTGGCTGACTGTCATCAGAGTTCACTGGCCTTGCATTCCGACCACTCGATGACTCTCCACTTCCTGCCTGCACTTCCGTTCACTCTGGGCCTCCCTGTGTGTGTCCCTCTCCTGTGGGAATGTCCGAGATCTCCAGCTCAGCTTCCTGCAGGCCCTCAAAGCTGTTCAGAGAACATACAGCACGATGAAGAAAATCAGAAATCACTTTACTATCTCATCCATTCTCATAAATGTACCTGGCAATCAAAACACATTCAGAGCTCTTCCACGTCAGGTTTCCTGTGATGACTGGACGTTTGGAAGGAGCCCTGGTGGTGCAGTGGTAAAGCACTCAGCTGCTAACCAAAAGGTCGGTGGTTCAAGCCTACCAGGTATTCCACAGGAAAATGGTGTAGCAGTCTGCATCCATAAAGATTACAGCCTTGGAAACCCTGTGGGGCAATTCTACACTGTCCTAGAGGGTTGCCATGAGTTGGAATTGACTCAATGGCAACAGGTTTTTTTGCCATCTTTTATAAAAAAATAAAAATATAGTGGGGAATAATATGAGATCCTCTATTCAAAAACAAATGAAACAAAACAAAATACTATTGCAACTCATAGCTACCCTCTAGGACAGAGCAGAACTGCCCCACAGGGTTTCCAAGGCTGTAATCTTTGCGGAAGCAGGCTGCCACATCTTTCTCCTGTGGAGCAGTTGCTGGGTTCGAGCTGTTGGTCCTTCTGTTAGCAGGCGAACACTTTAACCCCTGCACTACCAGGGTCTTCAGACTCTATACGTGGTGCTATTTGAGAACCCTCAAAGATAAATGATGAACATCACAAAGGGGCAGCATGACCAAAAGTTAAAGAATTAAAAAGCTTGGATCACTTAGCTTCTTATTAGTTTTGAGATAAATATTTAAATATTTGTTTCTCAGTGTGTCCATCCTCAAGACAGGAGAGAGTGCCTTACCATGCGCATATAACCTTTGAGTGAAGCTGGTACAAAGGAGGCAGAGGGTGTGTGTGGTTCTGAGTTGTTTTGTAGTATTCTGTCTTTCCACCCTTCTCCTATAATTGAAGATTTAAATCGATTCTCATCTAGAAGTAACTACCGCCTTGCTTTTGCATTTAATATGACTTATTTTTTATTTCAGACAAGGATAAATGTATTTGAATAAGCTGTAAAATAAATCACGAGAGCATTGTAAATATACTTCCACTTAATATGCCATATTTTTACGAAAATAACACTTGTTATACATTTTTTTGCAAACCATGCAACCCCCTCCCCAAGCTATTTTCCTAAGTGTGGCCACGTGTTCTATGTGTGGGCATGTTGTTTACATGAGGCTTTTATTTGCAAAAAAACACGGTAGTACTTCACTATTATCACTATTAAATAATTTAGAATAATTTGTCAGTTTCAACAACATCCTCGTGGTGGAAACGCCTCGTTGGTCTCACTCTTTGTAAACAAATCTCAAATCTCTCCCTAAATCAGCATTCTACTCTATTACACAATTTCACTTTTTCTTACACACTGTATTAATATTTTTACCTAAATATTTATTCACATTCACACTTGTGTAATATTAATTCCTTTGTGAATGGTTTTAAGCATTAAGTACCCAGATGGCATCCGTGCTTGTTAACCATCCTTGTACAACATGCAAGCTTCTGCAGAGGGTGCTTTTAAATCTCATCACGACGGTGATATAAAAAAGTCTCTACATATTCATTGCTATTTCTAAATAATCAATTGAGCTGTTTTGTCCCTGTTTTCAAATGGCAAATTTCAAACTCTATTAGATCTTGGATTGAAAAAAAAATACAGTGAGACCTGTGACAGCTGGAACTTGACAGGACTGCCTTGTTTTTCTGGGTCTCGAAGTTTTCCACCTTCTACACGGTGCAGTCTTACCACTTTTCTGTGGCTCGTTTTAGTGGAAAATATTTTCATTTTCCTTCTCTGACAGGTTTCCGCCTTACACAGATCCCAGCTTTCACCGGTTTCCTCTATACATTGTCATTTCGGGATAGATTTTGGTTACATGAAAAACTAACCTCTTGTTTTCGTTGATATTTTCCTACAAGCATCATTTGTCTCAGCTAAATCCTAACTCTACAAGAAACAGATGTTTTCTAAGAGAAATCCGTTTTGGCTTATTTTCACACCATACTTCCTTTGTGGTTATTGTTTTAGGCAAGAAGAATAGACGTAGGCTACCCTTACTAATTTGGAGAAGAATAAAAAACATGCTTAGCTTAAGTAGGACGACCTCAAATGAGTCCCATCGTATCCCGAGACCTCCTAGTTTCCAAAGTCACTCATCTACTTGCTGTCCTGAAAACACGGATCCAGCGCATCCCTTCAAGCTCAAACATATGCTGTTGATGTCATGTGCTAGACACTCAGATGTGACCAAAACACACAGTGGACTTCCTCTCCATGAAGACTAACCGTGCTGTGTGCTCTCAGTAACTGCAGTCATCTGAAAGACTGCCTGCAAACCATACCCCGTGGAGTCGATTCCGACTGATAGGGACCCTACAGGAGAGCAGAACTGCCCCAGAGGGTTTCCAAGGCTGTAATCTTTACGGACACAGACTGCCACATCTTTCTCCAGCAGAGCAACTGGTAGGTTCAAACCAATGACCTTTCCGTTAGCAGCCGAACACTTAACCACTGCACCACAAGGGTTCTTTACAATGTCCCTAAAACCCATTGCCGTCGAGTCAATTCAGACTGATAGCAACCCTATAGGACAGAGTAGAGCTGCCCCACAGGGTTTCCAAGGCTGTAATCTTTGTGGAAGCAGACTGTCACATCCTTCCCCCGTTGAGCGGCTGGTGGGTTGGAACCACTGGCCCTTCCATTAGCAGCCGAGTGCTTACCCGCTCTGCCACCAGGCTCCTGCCGACAAAATAACCTCACACTGAAATTCCTTTTCCATCATCAGCCAAAACAGTGGAAGCTTCTGACAAACAGCATTCTGCTGCCAACCCCAGGCTAGCCATGAGCTTCACTGGCCATTAAAACAATTACTTGGGACAATCTCTGTCTTTCTCAAGGAAGCGAGAAAGGTTTTCCAAAACCATAAAAATATTTAGTAAACAGGTGGGAATCCTAGTCTGTAGCACTAATTCACAGCTAAGCCACCCCTCTTATTTATCTTTACATCGATCCATTTATTTATCTTGCCTCTTCTATATGAAAACTCTTGTAAATTCATTTGGTGGCATATTATCTGACTTACGTGTTTTATGTATTATCCGCTTCAATGACCACTGTCAGTTTTCCCCCGTCTACTCAGAGCAAGGAGCCCTGGTGGCGCAATGGTTAAGCATTCGGCTGCAAACCAAATGATAGGAGGTTTGAATCCACCCGGCGCTTCATGGGACAAAGACCTGGTGATCTGCTCCTATAAAGATCACAGCCTAGAAAATCCCATGGGGCAGTTCTCCTCTGCCCCAAGGCATCATGAGTTGGAATCGACTCCACGGCACCCAACAACGATAACTACCTTGAGCTAATTACCACGATTCAGCAGTCACCAAACACCAAGAACAGCAGGTAGGGCTGTACTTTCTCACTGGCCCAGGCAGCCCTCGTCGCTGTGGAGAGGTTCAGGTTTGGTGGAGAAAGGGTTAAATGTGTGAGGGCTTCTTGGAGTGCGTAACCCTGGAAACCCTGGAATAAGAAATGATTGGGGTGATGTGTGCTGATTTTTGTGGTTCTAGTATGTTACTTTAGGGTCACTATGCATCAGAATTGACTTCCTGGCAATGGTTTTTTTTTTTTTTTTTTTGGTTTTCAGTATATTACTTTAGTACCACGGGAATGATAAAAACAGACATACAAGATTCTGTAAGCTGAAATGATGAGTCTTTTCACCATGTGCATTGATCACAATCAGCTTTTTATCCGTATAATGTGATATAAGACATTAAAGCAGCCATCGCCATAGAGTCGATTCCAACTCACAGCGGCCTGGCGTGACGGAGCAGAACTGCCCCAGAGGGTCTCCTAGGCTGTCATCGTCATGGGAGCAGATCACCAGGTCTTTCTCCCCCTGAGCCACTGGGTGGGTTCGAACTGCTAACCTTTCAGTTAGTAGCTCAGTGGTTAACCATTGAGCTGCCGGGGCTCCTAGACATTAAAATAGTGACCAATACAAGACAGCTGTGGAACCAACAGACTGATTTCAGTGAAACCAACAAGAATGCCCCCAGTACTTCCACATTCCTGAAGTGAAGCTTTAAAAGCATCTAGTTCTTTGCAAACAGAATAATACATTGACTCTGAAGTCCCAAGCCCACAGAAGGCGTTCACAAGCACAGCAGCAGAGAGGGGACATAAGATTGACAACTTTTTGTCACAGTTCTATATGAGTATACGCATCAAAATTTCTTCGCGCTTTTTGATATTATTATCAGCCTTAAGAGTACTTCCACAGGATATTTTACAAATGCTAATGAAAATTTTTTGGCTTGCTGCTAAATAAACCCACCCTGTGCTCTTTGGCTCATTATTTCATCAGGCACAATCGACTGAATGCTTGATAAAATCCTTTCTGCCTAGACTGTGGTGACTTCTTTGAACCTTTTATTTATATATTTAGCAGCAAAAGGAACCAAGGGCTCCCAAGGGTTAATAAAGGAGAAGTAAGTCCAGCAGAGTCTGCCACGAGGGCAGCATCACTCCTGAAGTTAAGCTAACAGTAATCTTCACAATAACATAGGAAGCAGGTTTTAATATTCCCGTTTTCATCAAATGAGGAAACTGAGGCATAAACCCAAAAAAAAAAAACCATTGTCCTTGAGTCGATTCTGACTCATAGAGACCCTATAAGACAGAGTAGAACTGCCCTGTAGGGTTTCCAAGGCTGTAGTCTTTACCAATGTGGACTGCCACATCTTTATCCCACTGAGCAGCTGGTGGGCTCGAATCTCCAACCTTTCGGTTAGGAGCCAAGCACTTAATCACTGAGCCACCAGGGCTCCTAATGTAGGCTTACCAAAAAAAAAAAAAACTCATTCCCATCAAGTCGATTTCCACTCACAGTAATCCTAGAGAAAAGAGTAGAACTGCCCCATAGTGTTCCCAAGGAGCACCTAGTGGATTTGAACTGCCAACTTTTTGGTTAGCAGCCATAGCTCTTAACCACTACGCCACCAGGGTTTCCAATTTAGGAAGGTTTAAAATTCAAGATCAATTAGTAAGTAAACAATGTGGCTGGAATTCAAATCCAAGTATCTCTATTCCTGAAAAAGAATTCAGAAATTAAATAAATAAGTAATAAAACAATAACTCATACAGAATAAACTCATGAATATTTCACAAAAATGAAATTTTATATAGAACCCACCCAGAGGCTCCATGGAAGAAAGACCTGGCCATTTGCTCCCATAAAGATTACAGCCTAGAAATTCCTATGGGGCAGTTCTACTCTGTCACATGGAGTCGCTATGAGTCAGAATGGGCTAGAAAGCACACAACAAGGACAGGACAAAATTAAATAAAATAAACCAGAAAAACCACCCACCTTCCATTCTCAGTCCAAGTCATTCAGTGGAGCTGATTCTACCCCCCGGATCCAGAGTAGGTCAACAGTTCTGCATAGATATGTACATATTCTTTAAAAAAAATTACTAAAACATTAATATTAACCTTAAATTTTTTAGACAACTAAGTATTTTAAAATAAGTTAAGACAATTTTTAAACGTATCTGGCAGAGAAATTTGCCAAGGATCAGTATTTCCTGGCTTAAATACTTCTGGTAAACTGACTTTTATTTCCAGCTCTCAAAGGAAATTCTGAACGGGGTATTTTCAAGTCCAGTTAGGCGTGTAGTATCACAATGATGGCGTCCCCGCGTGGTGCAAATGCTTAATGTGCTTGGATGCCAACTGAAAGGTTGGAGGTTCAAGTTCACCCAGAGGAACCTCAGAAGAAAGGCCTGGAGATCTACTTCTTAAAACCAGCCACCGAAAACCCCATGGAGCACGGTTCTACTCTGACACACGTGGGGGAACCATGAGTCAGGATCTACTCGACAGCAGCTGGCTCTTCATTTGGCCCCAGTGACACTTGCATGTTTCTGTGATCCTTTCAGGGGGTCTGTGAGGTCAAAATTATTTTCTTAATAATAACACTAAGATCTTATTTGCCTGGTTCACTTGTACTGATGGTACAAAAAACAATGATGGGTAAATCTGTTGGCCCCTTAGCACAGTCTAGGCAGGGGCTTCAATGTCGTTGTGGTTATAGTATTCCTCACTGCTGTGGCTCACAGAAAACAAGAAGAAAAACAAGTTCCATTTAAGAATGCCCTTTCCTCCAAAGTCATCTTGTTTAGCTGAATTAGTAAAGAACATTCGCCTTGAGCATTGCACTCTTTAAAATAATTATCTCTATCAGATCCAATTGTCAGCAGTAACTCTAAAACACCTATGAGTTGTTTACGGGGCAATGAGCCTACATCAATGGTGGCGAAGCAATACGGGTAGAAAGGGAGAACGTGAGAACGGTGACAGAACATGGACAATGTAACCAATGGCATTGAACTGTACAAGCAGAAACTGTTGAATGAGTATAAGACACACTAGGTATAATTTCACCAAAAAGAAAACATTTTTAAAAATAAAAAAGAATGTCCAGTAAAAATTACTTACTTTATTACTTTTCAGCCCGTGTGTACACATCTTTTTAGTATTCTGCATGACAAAATAGGAAGCATGCACAAAGTACTTTTATTGCACAGGGAAAAACATGGCTGGCTTGAGGAAACGCACGTGTGAGTGTTTGAATTGCACGGTGAACTGGGTGCTTCTTCCGTGGAAGACCATTTTTACATAAGAACAACTGACAGCCTTCCTATGCTAATCAGACTTGGCTATTGTGCACATATTTTCTGGAAAATGAATGAAGTGAGCTTGCCACTTAAAGGAAAACAACTGACAATATGTGTAGCCAACGATAAAATAAGAACTTTCAGAAGAAAATTAGAATTTTGGAACACTTGGACCTACCACTATGAGCTTTTCACCTTCCCAGTATTTAAAGACTTTTTAAGAGACTTTTCTGAGGAGATTGGTGGTGATGAATGTGATTTTTTTGTATAATGAAATGTGTCAAAATTTGGAAGAGCTACTTAACTCAGTGAACCAAAATCCACAAAATAACCCAGAATGATGTTAAAAAATGATGCAAGGGTAAAAGAGACATTCAAAACACAAGTCTGACCAAGGGATTTTCATGGATTTTCATAACAGAGTATGAAAAGCTGATTGATAGGGTTTCAGTGCCTACATGTCAAGAAACTACCACTTGTCAAGTTTTGTTGTGGTATAAAAGAAGAATACCCACAGCATATGAAAAAGCTATTAAAATATTTCTCTTTTTTCCAACTACATAGCTATATGAGGTCAGATTTTCTTCATGTGCTACCACCAAAACAACAAAGTGACAGATTGAAGCAGAATCAGATAGGAAATTCCAGGTGCCTTCTATTAAGCCATTTATTAAAGAGATTTACAAAGATATATCAAATCAGCCAATTTAAAAAATGTGAAACTCCTCTTGCTAAATCCTTTTTTTGAAATACGATTATGTTTTATAAAAATAAGCTAATTTTGTTAGCGTGTAATAGATTTATTATTGATATTTTTAATTAAAGAATAATAATTTTCAAATTTCTGTTCTAATTTCTACTGTAGTAAATATTGATAGCTATAATTCACGTAAACAATAGGTCTTTGGGATTCTCAATAATTTTGAATATCCTGAGATCAATACATTTAAGAACAGCTATTCTGTAGAAGTCATATATGTTCAAAAATCATATGATGTACTATAACTAAGAATGAATTGTGTTTAGTATTTACCTTCTCGTCTTCAAAGGACTTAGCCAATGCGAGGGGGCAGTGGCACTTCAGTGGTGGAATCCCCACCTTCCATGTGGGAGACCCGAACTTGATTCCTGGCCAGTACACCTTAGGCGTGGCCACCACCCCATCTATCATTGGAAACTTGCATGTTGTTATGATGCTGAACAGGTTTCCGTGGAGCTTCCAGGCTAAGACAGACTAAATCCTGGTGATTGACTTCCAATAATCAGTCAGTGAGAATGCCGTGGGTCACAATGGCCTGACCTCCTCGTGCCTGGGGTCGCTATGAGTCAGGGCTCAAACAACGGCAGCTAACAACAATCGGTGTAAGGGACAAAGGCCTTTGGACTAGCATCTCCTCAGGAAAACCATTCACCTGCTATTCTCAGTGCAAGTGGTTTAAGTTGGGCTGAGCCTGTTCCCTGGAGGGAGAGGAGGCTGATGTGTGCCACAGACCTCACGCATCAGAACATCCCCCCGGCCACGGGACAGCAAGCGGGTCTCTGCATTTCCAATTCTGCCTGTGTTGCCAGCTCTGAGAATGAGGTAAGCATAACCTGCTAGTGCCTGTCTTTACTGTAGGAGACCTAGTGGCACACTGGTCAAGTGCTCGGCTGGTAACCTAAAGGTTGGCAGTTCAAATCCACCCAGTGGCTCCACGGCAGAAAGACCTGGAGATCTGCCCCCATAAAGATTACAATCTAGAAAACCCTATGGGGCAGTTCTACTCTGTCACATGGGGTCAATATGAATTGGAATGGACTGGAAGTCACCCAACAACAACATCTTTGCCATAAAGTAGAGAAACTATTGGAATGTAACCAACACAGGTAGACAAGGATTCCTATGTTTCCCAAGGAATGGCTGGTGGATTCGAACTATCAACACTTTGGTTAGCATCAGAGCACTTAACCACTGTGCCACAAGGGCTCTATGTAAAAAAGCAAGTTAATAACGGTCTCTAAGCCCAGCACTAAGGATCCCTGGTGGCGCAACAGTTAAGTGCTCAGCTGCTAACCTAAAGGTTAGCCATTTGAACCCATCCAGTGGCTCTGCAGGAGAAAGACCCGGCAATCTGCTTTCTGAAAGATTAAAAAAATATTACAGCCTAGGAAATCCCACGGGGCCATTCTCTGAGCCAGAATCAACTCGTCGGCAACTAACAACAAGTGTGATTAGTCCAGGGATGGTCACATGACCAAAGCCAGGTTCTCCCTGGGACTTTAGTTAGAACTATTGTAAAAAAAAAAAGACGTTTTTTCCCACTAGGAATCCCAACTGTGAGCACAATGTAAACCCAGAGCTGTTGCTGCTAGTCATTTTGCTACATGGTACAGACAGCCTGTCCACTCACGGAGCCCACACCCAGGACAGCAGAGAGGTGAGAGAAAGAGCCTGAGTCAGAGGCCCTGCACCCGGTCACACCTATAGCTGGACAGAAAAGTCCCGGCACTCCAAGTTATTTGAGTCAATAAACACATTTTTGCTCTTTGAATGTGCTTAGATGAGTCTGAAGGAGCGCTGGTGGTATAATAGTTAAGCGCTTGGATGCTAATGAAAAGGTTGGTGGTATGAATCCTACCCAATGGCTCCATGGGAGAAAGACCTGGCAATCTGTTTCCATGAAGACTGAAACCAAAAAACCAAACCTGTTTCCTTCGAGTGGATTCCGACTCATAGCGACCCTATAGAGCAGAGTAGAACTGCTCTACAGGGTTTCCAAGCAGTAGCTAGTGGATTTGAACTGCCAACATTTTGGTTAGCAGCCAAGCTCTTAACCACTGCACCACCAGGCTCCTCCGTAAAGATTACAGCCTAAGAATCCCTATGGGGCAGTTCTACTCCGTCGCATGTGGTCACCAGGTGTCAGAATCGGCTTGACGGCACCCAACAACAGCAGATGAGTCTGACTGAGCTTCTGTCACTTTCAGGCAAGAGAACCCCAGTGAATACAACTAATTAGAGTGATTCTTATTTCACTTTAATTCTTCCAAAGAGAAATAATTTAAGTACCACCACCTAAAAAATAATTTCTTTAAAATAGCTGATAAATTTCTGGAGTCCAATACGTATTTGTTTCTTTAACAAGATATAATATCCCAGAAGAGAAACCCTTGAGTAAGAAATCTGTGGGGGGAAATTACTGTAACCTAAGGAATCTTTTTTTTTTTTTTTTTAAGGAATCATTAGAAGCTGCGAAGGTCACAAACTCTGCATCAGAGGATTAGCCCCCGGACAAAGCAAGAAGAGACAACATTTATTATTTATATGTTACTTGCTTCCAAAAAAATTTTGTCTCTTTATAATAAAAGGTACTATGTAATAAAACCACTGAAACTACTTACAAGAAAAATATCCAAACAATAAATTGGGGGAGACGAAAAGCCTACATGCAGAAATTGTTGAAATGGTGTATCTTTGGCTGTGTCTATGTACATTCACCAATACAAAAACTTTTAAAAATCAGCCATTGAAAACCCTATGGAGCACAGTTGTACTCTGACACACATGGGGTCACCACGAGCCAAGGTCGACTAGATGGCAACAGGTTTACCTTAGCCAAAGAAGAGTTTCTCAGCCTACCTAGTCTATGGGATAGATATATGCACCTAATGCCATTCATAGCAAATATACCCGAAGTTATTCCGTTAGGAATAATAAAATTTATACTCATTTTTCCTGAAATATTACCAGCCAGATACCAACCTAGGAAATGAACTCTCAAGGACTATCCAGAACGAAAAGAATTACAACAGGGAACCAGAGAGTTTAATATGTAAATGACAACAAAATCAGAACAATAAAAGAGGGAATAAATGGTGTAGGTATAGAACTTTCTAATGGAGAGGAAGGCAAGGTGATACCAAGTAATAATAGATTGGTTCAAACCTAAGAAGGTAAGGGTAAATTTCAAGGTAGCCACAAAGAAAGTTAACAAACTTTCTCATCAAAAAAAAAAAAAAAAACTCTTGGTTAAAAAAAAAAAAAGAAACGAAAACAAAATAAATGAAAAAAAATCCACAAAAAAAAAAAAAGGAATTCAGCACAGCAGAGTAAGAGGAACAAAGAAAATGTCAGCACCACAAAAAAAGCACTACAAAATGACAGCAATAAACTCACACCTATCAATAATTACACTGAACATAAATGGCTTAAATGCACCTGTAAAGAGACAGTGACAGAATGGATAAAAAACAGAATCCATCAATATGTTGTCTACAAGAGACACACCTTAGAAACAAAGATGTAAATTTATTAAAAATCAAAAGAGGGAAGAAAATATATCAAGCAAACAGCTACCAAAAAAGAGCAGGAGTGGCAATACTAATCTCAGATAAAATAGACTTTAAAACAAAATCTACCATAAAAGACAAAGAAGGGCACTATATAATGATTAAAGGGATGATCCCTCATGAAGACTTAATCATAATAAATATCTATGCACCCAGTGACTGGGCTCGAAAGTACATGAAACAAACTTTAACAGGGCTGAAAAGAGAAATTGGCAGTTCCACAATAATAGTAGGATACTTCAACACACCACTCTTGGTAAAAGACAGAACATCTAGAAAGAAACTCAACAAAGATACAGAAGAGCTACAGAGCACGATCAGCCAGCTTGACATCACAGACATACATACAACACTCCACTCAACAACTGCAAAGTACACATTCTTTTCCGATGCACATGAACAGTCTCCAGGACAGACCACATCTTAGGCCACAGAGTAACCCTCAACAAAATCCAAAACACTGACATAATACAAAGTATCTTCTCGGACCACAAGGCCATCAAAGAAGAAATTAACAACAGGAGAGCAAGGGGAAAAAAAAAATCAATTACATGGAAACTGAATAACACCATGCTTAAAAATCACTGGGTAATAGAAGACATCAGAGATGGAATAAAGAAATTCCTAGAATCAAACGAGAATGAAAACACATCATACCAAAATCTCTGGGACATAGCAACAGGAGTCCTCAAAGGTCAATTTATATCAATAGATGCACACATCAAAAAAGAAGAAAGGGACAAAATCAAAACATTAGCCACACAACTCGAACAAACAGAAAGAGAACAGCAAAAGAAGCCCACAGCCACCTGAAGAAAGTAGATAATAAAGATCAGAGCAAAAATAAATGAAATAGGAATAGAAAAATAATAGAATCAACAAAACCAAAAGCTGATTCTTTGAAAGAATGAACAAAATTGACAAGCCACGGGCCAAAATGACCAAAGAAAACAGGAGAGGATGCAAACAGCCCAAACAAGAAATAAAATGGAGGACATTACAACAGACCCAACTAAATAAAAATAATCAAAACAGAGTATTATGAAAAACTGTACTCCCACAATTTGAAAACCTAGAGGAATTGGACAAATTTCCAGAAACATACTACCTACCCAAATTAACACAAAATGATGTTGAAAATCTTAACAGACCCATAACAGAGAAGAGATTGAAAAGGTAAAAAGTCCCAACATAAAAAACCCTGGCCCAGATGGCTTCACTGGAGAATTCTACCAAACATTTAGAGAAGAGATTACACTAGTATTCTCAAACTATTTCAGGACATAGAAAAGGAAGTGATACTTCTGAATTCATTCTATGAAGCCAGCATAACCCTGATACCAAAACCAAGCAAAGACACCACAGAAAAAGACAATTACAGACTAATACCTCTCATGGATATAGATGCAAAAATTCTCAACAAAACTCTAGCCATGGAATTCAGCATCATATCAAAAAAAACAATACACTACAACCAAGTAGGATTCATACCAGGTATGTAAGAATGGTTCAACATTAGAAAATCAACGTAATAAACCACATAAATAAAAGGAAAGAAAAGATGATCATGTGATCATCTCAAGCAACACAGAAAGGGCATTTGACAAAGTCCAACACCCATTCCTGATAAAAACTCTCAATAAAACAGGTATAGAAAGGAGATTTCTTGACATAATAAAGGGCATCTATGCAAAACCAAAGGCCAACATCATTCTTAATGGGAAGAGGCTGAAAACATTTACCTTGAGAACAGGAACAAGACAAGGATGCCCTTTATCACCACTCCTATTTAACACTGTGCTGGAAGTTCCAGCTAGAGCAATAAGGCAAGATAAAGAAATACAGGGCATCCAAATTAGTAATGAAGAAGTAAAACTGTCCCTATTTGTGGATAATATGATACTGTGCATAGAAAACCCAAAAGACTCCATGGGAAAATTACTGAACTAACAGAAAGATTCAGCAGAATGGCAGGGTACAAGATAAACATACAAAAATCAGTTGGACTCCTATACACCAATACTGAGAATGATGAAAAGGAAATTAGGAAAACAAGATCATTTATAATAGCCCCTAAAAAATAGCTGGGGTTGGATGAGGTGGGGTGGAGCACCAATTTGTGGTTCCATGCTTTTAGCAGGAGCCCCCATCCAGTGATTAAGCACTCAGCTGCTAACTGAAAGGCTGACAGTTCAAATCCAACCAGTGGCTCTTCGGGACAAAGACCTGGCAAGCTGCTCCCATAAAGATCACAGCCTGGAAAACTCTATAGGGCCGTCCTGCTCTGTCCCACATGTTAGCCGTGAGTAGGAATCTACTCAATTGCAACTTTTTTTTTTTTTTTTTTAATGCTCTTAGCCAAGGGGAAGCGAATTTCACCTTTGGCTGCATCTGTTTGAGGGGGGCAGGGAGACAGACAAGGTGCAGGTGGTGGGGTGAGTGGCATGGTTTGCTACCGCCTCCCCCCACCCCACTCCCTGCGAACAGTTGCGTAATTACTGAAGAACGTGTACTTCAGGTCACTGACATTTACAGCTGGAAATTCAGTTACTTTTGAACTTTGTATATCTCGATGGAGGCTTTTCTTGTTGCTAAAAGTCTCTAGAACTTGTTATGTTGCTCAGAGACTGTGTCTATTTGCATCATCTGATTGGACCCTGCCCACAAGCTGGGCCATCCCAGTGAGTCCTGCTTCCACAGGTCAGTTAGGGTCACATGCCCAACTTGAAGACCACAGGAGACCCTCTCCCTGATGGTTGTTGTTGTTAGTTGTCGTCAAGTCGATTCCAACTTGTGGCGACTCCATGTAGAACAGCTACATAGGGTTTTGAAGGCTGTGGCCTTCTGGAAGCAGATCACCAGGCTCGTCTTCACAGGCCACCTCTGGATGGGTTCGAACCGGCAGTCTATCCTCTAGTAGTCGAGTGCTTGACCATGGGCGCCACCTAGGGACTCCCCTTGATGGGTACAATGTTCTTAATCCCTGAGCAAAATTCATAACAGAAAATCAACAGTGCGGAGACTTGAAAACCGAGAAAGCCATTATTTTCTAGCCTTCTTGTAAGGGATGATGTATTAGAAACACTTTGAAGCCCTCTACACAGACAACACAAAAAGATCAAATCTTATAAGGTTCTACACAGAGGAAACCAAAAACCAGTTGCCATGGAGTGGACTCCAACTCGTGGCACCCCCATGTATGTCAGGGTAGAACTGTACTCCATGGGGTTTTCAATGGCTGATTGGAAATGGATCACCAGGCCTTTCTTCCAAGGCGCTTCTATGTGGGTTCAAACTGCCAACGTTTTGGTTAGTAGCTGGGTGCTTAACCATCTCTGCCACCCAGGGTCCCCCCTCCACAGAGAGGCACACAGTAAATCCTGCAGACTGCCTCGCTCAGTGTGTTTTTAGAAGCTCTGCAGAAGCACATCCTCCTTGCTTCTTATAGACACACTGTCCTTAAATGCTACCTCTCCGTGGGTCCCTGCCATGTGGTACATTGCTTTGGGACTGGCTGATGTACTGCAGAGGTCTCTAGACTGAGAACTTACTGCAGCCAGGGATGCTGCTATCCATTTTAGACCAAGAGGGGACTTGTGTAATCAGCCAAGGCTATAAACACCCCAAAAATAAAGCCTTGGATTTTCCAGACATGTCGTGTTTAAAAATAAAAACAAAAACCCATGGTCTCTGAGTTGATCCTGACTCATAGCGGCCCTGTAGGACAGAGGAGAACTGCCCCATAGAGCTTCCCAGGTGGTCATCTTTACAGGAGAAGACTGTCACATCTTTCTCCCGCGGATTGGCTGGTGGGTTGCAACCGCTGATCTTTCAGTTAGCAGCCAAGCAGTTAACTGTTTGTGCCACCAGGACTCACGGGAGAAATATGTTGGGTTGGTGCCGGTGTACTTCATGGGCAGACATACCTGGCTGGAGCTGGAAGAATGCAGTGACCACCTGTGGCTCGTGGCTGCATGTTTTCAACCACACAACTGGGCTGCCTTCTTGAGACAGGTGTTGTTTTACACAGGACCTGGCTCTGGATGCATTAGCTATGACACATTCCCCTAAAGCTGCAGGCAACGGAAGCAAGAGACTGAACCTCCTGGAAGGATTCCTAGTGGCACAGTGGTTAGGCACTCGGTTGCCAACCAAAAGGTTGGTGGTTCGAACCCAGCAGCAGCTCTTCAGGAGACAGACCTGGAGATCTGCTCCTGTAGAGATTATACCCCAGAAAACCCTATGGGGCAGCTCCACTCTGTCCCCTGGGGTTGCTGATTTGATGGCACCCAACAACAGAATAAAGATAGAGATTAAAGAGTGCTATAAGTCAGAATTGACTGGATGGCAGTGGGTTTTTGGTGGGCTTTTAATTTATGCATATTCTGTTCTTTGATCAAATCATAATGAACAATTTTCAGATGTTTTGTTGTTGTTATTAGGTGCCATAGAGTCGTTTCCAATTCATAGCAACCCCATGTGACAGAGTAGAACTGCCCCATAGGGTGTTCTAAACTGTGATCTCTGCAGGAGCAGATAGCCAGGTCTTTGTCCCGAGGAGCCACTGGGTGGTTCGAACCAGCAACCTTTTGGTAAGCAGCTGTTGCACTGCCAGGGCTCCTTCTCTCAACTCTGCTGGACCATTATTAATATGCAGATAGCAATCTGGGCCTCAGCCTGGCTGTTGAAGCAACTGCCTCCCCCACAGCTGCTGCTATTCATGTATCCTTCCCCTCACCCCTTTGACCTTACAAAGTGCTTCACTATGGGTCCCAGGCAGCAGGTGCTGGTCGTGCTGGAAATAATGGCAAGGTCGTGCCCCATTCCATGGCTGCTTCTCTTCCAGCTGAGGGGCAGCCCTCATCTGTCCTATCTCCAGCCCCTGCTCTATACCAGCTCTTGCAAAGCACCCAGTTATTCCATCACTCTTCCTTGTCGGTAGGTGCTCTGTGGTTGGCTCTGACTCCTGGCGATCTCATGTACAACAGAACGGAAATGTTGCCCGGACCTGCGCCATCTTCATGATTATCAATATACTTGATCCCATTGTTGCAGCCACTGTGAGTTCTGAGCGCCTTCCAACCTAGGGGGCTCATCTTCCAGCACTATTTCAGACAATACTCTGTTGTCGTCTGTCTTAGGCTGGGTTCTCTAGAGAAGCAAAACCAGTAAAGTGTATAAATATACACAGAGATTTATATCAAGGAAATGGCTCATGCAGTTGTAGAGGCTGGAACGTCCCAATTCCATGGATTAGGATAGAGGCTTCTCCTGATTCACGTAGTAGCAGGGGCTGGAGAACCCAAGATTGGCAGGTGGGAGAGCAGGGCTCTTGATCACAGGCTGTGAAGATCGACGAATCCCAAGATCGGCAGGTAAGCTGCTAGCTCAAGTCCCAAGACGGGAGGTCAGACAAACAGGGGCAGCTACAGGGTCCAGAGTGAGCAAAAGCCAGAAGGTCCACTTATATGCAGATGCAGTCCACAGGCCCAAGGAAACTCCCTTTCAACAGACTGGCTGCTTACAGCAGATCCCATCATGGCAGTGATCACACATCAAATCTCAACAGGGAAGTGATTGCCACATTACACCCATTCATCCAGTGCTGTCAAGTTGATTCCGACTCACATGGGGGTGATCACATATCAGATCTCAACAGGCAAGTGATTACAACATTACACCCATTCACCCAGTGCTGTCAAGTTGATTCCGACTCACATGGGGGTGATCACATATCAAATCTCAACAGGGAAGTGCTTACAACATTACACCCATTCACCCAGTGCTGTCAAGTCGATTCCAACTCATGGCAACTCTATAGGACAGAGGAGAACTGCCCCACAGAGTTTCCAAGGAGCGCCCTGGTAGATTCAAACTGCCAACCTTTTGGTTAGCAGCCATAGCACTTAACTACTTTGCCACCAAGGTTTCCAAATACGACTGCCAAAACACTGAGAATCATGGCCCAGCCAAGCTGACACACAATCTTAACCACTGCATCATCCACAGGGTTTTCATCAGCTAATTTTCAGAAGCAGTTCTCCAGGCCTTTCTTACTCTATGGAGCAGTTCTACTCTGACCTGTAGGGTCACTATGAGTCAGAATCAACTTGACAGCAATTTTGTTTGTTTGTTTGTTTTCTGAATGAGCTAATTTGGAAATACCTGCCTCCGGATAATCAAGAGCTTACTGTAAAAACAAAGTAAGAGAATGAAAAAATAAATTAAATAAACACACGCATTAGAAAAGCAGCTAAGACAGGTCCCAAATGCCTCTTTAATAAATTACATCCCCTCAACAGGCAATAGGCAGTAGCATCGTATTAAAGATAATGGTTTTCTCCTTTTTATCTTTCATTGTTAATCTGAAAAAAAAAAAATCAATAGATTTGTCATAAATATTTTCTTCTCGGGCAGGGATGCTTTGAGAATGAAGCCTTGTATCTGAATTTCATATTATTTAGCACCTATTCAAGGAGCCCTGGTGGTGCAATGGTTGAGTGCTCAGTTGCTCACTGGAAGATTGGAGGTTCTAACCCACCCAGCGGCAAAATGGAAGAAAGACCTGGCGATCTGCTCTCATAAAGATTACAGCTTAGAAAGCCCTATGGAGCAGTTCTACTCTATCATGTGGGGTTGCTGTGAGTTGGAATCGACTCCACGCCACCAAAAAACAACAATGGCTACCTTGTAGGATTGTGGTACTGCATAAATAAGCAATGTGTGTGAATTGCTTACCTGAAAACCCAATGCTGTTGAATTGATTCTGACTCACAGCGCCACTGTGCCACCGGGGCTCAGTGAATTGCTTAGTGGTTGAGAGCTATGGCTGCTAACCAAAAGGTCACAGTTCAAATCCACCAGCCGCTCCTTGGAAACTCTATGGGGCAGTTCTACTCTGTCTTCTAGGGTCACTGTGGGTTGGAATCGACTCGACGGCAACACATTTGGCTTTATTTTGGTTTGGTACCTGGAACATACTACGTTTTCAACACTGGTAGCTAATGATGTTGTTTGTATTGTAATATGTGCTGCATGTTTTCTGTGTGACCCTCCACAACTACTCTCTTCTCTTTCCCGCCTTGCCCTGTGGAGCACACTTTCTAGAGAATGCATCAGTTGGGTCCCCGTCCTTTCTGATTTCCTTTTAACTCACCCAATGGGGGGTATGGAACGAGGCTGAAGGTGGGAAGTGAGACAGTGTAAGGTCGTGATTCCCTCAGCTTCATCTCTGTCAGGCCATGGTTTGGTTGTGGCTACATTTCTCCTTGAATACCAAAGACTGTGCTGGGTCACTGTCTTAGACTGGTTGGTTTCTCCTAACCTTGTCCATATCTTTGTAAATAATCTCTGAGATTATAACTATCCTTTTGTGGTAATTTAGAAAGCTTCTGTTTCCTGTAAGGAAGACACACAGTGTTTGCCCTTCATTTGCTGTTCTTGTTGGCTGCCATCAAGTCAATTCTGACTCATAGTGCCCCCTTGTGACACAGTAGAGCTGCCCAATATGATTTGCTAGGCTGTCATCTTTACGGGAGTAGATTGCCAGGTCTTTCTCCAATGAAGCCACTGGGTGGGTTCGAACCGCCAGCCTTTTGGTTAGCAGCTGAGTGCTTAACCATTGCACCGCAAGGGCTCCTTTGCCCTTCATACTTACTCATAGAATTATTTTTGCTCTTTTGAAATTGTAAACTAGTCAGAGCATCATAAAATCAAGATAAGCATAAGAACTTCTATAACGTCTTGGAAATTATTACTAATGTCTCTCTACATCCAACACCTGTCAGAGTTTATGAAGATCTATGTTGGGATTCAATTAAAATATGTGAAAAAATTTAGCAGATATGGAAAAAAGTTATAAAGATAATTAAAATTTGTAAAATATCCATAAGAAAGGCTGGTCAAATTTTCCTCATCTATACATACCTCATTAATATAAAACAAAATCTAAAAAATGAATGAACCAATTGATCCTTGGCTATTATCCCATTTGATAGAACAAACGTAATTATTTAAACAAACAATATGCACTGAACATGAGCAGCTGGTGTTTTGCAGACGTGTTCCCAATCCAACACCTCTTTTTTGGAACCCTGACATGTGAGAAACAGACTCTTCCAGTAGGGGAGATTTTTATCCTAATAGTTCCAGAAAAATTGCAACTGCAGTGTGAATTATCACTAGTAATGGAGAAATTAAGGAGGTGGTACAACGCTTAAGTACTCAGCTGCTAACCAGGAGGTCAGTGGTTTGAATGCACCCAGGCGCTCTGCGGGAGAAAGACCCGGCACTCTGCTCCTGTAGAGATTACAGCCTAGAAAACACTATGGGGTAGTTCTACTCTGTCACATGGGGCCACTATGAGTTGGACTCAGTTGATGGCACCCAACACCAACAATAACAATGGAGAAATTAACCTGAAGTGTATAAATCCACCACTAACAACAGGGCTCCACCCATCACAACAAACCACGACAACAACCCCATTGCCATCAAATCAATTCTGGCTCCTAGTGACTAAGTAGGACAGAGTAGAACTGCCCCACAGGGTTTCCTTGCCTGTAATCTTTACGGGAGCAGATCGCCAGGTCTTTCTCCTGCTGAATGGTTGGATGTGTTCGAATCGCCGACCTCTTGGTTAGCGGCTGAGCGATTCACCACTGTGCCACCAGGGCTCCACCCATCACAATAGTCTGACCATATTACCTTAAGGACAAAACCATTGTCTGTATTTTTTCCCCTTTTTCAATATGAACAACTTTCTAAGTTTTTTGTTACAAATCTCTTATGAAACAAAAGACTAGTAAACGCTAATGCTAAATTTAAAATTAAAAATGGTAACAGAGGATGGGTACATATGTTGGTGTCATCTGTACCTTGGTGCCGAATACCATTCGAGGGGGCACTCCAGCCGGGCTGTTCTGTTATTCCGGAATAAAGCCACCTACTTTAGGCCTTGGGGGAGCTCCCACTGACATCTGATTTGACACACTATCACGATGTTGGATGTTTCTGGTTTTATTTCTGCAAATTTCTTTCTGATGATGACTTTCTTAAGATCACTCCTCAGGTTTATAGAATTCTGTAGAAAAAAATGTTAAACAGGCTTTTCACATATAAAGAACTATTCCTAGGCAATAGTTTAAGTTGATTAATTATTGTTAAGTCCATAAAAATATTTTTTAAAACTGTAATGATTTTGAATTAAATATTAACATAAAATATTCTTATTGTTCTTGTTGTTTGGTGATGTTCAGTCTATTCCAACTCATAGCAATCCCATGTGACAGAGTAGAGCTGTCCCATAGGGTTTCCTAGGCTGTGCTCTTTATGGGAGGAACCCTGGTGGCACAGTGGTAAAATGCTTGGTGGCTAACCAAAAGGTCATCGGTTCAAAAGCACCAGCCACTCCTCAGGATAAAGATGTGACAGTCTGCTTCCGTAAAGATTACAGCCTTGGAAACCCTACGGGCCAGTTCTACCCTGTCCTATAGGGTGGCTATGAGTCAGAATCAACTGCAGTGCGTTTACATAATTGACTTAGGTATCTGCACTTTTTCCCTGAATCCAACAGCTTCCTTTGACAAACCATGAAGTAGACAAAGTATAGAGTCCCTCAGTTCTGGTCTCTTCTTCGCATTCATTCATTCATATTCCAAGAACTGTCCAGGCATTGGGAAAACAAAAATAAATATCATGTAGATTCTTGAATACCTCTAGTTTAGGGAAAGAGAATCATGTAGACAGATACTATCGTAAGAATTCAAGCCCAAGTATGTACAAATCTGTCTTGGAAGAAGTATAGCCGAAGTGCTCATTAGAAGCGAGGACATGTTGTCAGGAGGGATCAGTCCCTGGAGAAGGACATCATGCTTGGTAAAGTAGAGGGTCAGCGGAAAACAGGAAGACCTTCAACGAGATGGATTGACACAGTGGCTGCAACAATGGGCTCAGGCATAACATTGATTGTGAAGATGGCGCAGGACCGGGCAGTGTTTTGTTCTGTTGTACATCGGGTTGCTGAGTCAGAACTGACTCAACCTCACCTAACAATGACACGAACAAAGAGATATGGAAACACAGACAAAAGAGTAAATCATTTCCCCTAGGGGGGAAGAAGGAACTTATAGAGGAGGAAAACTTTAAATTGATTTTTGAAGGAAGAATAATAGTATTTCAGGGGCAGGGTATCCCCAAAGCATTAATGCACAAAGGTAGTACAGCATGCTCAAAGAACAGTGAAGATTTTTATCTGACAACATTTGATGGAGCCTAGGGGATAATGGAAGCATCAGTTCCTGGAGGAGGGCAGCATACTTGGTAAAACAGAAGGTCAGCGAAAAAGAGGAAGTCCCTCAACGAGATGCATTGACACAGTGGCTGCAACAATGGGTTCAAGCATGAGAACAATTGTGTGCATGGCATAGGACTGGGCAGTGTTTCCTTCTGTTGTGCACAGGGTTGCTATGAGTCAGAATTGACTCGATGGCACCTAACAACAATGACAGGGGATAATGGCAGTGAAAGATGTCTGAAAGGTACATGGCGGCCCCCAGATACAAACTATCATACTAAGGCATTTGATTTTCCTCTTAGGTTTTGGGACCTGTGGATATTTTTGATTGTTGTATTTTACAACTCGGATAATTAAAAAATATATAGGGAGACTATATAAATATCAAAGGTTTTTAAACACACAAAATAATCATCAGATTTTTTAATTTCAGCTTAACTTTCCCTTTCTGCTCCCCCTTTTCTGTGAATACTTTAAAAAAAATTATTGTAAAATATCCAGAGATACAGAAAAAAATCTCACAAAGCAGATAAATGACAAAATGAATAACTTCAAGGTGAACACGGAGGATCCCTGGTGGCACAACAGTCAAGAGCTCAGCTGCTAACATAAAGGTTGGTGGTTCAGACCCACTTAGTGGCTCCACGGGAGAAAGGCCTGGCAAGCTGCTCCCGTAAAGATTACAGCCAAGAAAACTCTATGGGGCTGTTCTCTGTCCTGTAGGGTCACTATGAATCAAAAATCAACTGGATAGCACCTAACAACAAAGGTAAGCATGATTTTAACTACCATCAGGTAAAAATAAGACAGCGTCCCAGCTTCCCACCAAAGCCCCCACAGGCCCACCCCGATTACAGTACCCTTCCCGCCCCCACAGAGAACCATTATCCTGACTTCTGTAGTTATTATTCCTTCCCTTGCTTGCATTTTTCATCGTCTTATCTCCCAAACATGCATCCCTAAAATTTACTCATAACAATTTTTTGACACGTCTTTTAAGTTTCGTTTAATCTATTTGTTATTCTCCTTACATTTATCTGTGGAGTTCCCCAGTCTGAATTTTTCTTGTTAACAACACACTCACTGTGCAGTCCTACTTGTTCCTCTGCTTCCATTTTTCTGAAAATCATCAGCTGAATCAGATTGAGGCAAGCCTGTAGGTGGTGTTGAGTTATTCCATTAAGAGGTATATAATGTCCGATTCTGAATGGCTTTTTTCTAATGATATGAGCAGCCAACCATGCTAACTGCCTATATTTATTAATTCACTGAAGAAACACTGGTGGTGCAATGGCTGAGAGCTCGGCTGCTCACTGAAAGGTTGGTGGTTCAAACCCACCCAGTGGCTTCTTGGGAAAAAGACCTGGCAATCTGCTCCTGTAAAGATTACAGCCTAGAAAACTCTATGGGGCAGTTCTGCTCTGTCTCATGGGATCACTGTGAGTCAGAATCAACTCGATGGCACCTATCAACATTATTAATTTATTGGGGGCTGCAACACAGCAATCTTTTTTTGTCTCTTCATTTGTTATTTGGGATGCATATATATAGACGTTTTCCCTCATTTGATATCTTGTTGCCCTGTGTAATAGTTTATATAGGATAGCAGGTTAGACGCTTGAATAGTTTCTAAGATAATGAATTGGTTCCCTATTATCCTCCAAGGGTCAGTAATTTTTCTTCTTTATAAAATATCATGTATCATGAACTCACGGATTTAAACATTTTTGATGAGTTTGAATCCATTCAACTATTCTTGTGACTGAAGTTCAAATTGGCCTATCTTTGGCCAGTGGAACAGTCTTCAGGTTGGCTCTTGAACCCTTTTGACATAACCCTAGTAGTCTTTGATAGCTTCCTTGGTATGACAAATGTCCCAGGCTCATCCTGTACATTTCTCGACTTAGACCTAGAATTAGACATTTCTCCAAGAGCCTTGGTTTCTTTAGTGAGGAATGATATTTCAAGAGCACAATCTGGGCATTAGGGGTGGTAATTGCTACCGTGTTGGTCATTGTTTCTAGGTGATTTTAATGAAGATAGAGAGATAGGCACATTGATAGATAGGTAGATAATTAGATAATGATGAGAGATAGATAATAGACAATTATGGAGGGAGAGATCTATTTATGATAGGTAGATCTATAGATGATAAACAGAAAGATAATTAGATAATGATGGAGAGATACAAAATGATAGATTGAATAGATGGAGAGATAGAAATCCATTGCTGTCAAGTTGATTCTGACTTATAGAGACCCCATAGGACAGAGTAGCACTGCCCCATAGGCTTTCCAAGGCTGTAATCTTTACGGAAGCAGACCGCCACATCTTTCTCCAGTGAAGCGGCTGGTGGGTTTGAACCGCAGACCTTTCAGTTAGCAGCCAACTGAGCACTTTAACCATTGTGGCACCAGGGCTCCTGACAGATAGATAGAGGGATAGATAGATGGATAGATGGATGGATGGATAGATAGATGGAGAGATAGACGGATGGATAGATAGATGGATAGACAGATAGACGGATGGACAGACGGATGGACAGACGGATGGACGGATGGAAAAGATAGATGGATAATGACAGATATAGATTGATAAGTAGATAATGATGGAGAGGTAAAAATCCTTCCTGAGTTCATATTGGTACTTTCAATTCAAATTTAATATTACAGAATTTTTACTTAACCTCAACTCTCTTACATCAGTATTTTCTTTCTTCTATACTGAGAATCCTTGTTCTCAAGGACACAGGCTATGATAGAATTAGAATATTACATAATTAGCCGTTTTCTGCTTCCTTGATTTAGTTTTCTTCTTCTTCTCTTATTGCTTATGTTTTCTTAGTCCCTTTTACTCTCTATTCTTATTTTAAAACTACTTTATTGTGTTTTAGGTGAAAGTTTACACAGCAAATTAGAATCCCATTTAACAATTTTTATACAAATTTTTCCATGACATTGGTGACATTTTTCACGTGTGCTGGTAACATTCTCATTATTTCCATTCCGTTTGCTCTATTTCCATTAATCTAGCTTCCCTGCCTCTCCTTAGCTTCTCATCTTTGTTTTCGGCTAAGTGTTGCCCATTTGGTCTCATATAGTTGATTGTTTAAGGGAGCACATTCCTCTCAGGTGTTACTGTTTACTTTATAGGCCAACCTATTATTTGGCTGAAAGGTGACCTCCGGGAGTAGATTTAGTTCCAAGTTCAAAGGGTATCTTAGAGCGACAGTCTTGAGGGTTCCTCTAGTCTCTATCGGTCCAATAAGTCTGGCCTTTTTTTGGAATCTGAATTTTGTTCTACGTTTTTCTCCCATTCTGTCTGGTACCTTCTGTCGTGTGCCTGGTCAGAGTGGTCAGTAGTGGTAGCTTAGCACCGTCTAGCTCCTCTGATCTCAGGCTAGAAGAGGCTGTGGTTTATGCGGGCTGTTAGTCCTATGGACTAGTTTCTTCTTTGAGTCTTTGGTTCTCTTCTTTCTCCTTTGCTCCAAATGAGTAGAGACCAATAGTTTATCTTAGAAGGCTGTGCACAAGCTTTTAAGACCCCAGATGGAATTCACCAAACTAGGATGTAGAACACTATCTTTATGAATTGTTACGCCAGTTGAACAACTGTCCCAAGAGACTACGGTCTGAAGCCTTCAAACCCAGTAAACCAATCCTACAAGGTGTTTGGTTATGTCTAGGAACGTTCTATAATGGTGCTCCCTATGTGGTTAATTATACATATGAATACATATGCAGCACACATAAACACATACATACATATGCCTACAGATACACCTGTGCATGCACACCCATATACTCACAGGTGCCTTCCTGTACACATGTATGCATACATGTCTACCCATGTAACCACACACGTATTTTTTTGGTTATTCTTGTTGTTGCAAAATTGTATGTTATAGCATTCACCAACATTGTCCCTTTTCCTTGTGTACTTATTAGTGTCTTCATCTACCTTGGACAAGTTGTGCAGACTTCACCCATATTGGGTATTGCTTTTCCCATCACCGAAAATAACAAGTGTCTACTATCTAGAAAGTGATTCCCTCTGTCTCCCCCTCCCATCTCTGGCAACCATCAAAGAACTTTGTTTTCTGTGTGTATACTATTCTTGACTTTTTATAAAAGTGAGACCATACGATATTTGTCCTTTTGTGATCGACTTATTTCACTCAGCATAATGTCCTCCACATTCACCCATGTTATGTTTTGTGGACTCCACATTATTCCTTGCTGTTGTGTAGTTTTCCACTGTGTGTATGTACCATGATTTGTTTATCCGTTCCTCTGTGGATGGGCACTTAGGTTGTTTCCACCTTCTTGCTGTGGTGAATAATACTGCAGTGAACACGGGTGTGCATGTGTCTATTCCTGTGACGGCTCTTACATCTCTGGGATATACACCTAGGAGTGGGATGGCTGGATCACAAGGTTTAAGAAATTATTCTCTATTTTGAAGTCAAAAACATTCTCAAAGTTTTAAAGTTTTGCTTTCATTCTTAAGTTCTCAATTGTGTTTTGTGTGATACATATACAAAATTACTTGAAAGTGTGAGAAAGAAATTCATGTTTGGGTAATGAGAAAAGTTCTACTTCTGAGCAAATGTTTATTTGTATGTCATAGAATTGTGAATTAGTCTGACTCAGGCCTGGTGTTTGACTCAGACATAAGGAACCTAAGGTGTATCTGTGCTCACTGTTGGCTTTAGGTGGCAAAGAGAAAGACGGCCATGTTAGCAGCCAACTCTACCTCCATACACAACGAGGCCAAGGAAGTACAAGTGGTTCTTGTGGACCAGATGGGCGCCCTCCCACCCACTACACCACCAGGGCTGTATTAGGCCTTTAAAAACTATATTACTTTTGGGTATCAGACTTTTGGAATAGAATAGAATCTTTTGAATGGTACTTAAGCCATAAAACGTAACTGGGTGACACACTGCTATTCATAAAGTTGTGTTTATGCAGTTTAAGAATATCCCGCGTAAGAGAAAGAAAATAGTTGAAGAAGTAAGATGGAAAAAAATGGTATGTTTTCCATCTGGATTCAAATGTAATTCAACAGGTAGACTTTGGAACCCAACATTCTTAAAAAGGTCTCTTGCTTTTCAGTTTTTTAAATTTAATCTTATAATCCTTGTCTTAAAAATGCTTGAAATTGTACATTTTTTCTTGCATTTTTCATGCCCGTACTTTGTTATGTACAACATTATGCAAGGAGAAAAACATTTTCTTTTCTAGTATGCTGTCTTTATACTAGAATCCACTGTGGAGACACCATTAAAAACAGCTAGTGAACATTACTATGGGCCTTTGGGTATATTTACCTTCTGCTTAATCTGCCATCATGAGGGTAGAGATTGTGCCTATTTTAACATTCTTTTTTTGTGTGTGGCCTGTATGGGGATTAAATTAACACTTTTTTCCCTAAAAACTTAATTTTCTATCATTATTCTAGAAGTTATGGCTATCTGTCATCAAACTATTAATTACAAATTTAATACTAACTCTAATGTTAGAAAGTAGGAAAAATTAAAATGTACTGTTTTCATGATGAAAAAAGATATCATTCTTTTCTAGCCTAGTAACTTTTCCAACTTCTGGACAAAGTATATGGAGAAGCAAAATAGGTTTCATTATTTCATAAACCTGAATATGAATAGCCTAAAATAAAAAAGCAAACAAACAACTAATTGGAAATTTTAGCCCCCAGTCTTCATTTAAACATCATGTGAATGCCTTAAAGGCAGTTTAGGAAGAACGACTCAAATCACTTTGAAACTACAAAAATTTCAAATTAGTACACTTAAAGACATTTTGTATTGTAGGTTTTACCACTGCAAATCAAAGGCAATCCATTAAGGACCTAATTGTTTTTGTAACTTCAAAGTAAAACTTTAAGAAGCAGATGATTGAGAGAAAGGGTCAATTTATTGTGGCAATTTTAAAAATAACTCAACTATATGAACCACAGGGACATAACAAAGAGCTGCTCCCATGAAGGAAAAAGCACTTAAAATATAGTGGTTGTTCTGTACTAAGGTCAGCTTTATTTTGAACACGAAAAACTTAAATTCTTCTTCTTATCACAAAAAGCTGAGGTAAATACATTCTAAGCTCTCAATATGACTATTTGTGTTTGGGGGGATAAAGGGAATGTTGTGCCTTACTGATGGCTTCTTATTTCTCTACAATAACCCCATTCAGGGAAATAAGAGGCACATTTGTTTTACAGATTTCCTTCGAAGTACATTGCAAAAAAGCAAGATGGCGGCCAGGAAATCGATCCCTGAACCGCTGGAATGCAGTGAGACTGAGGAATCTTTTATGCAACACCTAGAGATCAGAATCGACTCTCCGGCTGGACCTCGTCAGGATGTGGAGTAAGAGTATTTGGTGATTTTTCAGGCATAAATACAGTAGGGTTATGGGAAAGCTCCTCTAGATTTGACATTTCCATTTTCAGTGCATGTAAATGAATTTAATATATGATTGCTCCAACATAATACCAAACCATACCATTGTCTTCAAGTTGATTCCAACTCACAGCAACCCTAATAGGACAGAGCAGAACTGCCCCGTAGGGTTTCCAAGGCTATAAATCTTTATGGGAGTAGACTGCCCCATCTTTCTCCTGTGGAGCGGCTGGTTGGTTCAAACCATTGACCTTCGAGTTAGCAGTTCAACAGTTAACCACTGCACCACCAGGGTTCCTTAACAATCCAAAAAGAGAGTTGAAAGGCAAAGCTGACAAACAGCAAATCCTTTAATAAACATTCAGCTATCAAAAAAAGCTGGGTTTCCTCGTTAGAGAAAGCTGTTCTGCCAGCACACTGAATGGGAAGGACTTCCCTGTGAGGTCTGATGACAGCCTTGCCTCCAACCTTACACGAGCCAGGCTAATTACCAACACACTGGAGCAGACAGCGTCTTTTCAGTGAAGCTGCCTCATTATACTGTCCTGCTGGTTTGTTAGCAACAAAATCCTCCTGGATGTTATTCACATTAGAGCTGCTTTCAGCCTTATTCCAGGTTAACGAGTGCTAAAACAAAATTCCAAGGTATTTACATGTTCCCAGAAAAGAACTAGTTCAGGATTTATTAAATACCATAGCAACAGGAGAACAAATAGCACAAAGTCTTCTACTTGAACCCTATGGGTGATAAAACTGTTTCGCAACAGTGCTGACCATGGCTTTCCATAAAACGGGTACGCTACGTCTACATAGCTGTGAGTCAGGTATACTGTCAAGGTTTTTGCCTTCTGGTACATCAATGCACTGTTCAGCAGTTAATAAAACCAAACTAAACTTCTTGTTGTCAAGTTGATTCCAATTTAGAGTGACCCTGTGTAACAGAGTAGAACTGCCCCACAGGGTTTCCTACACTGTAATCTTTATGGAAGCGAATCGCCAGGTCTTTTCTCCTGTGCAGTGGCTGATGGGTTCAAACCGCGAAGTTTTTGGTTAGCAGCCTAGAGCTTAATAACCACTGTCTCAGGAAGGCCACTTAGAAGCAAGAGAGAAACCACTATTGTGTCTCCTGGGCAGCTTCTGATGTCTGGGACAAAAAGTGGTACAGAAGATGGGTATTACCTTTATTTTATTAGCATCACTGAGACTCTCAGATTAACATGGACTTCCAATTCTGCCTATGACGGACACTTAAAAAAAAAAATCAGAACCATCCTCTTACATGCGGACAACTAGAAAAGCAGGATAAAATATAAAAAGGATCTTTTTGATGGCATCTTTGGAGGCCACGACTCTGGAAAGAAGATACAGAGAAGTCAGGACATCTTGAAAGCTGACTTTTCCCTTGTCGCATGTGCCAGCTTGGAAGCTGTTCGAGGGGCTGAAGAGTCACTCAGAAAGTGGCAGCTAAAAGGCACCGAAACTGGGAAGACCTTTCAGAGTCCCATGGGTTGTGAGAAAATAAAAAATTGGGAGTTCTGTCCCACCAAGGAGGGAGAGCCTCTGAGAACACCCTAGGCTTTTAGCTGGGAAACAAAAAGGGTCACACCCTAGAAGTAAGGATGAACCTGAAAATAGACCAGACCTAACAAAGAATAAAGACCAGTTTGAAACCATCTCAATTCCAGATTAATGTGCTGTGCCTAGCTGCCAAAATCCATGGTGGAAATTAAAAAAAAAAAAAAAAAAATCACTCAGAGCAGTTTTTGTTTTTTCAAAAACAAAGACAGTATTCCATTGAGAGATTTCCAGGTAAACTGGAAGACAGAAATGAGAGAAAGACTACAGAAACAAGATCCACAGATGACCCAAATACTGAAGTTACTAGACACAGACTCTAGAATTTCACCAGAGAAGTAGGATATATGAGTGAGAATCAAAGGAAAATTACAAAACTGAAAAATATGACTCAACAAACACCTAGAAATTTAGATAAAAATGTTTACAACAGCTTGAAAATCACTAAATAATTAAAAACAAATTTAAGGAAATATGTGCAAGACCTATACGCTGAAAATTACAAAGAGAAATTAAAGGCCAAAATAAATGGAAAGATACGCCATGATCATGGGTTGGAAAACTCAGTATTGTTAAGATGCCAATTCTCTCCAGACTTAACGATAGTCACAAGAATCCCAATCAAAATTCTAGCAGACTTCTTTAGAAATTGAAAGCCAATTCTAAAATTATATTAAAATGCAAAGGACTTTGAACGGTCAAAAAATCTGAAAAAAGAACAAAGCTGGATGCCTTTTGCTACTCAAAGATTTGCTACGAAACTATAGTAATCAATATAGTGTGGCACTGGCTAAGGATTCCGTTGCCGTGGGGTCAATTCCGACTCATAGCGACCCCATAGGACAGAGCAGAAGTGCCCCATAGGGTTCCAAGGCTGTAATTTTTACGGAAGCAGACTGCCACATCTGTCTCCCATGGAGCAGCTGGTGGGTTCCATATACTGACCTTACAATTAGCAGACAAGCGCTTAACCACTGAGCCACCAGGGCTCCTTGGCATAAGGATAAAGGATAGACATACATTTATAAGTGGGACAGAACAGAGATCAAGAAACACAGTCAGCTGATTTCTGACAAAGCTGCTAAGTGAATGCAATGGAGGAAGGGATGATTTTTTCAACAAATGTTGCTGGAATAACTGACCATTTTGAAAAACATGAACAATAACCCCTACGTTATGCCATACAGAAAAATTCTCTTTAAATGGATCACAGGCTAAAATGTAATCTATTATAAACATTAAAAATAATAATGGTTTATGAACAACTGTATATCTGAATATTTGGATAATACGTACAAATTCCCAGAAAAACACGACTTACAAAAAAATGCTCTTCAGCCCCATTAAAAAATCATCTATATGAAACCAAAAAGTGAACAATTACTTTAAAAAAAAAAAAAAAAATGAGGTTGGGGCAGGGAAACGAGATTACTAGAAATGGAATATCCAGAACAGAAATGATGAGATTTTTCAGGCATTGTGAAGAGTGTCACCAATGTCACTAAACCATCTGTGTAGAAATTGCTGAATGGGAACCTAACCTGCTGTGTAAACTGCCACCAAAAAGACAACAAAATGCTATCTCAAAAAAAAAAAAAAATTCATTGCAGTGATTAAAGCTACATTTTATTACTTTGACTATTTAGGTTAAAAATCTAGGAAAAAGTGCTTATATTTATTCATTTTTCCTAATTTTAAAATAACCTTCTCTTTAATACAGAAAATCCTGGAGTGGTTTTTGATAAACACTGTTTTGATTTTAATTATATCTCATTCTTTTGGATTTATAAATGGCATCGTAATCATCTGTGGCTTTTATATAGTTGAAAATAAATATTTCTGCAAAAATGGGAAAAAAATGCTCCTGTGGCACAGTGCTTAAGCGGCAACCAAAAGGTCGGCGGCCTGAGCCCACCAGATGCTCCGAGGGAGAAAGGCGTGGCAGTCTGCTTCTGTGAGATTACAACCTACCAAACATCATGGGGCAGTTCTACTCTGTCCTATAGGGTCTCTGAGTCAGAATCGACCCCATGGTAGCGGGTTTAGGTTTTTTTTTTTTTCTTTTGGATGTAAATGCCACTCAATCAATAGAAAAGAAAATCGTGGTAGGTAGCGGGTCAGCAAAAAGGAAGGAAGCCTTCTGGGATGGATGAACACAAAAACCACAACAGTGGACTCACACATCAACGATCGTGAAGTTGCAGCAGGACCAGGCAACATTTCCTTCTATTACACATAACGTCGCTGAGTCAGAGCCAACTCATTGGCACCTAACATTATACGGGATTTTAAGTGTGTTTATGTGTGTGTGTGTAAACCCTGTCGGCACAGTGGTTAAGAGCTATGGCTCCTAAGCAAAAGGCTGGCCATTTGAATTCATCAGGTGCCCCTTGGAAACCCTATGGGGCAGTTCTACTCTGTCCTATAGGGTCGCTATGAGTTGGAATCCACTTGACTGCAATGGGTTTGGGTTTTTTTTTTTGGCTTATGTGCATATACATGGAAACCCTGGTGGCATAGCAGTTAAGAGTTCAGCTGCTAACTACAAAGTCGGCAGTTTGAATCCACCAGGCACTCCCTGGAAACCCTATGGGGCAGTTTCTACTCTGTCCTATAGGGTCGATGAGTCAGGATCGACACCAAGGCAACAGATTTTTTTTATTTTTGGTGTGATTACATACATAGACACAGATGCCCTCTGAACTGTGAAGAGCTATGTTCGTTAAAAAAAAAAAGTTACTAGTAAACGGTGGCAAAATGCAGCACTCCCTCAATTTAAGCTGTGCATGAGGTACAGCTGGTTTAAACACGGCAATGACTGTGAGAGTGATGCACGACCAGGCAGTGTTTTATTCTGTCCACAAGGTCCCTGAATGGGAACTGACTGGACAGCACCTAATAACAACATAAAGTACAGGGAAAATAGAAATACACTAAAAAATTAAAATAAGCGACTAAATGAGAAATGGCTGAAGATGAAATGTCTAATAATGAAATAAACTAGAATGCTACTCCACACGTTGTTTTGTTTTGAAGTCTATAACTATTTCTTTCCCTCCCATCTTCCAAATCACCTTCTTTTAAAATATACTACAGCTTTACGTCTGATACCTTTTTCATGTGTTTTGTAATGTCTTCCACTATGCTTTTTCTTTCTTTCTTTCCTGGACTCCTTGTTTCCTATCCTATTCTGACCAGTCTTCAATGCTGTGATCAAACCCTGGTGGTGAGTGGTTAAGAGCTACGGCTGCTAACCCAAAGGTTGGCAGCTGGAATCCACCAGGCGCTCCCTGGAAACCCTCTGGGGCAGTTCTCCCAGTTCTCTGTCCTCTAAGGTCACTATGACAGGGAATGGACTAAAGGCAGTGGGTGGGGTTTGGTTTAACATAAACATAGGTTATGGAACTCCTTACGCCACAGTAACTTTCTTTACAACTTCTACCAAGACGAACGAAAGCTTTTACTGAAAACAGTAAAATTTCCTCATGGCTACTGTACAAAATCCAACTTTCTTTTTAATTTCCCAGCTCACCGCTTTCTCTTCAGTTACTTGCTTAAAAGTCTATATTCCTTTTTTTTTTTCTTTTCCTGGCTTTCAGTATTCCATTTCATCCAGGCCTCAGAATATTAAGAGCTCTGAAATAAAACGATAACGTGTTTATCAGGGCTGCAGCCATTTCCTGGGAGAACAGAGCACCTTGCAGCTGACAGTTTTAGAATTCCGGTCTAAAATTAAAACAGGGTGACAGAGATTCACAGATTTTATTTCTGCAACATTCTCTGTTCTTTTCGTGGGTGCCGCCTCTAAAACCGAAGCCAGAGCGTTCTGTTTATGGTTCATCTACTAAAAACGGTTTGTCTGTTGTGTAAAAATGGAAAAGGGCCCTTTGCAACACCTTTTTACAAGCGGCCTGCTGTAGCTAAGGAGATCTGATTCAAAAAAACAGGGTCACGTGCTCAAATACAGACTATAAAATTGCTTATTCTACAAAAGCTAAAAATAGTCAAAAGAATTTAAGTTCTCAGGAGACTCGCTGCTGAAAAGCCCGAAGACGCGTTTCTTCGGAGACTGTTTTCGGCTCCACACGAACAGCCCCCGCGCCCCCGTTCCCTCCCCGGGACACCCCGGCGCCTCAGCAGCCATGTTGACACACGGGCAGCGGTGAGGTGCCAGCCGCCTCACAAAGAGCTACAGGCAAAGGCTGGGCCCGGCCCGGAGCGAACAGGAAAACGCAACTCGCGTTTTTACCTCGTACACCACTAACTTTCCACCAAGATTGCCAGAAACCTGAAACCCAGCCAGCGGCCCTGTAGGCGGGAGGAAACGCCTCCCTCGGCCGCCATTTCCGCCTCGCGGGGCTGCAAACGGGCTAAGATGGAGACAGACGCACCGCCCGCGCGCCCACGTCCCTGCCCAGAGTGCGCAAGCGCACGGCAGGCCCCGCCTCCTCGTGTTCCCGCCAAGACGAGGCGCGCGCGCCAGAACCCCCCGCCCACTGGCTCCGCCCGGGCTTCCGCCCCGAGGCCGGACGGTCGCCGTTCGGTTCTGGCGCTGGCCCCGCCCCCGCGCGGAAATCTTCCGACGTCCTAATATCCGGGGCGGGAACCTGGCGCCAGCGCGCGTTTCCGGCGACGCCTCCTCCCTCTCGCAGGCGGCCCAGGCTGTGGCTCTCGGTGCGGCAGCGCCATCTGGTGCCGAGTCCGGCCGCTTGCGGAGAGTGCGCGCCCCCGGCTCGCAGAACCTTCCAGAGAAAGCGCGGCCCCGGCCTCTTTTCCATCCGCCCGTGAGAAGGCAGGAACCCGAGTCTGCGCCCTGCCGAGTTCCCGAGGGGGAGGGATTTGCGGCTACTCCGGAGGCGGAAGTTGTTTTTATGAGGAGCCCTGGTGGCGCAGTGGTTAAGGGCTGGCCTGTTAACCAAAAGACCAACCTATTCAAACCCAGCAGCCGCCTGTGGAAGCCCTGGGGCAGCTCTCCTCCGACCTGTAGGGTCTCCATCAGTGGGACTTGGCTGGCCGTAGGCTGGGTTTGGGCGCAGCGAGATGGAGAGCCCAGGAAGCCGGCGCCTGTCCCCAGCTGCGCCCCTGACCTCGCGTCCTCGGTGGGCTGGCCGGGTCCTGGGGTCGGCGGGACGGGGACGGGGCTGCTGGCCTCGCGTGGCAGCTGTAAGACCTGTGCCTCTTTCCCTGCTGAACCCGTCTGCGGAGCTCTGAGGGCCTGTGGTGTGCGGCTGGGCCCCAGAAGCTTGGGGCATGGATGATGGTTGGCGTGAACCCAGGCTAGCGACTCCATGTAACAGGGGAACCAGGACAGAACAGAGGGGCCCCCAAATCTGCAAGCAAAGCAACAAGAAATGGGCCCCAGGCACAGAAACAAAGCCATTCCCCAGAGCAGTGGGGTAGGGCATCTAAAAATAGCCCACAAACTTCTCTAAAGTTGCCTTTCAGAAGCAGCTGGAGAAAACCAGGCCCAGGGACATGCGGAGAACATCCACCTGTGACCACTGTGTGACTTTCCACCAGGGGCAGTGAGGGGCTGCAGCCCCAGCCAGGGAATCGAACCAGAGAGCAGAGCGAGAGACTGTGCAGGCGCGACACCCTATGATAAGTCCTGCGAAGACTGTTGTCAGGAGGGATTAGTCCCTGGAGAAGGACATCATGCTTGGCAAGGTACAGGGTCAGCGGAAAAGAGGAAGACCCTCAACGAGGTGGACTGACACAGTGGCTGCAACAATGGGCTCAAGCATAACAATGATTGTGAGATTGGTGTAGGACCGGCAGTGTTTCTTTCTGCTGTGCACAGGGTCCCGTTGAGTCAGAACCAACTCCAGGGCCCTTAACAACAACACGAATCCCAGAGGCCTCCAGGACAGGAGCCATCTTGGAAAGCTGCTGTGCGTGCACCTTAGTTAACATATCCCCACCTGTGCCTGTGAATAAACATGAATTTTTTCCCCACCCAAGAACTTTTAAAAACTCGGGCCTGTCTTTTGTTCTGTGAGACGGGGGTATGCGTTGCTCTAGGCCCTCCTCATCTCTGCCTGTAAGCCTCTTAAAGCTTTGGTCGTGTGGAAAACTACCTGCCTTACCTGCTCATTCTTGACCAGCGAGAGGCAAGAACCTTATTCGGGTAACAGAACTGCCCCATAGGGTTTCCAAGGTTGTCATCTTTATGGGAGCAGCTGACAGGTCTTCTTGTGGAGCAGCTGGTGTGTTCTGACTACCTGTGCTGCCAAGGCTCCTTATTAGTTAGCTAGCATAAAGTTTTTTATTTCAGTGTTTTACTGAAATGAGGAATTAATAGATATATGTATATGTATCATATATATGGAACCGTGGTGGTGCAGTGGTTAAGAGTTCATCTGCTAACCAAAAGGCTGGCAGTTCGAATCCAGCAGCCACTCCTTGGAAACTCTATGGGGCAGTTCTACGCTGTCCTGTAGGGCTGTATGAGTCGGAATCGACCAGATGGCAGTGGGTTTGGTTTCTCCTTTTTTTGCATCTCCCTCTTAGGTTCCCTCCTTGACTGAGGCCTGTACCTGTCCACTACTACCAGCCATTTACAAATGTGCACAGTGCTTTCATTTGTAACAATGGTCCTCTCAGAACTTGTTTGTCCCATCCTTTCAACAGGCATTTTCACTTGTTAATTTGGTCAAATTCAGACTATAGGACTGCATTTGTTGATGCTGACAAGAGAGGTATATTGAACTGCACACCATAACTTTTGCTCCTAATAGAAATACAAACATTTTTAGTTAGATTTGTTCAAAGCTGAAATTATTCCTAAAACTGGAAAAAAAAATTTGCAGTGCTTGCTCTGGTGTGACTGACTTTACTATAAAAATAATTGCTGTACCCTCGATTTAACAAATTCATGGAAATACCAACCAAGACAACTGCAATGGTGGTTTTGTAGTAATTCGGAAAGGTTTCTGTTAATCAAAAGCAATTTCAATAGCTTCACTGAAGCAACGACGAGTGAATTTATTGTGAATTTGAGAAACGAGTCCATATAGTTAAAATGCAAGTAGTTTATCACAAAATTACATCAGATCAATGAGATTATACTTTATAGGTTTTTATAAAATCAGTTATCAATAGTGTTAATCACACTTCTTGTTTTCTTTATGTTGTCGGTCCAAGCGCTGTATTACTGATTTCTCTCTTTCTGACAGGCGCCACTCACTAAATCAATCTTGCTCCAGGGCAACTTCACGGGCCTAGAGAGCCCTTCTTTGGAAGACCCCAAGGCCTGTTTTCCGTACTTACATATGAACGAGCCCGGTTTTGTGGACTCTGATTTTGCTGACAGCTAAAGACTTCTTAGTAGAAATCTGCTGAATGAGTTATTCAAGGTTACTAAATTGGGTATTCATAGACTAAAATTATTGCATTACCACAAATAACTGAGGATTTTAAATCACTACCCATTTAAGATGTCTGGTGCCACCACCTCTTGGCAACTTCACAAACTCTTGCTCTATATGCATAATACCAAAAAAAAAAAAACCAAACCCAGTGCCGCCAAGTCGATCCCGACTCATAGTGACCCTACACAGAGTAGAACTGCCCCGTAGAGTTTCCAAGGAGTGCCTGGCAGATTTGAACTGCCAACCCTTTGGTTAGCAGCCGTAGCACTTAGCTACGACGCCACCAGGGTTTCCATGGATGATACAGGCAGTTGGAATTCCCATAATATTCAAGAAGGGTACCCTCCTATCTGTATCCTCATTGTCATATCCAGTTGCTGTTGTTGTTAGGTGCCCATTGAGTCGGTTCCAGCTGAGACCTATCCTATCAGAACATAACACTGTTTGGTCCTGCACCACCCTCGCAATCCTGGCTATGTTTGAGGCCATTGTTGTAGCCACTGTATCAATCCATCTCAGTGAGGGTCTTCCTCTTTTTCACTGACCCTCTACTTCACCAAGAATGATGACTGGTCCCTCCTGATAACATGTCCAAAGTAAGCTGTTCTGAATTATTGCTATTCTTCCATTTATTACATTTTTAGAATTACTTGTGGTTTTGTTGTTGTTTTTGTGTGCCTTTGAGTCGATTCTGACTCAGGGTTGCTGTAGGGCAGAGTAGAACTGCCCCACAGAGTTTCCTAGGTTGCGAACTTTACAGAAGCAGACTGCTACATCTTTCTCCCCTGCAGCTCTTGGTGGATTTGAACCACTGACCTTTCAGTTAGCAGCCAAGTGCTTAACCACTGGGCCACTGGGGCTCCTTATGGGATGTTTTACAATTGTGAAAGTGTTTTGTACTTTTGAAATTGCTGAGTGTTATAATTTGGTTGTCATTTTCTTTCTCTCAATTTTTTATCACCTAACTGTTTCGTATCTTGTCCGCTGGGATTCAGTGTTTTCTAGACATTTAGCCACATGCTAAAGGTGTTACAATTAAAATAATGTCATAGTGGTAGAGGCATAAGGCAACATTAATTAAACAAAATATCCAAGAAATACACGTTTGTAGCCTCAGTGTTTGGCAGAGATCCTCAACATCTGCAGTGTGGACAACTCCACAGATTCTGACTGAGCCCACGAGGACCTACCACGTGTTTCCAGAAGGCAGTGATCATGGCAGCAGTCCCACGGCAGTGACTCCCACTTGGCTATGCGTCAGGATCACCTGAGGGCTTGGACTTCTGCCACTACGTGACCTTGAGCAAGTTACCTAAAGCTGTATGTCAGGATCCAGCTCTGAAGAGGAACGGAGATAATAGTGCCTCTTCACAGGGTTATTGTGGTATCATCATCACCCCCAAAAAACCCATTGCCCTCAAGGCGACACAAATTCATAGCAACCCTGTAGCCAACCAACCCACCCATTGCCATCGAGTCGATTCCGGCTCATAGCGACCCTACAGGGCGGAGTAGAACTGCCCCATAGAGTTCCCAAGGAGCGCCTGGTGGATTCGAACTACCGACCTTGGGTTAGTAGCCATAGCACTTAACCACTACGCCACCAGAGCAACCCTGTAGGACAGAGTAAAACTGCCATAGGGTTTCCAAAGCTGTCATCTTTATGGGAAGGAGTCCTGGTTGTGCAGTGGTTAAAGTGCTCGGCTGCTAACCAGAAAGGTCAGCGTCACCCAGTGCAGTAATTTATGGTGTCACCCTCCACCCATGGATTTCCTCCCGTGACAGACCACACAGAATCCTTTGTAATGTTTTCTGTGCCAATGTTACTCATAAATCGTACTTCCCTTCTATCGCTCCTCTTTTCCCTTTATTACTACTTCATTCTGAGAAAAAGTTACTGATATAGCTCCACAAACACTAATTACCACAATATTGTAGCCGAAACACCAGAAAAATTGACAAAATAAGCCACCGTAAAAACACTGGCAACAAGGAAAACAACAGTGTGTGCTCGTAGCGCCTGCTGACAGAATGGCAGGATCCAGAGAGCCGCTGTAGCTGGTCGTCGCGGCAGCTCTGACCGGAGCCAGTGCGTTAGAAGGTTCCAAAAGTACATTAGCATGGAGTGTTGGCCTGGTAGGCACACTGATCTGTGTGAGCCGGGCTTAGCAAAAATGTTTTTGTTATAACTCCAGGGATATTCTTATAAAAAATAATAAATCCCTGCTGAAACACTGCACAAATAGACAATCATTTTGCTGTCACCCCCTCTGCTGGTGTCACCCAGTGTGGTCTGCACCCCCTGTGCTTCCCTAATGACCCTACTGGGTGGGTGGTTCAAACCCACCAGCTGGGGGAGAGATGTGGCAGTCTGCTTCTGTAAAAATTTACAGGCTCGGAAACCCTACGGGGCAGTTCTCCTCTGTCCCACAGGGTTGCCTTGAGTCAGCATTGACCTGATGGCAGTGGGTAATCTTTATGGGAGCAGATTGCCATGACAGTCTCCTGAGGAGCCACCAGGTGGGTCCCAACTGCCGACCTTTTGGTTAGCAGTTGAGTGCTTAACCGTGACTCCAGGGCGGCTTCCATTAGTATTAGGAACATTTTTGTAGTCTGATGCTGCCGCATCTGTTTCTAAGGCCCCAAATTTGGGGATGGTCATGTTTCTTCCACAGAAAAATAACAGAAAATGGCTGTAGGATTTTCACAGCAACTGATCAGGCTTCTTAACTAGTGAAGCAAACTGGCAGACGTGGCATTAAATAAAGGTTAACACTGGCGCGTTTGCTGTTAAGACTGTCTAGCATTTGGGACAATGCAGTGAACTTTCAGTATATCAGACTTCTTGTAGAGAAATACAGACATGCAGATGTAAGTTACGCAATCTAGGAGATGTCTGATTGCTCTTTTGGTGTGATGTTTAGATGTTCATGAAGAATGCTTGAAATGTTTACTCAGTCTTCCGGCCGCTCTCCTTTCCTTTTTCCCTGGTCATTCTTATTTCTCACATATTGATCCCCTTACAGAAATAAATGTACTTTTATAAAAAGCCACCTTAAATGTTCTGAATTCATGTAGAGTCAACCAACTTCTCCCACATGTTTAAATTACCTCCCTGATAATGACTTACAGACTTTGAGAAGGCCCTAATTCTTTCCAGAAGAGAGTGAATATGACCGGGGAAAATGCAGAATAAAATTTTAAATTCTCATGGAATCCAGACTATCTGGAGTCGTGGAGGCTGGAGGAACCCCCAGAGCTATTGCCCTGAGATAATCTTTAAACTTTAAACCAAAAATATCCCCTGAAGTCTTCTTAAAATCAAACAATAGTTTAGCTTAACTGGTCAAGAATGTCTGCCTTGAGCACTCAGTTCTTCTAAGATTTGCCTATATGGGATCAAACTGACAACAGCAACTCAAAAAACTAGATAGGAAACTTAGGGGAGGGTGAGTTTATGTTAGTCGGGGAGGAACCACTCAGAAAAGGAGCAAAAATGGCCGCACAACTTGAAGAATGTGATCAATGCCCCGAATTGTACTGGTAGAAGCTGTTGAAGTGGTGTATGTTCTGCTGTGTGTATTCCCAACAACAACAAAAATAAAATAGTTATTAAAAAAGGAAAGTATAAGACTTCTTACATAAAGTAGATTTTTGATAATTCCCCAATGTGAACAGAGAAATAGATCCACCGTCAAAGCAGCACCCAGCTAGATAGAATCACCCGCCTCCCACTCGGGTTGTGGGGCCCCTCTGAGAGCATAAGGACAAGACCTTATGCAAAGAAAGCACCAGTGTTGCTCTTTCGCCCTTCTGTAGCTGAGAAGATGCTCTCAGCATCCCACCCCACACCCTTTGACAACTGGGATAATATCTGGGTTTTTCAGAAGTTTAAATCACTCAATATTTTCTAATCTGAACTTCACCCAAACACTTCAATGAGCTGTGGAAAGAAGTCCTTTTCAACTTGCATATGGTATTCTACTTTTTTTTTTTTTTTAAATCTTGCAGCCATTAGTTTTGCAATGATCTTATTCAGGAAAATTATTTCTTGCTTTTTTGAAGAAGAATTTAAATTTTTAATGAGATTTTGTGTTTCCTTATTTGGTATAATTCCTCTAGGATGGCAATTGTGTCTTATTTATCTTTATCACCCCAGTACTAGCACTGGGCCTCTTAGATAGTAGATGTTCTGTAAATGTTTTTTGGACTGCTATTTTTGTTCTTTAGGAGCCCTGGTGGTACAATTAATGGTTAAGTGCTGGGCTGCTAACAAAAAGGTTGATGGTTCAAACCCACCCAGCGGCCCCTTGGGAGAAAGACCTGGCGATTTGCTCCTGTAAAGATTACAGCCTAGGAAGCCCTATGGGGCAGTTCTACTCTGTCACATGGGGTTGCTATGAGTCAGAATTGACTCGATGGCACCCAACACCAACATTTGTGTTCTTTATTGGTAACTCAAAAGGGGAAGCTTTTGGAAGGATACTAGTTTTATAAAAATGATTTAATCCTTTCTCACCCCCCTGAGTCTTTTAAAGTCATGAGAGCTTCCTTGCATTTGGGTCAGAGCGGTCTCGTGTGGATGACAGAGAAGCACAAAGGAGTGAGCCACCGTGTAATTTAAACTTATAAAACGACATTTTATAAGGATAAAAATAAGTCGAGATTTTAAAAAGCCAACTGTCATCAAAACTTACTTCATTAAAAAAAAAAAAAAAAAACCCACAGGAACTTCTCCCATTTTTAACTATCGTGAACATAGGCGAGACACAGGAAATTAGTCTTCTGGGGCCCTGGAGGTACGGGGGAGCCCAGACAATTGGGTTAGAAAGTAATGGAGATGTAATACCCTGGATTGCTGTGCAGTCCTGCCTGTCTTTATTGAGGTGGATTGTGCCTGCTTGGATACCTATTTATAGCCTAGCAGGATCTATGTAATAAAGGACTCATTAAAGAAACAAACAAGCTTACTTTGTAATTAAGGCTGGAGTATAGTTCATTTACAAGACAAAAACAAAACAGAACTTAAAAAAGAAAAAAGAAGAAGAGACCACCACCTTTTCATCCATAATCCTTTTTTCCTTCACTTGCTTGCTCTATGACCTTGGGTAAGTTACTTAACTCTCTATGCCTCGGTTTTCTGGTCTGTAAATTGGGGTGATTATAAATGTACTTACTTCACAGGGTTGTTAGGGTGAAATCTGTCAATATTTTTAAAACACTTAGGAAAGTGTCTGGAAAATAGGAACAATTAATGCTTGGTAAATAAAATTTTAAAAATATCCTAACTAAAGCACATTGATACAGATTCCTTTTAAAACACAGTCCTGTTGGTATATTTTTTCCCAGTTTGCTTTTAACTATTTGTATTTATTTCTTAAAATTAAAAATATATATATACTAATTTATTGCTATTATAGAGAGCAAGAAGGGCAAGGTGGAAATAAATAAAGGGAAGAGTCTAAAGGAATTTTTGTTTTCTTTAAGAAAAAGAATACAAATTTTGGCCTTTCTCATAAGATGATGGTATGCTGATTTTTCTCACATTCTAGTTTTCCTTGTAATATATGCCTTCCTCAGCCTGAAAAAGAGCCCCAGATGGCACATGTGGTTAGGCACTTGGCTACTAACGGAAAGGTTGGTGGTTTGAATCCAGCCAGAGGTGCCTTGGAGGAAAGCCCTGGCAATCTATTTCAGAAAGATCACAGCCACTGAAAACCCTACGGAGCCAAATTCTACTCTGAGGCACATGGGGTCACCAGCTGTCAGAACTGGCTCAGCAGCAACTGACTTTTTGGTTTTGGGCCTGAAAATGATGATAATTATGATGAAAAGTGACTAGTATAATTCAGTCTTTTAAATAAAAAAATGATTATAGTAATACTTTACATAGTAATATAAAGCTACTCCTGATATCAAACATATAACTCAGTATTAGAGTTTTATTTTTAGTTATCAGTAATCTGCAGGTTCAGTGCCACTCCTTTCTAATCGTGAAAATTAGCACATGTCATAAGGATTGAAAACAATGAAATGTTAAAAGTACTAAGAGTTGACTTTTTTTTTAATGATATTTTTTAAACTTTTGGTGAAAATTTACACAGCAAATCAGGTTCCCATCTGGCAATTTATACACAAATGTTCAGTGACGTTAGTTACTTTTTCCACAATATGTCAACATTCTCTTTAATTTCATTCTGCTTGTTCCGTTTCCGGTACTCTAGTTTCCCTGCCCCCTTATTTTCTCATCTTTGCTGTAACTATTGATCACATGGTGTCATATAGATGGATTTTTAATGGAGTTCTGTGCTCACGAGTAATACCCTTTATTTTGAGCCAATCTGTTATTTTGCTAAAAGGTGAGCTCAAGGGCTAGTTTCGGTTCAAGGCTTAAAGAGTATCTCAGGGCGATAGTCTCGGGGAGCCCTCTAGTCTCAACTAGTGGGGTAAGTCTGGAATTTTTTTTAAATTAGAGTTTTGTTCCACATTTTTCTCTCATTCTATCAGGGTCCATCCATCGTGGCCCTGGTTGGAATGGTCAGTAGTGATAGCTGGGCACCATCTACTTCTGGTCTCAAGGTAGATGAGGCCATGGCTTGTGTAGACTATTAGCCCTGTAGACTAATTTCTTATAGGTGAAGTTTTAATAATGTTTCTAGGCACATGACAGGTATGTTTATATTATAATATTTAAAGGACCTTTCATTTAAATTCTCTGTTTCCCAGAAAAATAATCTTTTTAGGTGATTAGCAAAGAGTAGGTCATTTGACTCTCTGTGTCAACAAATTAGAGATTTGTAAAATGTTTAGAAAGACTAATACTCTTAGATAATTGTTTTCTGAACTGCATTAACCTGCCACATTTACTTATAATACTTTTTTATAGTACAAGGGAACCTGTGAGAGCCAGAACTTGCTGGGACTGCCTTGTTTTCCTAGGTCTCGCAAGTTTTCTGCCTTTGACAGGGTGCAGTCTTACTGCTTGTCTATCACTCTTTTAGTGGAAGAGAATTTGAGTTTTCCTCCTCTGACATGTTTCCACCTTATACGGATTACAACTTTCACAGGTTTCACTGTATTATATTTTGCTTCCCCAAAAGCACCACACATTTTATCCAACCAGAAAAAGTTCCGTTTAAATACAAGTCACAAAATTCAGATACACGTCAGTTATGAACGGATTTGAGTACAACTGAAGTACAGTAAAGCTGGAGATTCGACACTTCAAGAGGCAACAAATATATATTTGGATAGCATTTTCAGGTTCTCGAAGTTTTATGAGATAAGACAGTCAGGAGACAACACAGATAATGTCCTAAGGGTAGTCAGTATTTTCTTACCCATCTGTTCACCCAGCTGTACCACAGTATTGCTTGACATTTGTGAGCGGGATGGGAAATATAAGTGAAACATTAGCTCTTTAACAATTTTTTTTTCCCTCTGACTGAATTTAACGTGGCTTGGAAACTTAAATTCATAGATTTGTGTTTTAATTTTTTTTTTTTTAAGCTAAACAATCCATTTGTAGCCTGTTGTCAGCCATAATGGCTTAAGGAAATGGGAAATTATAAGAGGATTAGCCTTCAAAAGAAGAAAAGCCTAGGTTTTTTTTTTTCCTTTCTCTTTCCACATAATCTAGAGTGGGAGGGGACATGAGAAAGGCCACCTCCAAATGTGTAAGGACCGGACGTAATCAGCCTCGCACAACTCACAACAAAGGGGCCTTTTCAGGATCCAGCAATTCATGGCCAAGCGCCCTGGAAGAGCTTCTGGCAGAAACAGCCCGGAGAGAAGTAACCACCTTGAGAGCATGTAACTGAAGAAGCCGTTTGTAAACACACATGCTATCTACCCTTTTAAAATTCTTCAATTTATTGCCTGTATTTAATTTAGGGGAGGCACCTGCTTACTAAAAGGTCAGCAGTTCGAATCCACCAGTCGCTCCTGGGAAACACTATGGGGCAGTTCTACTCTGTCCTCTAAGGTCACTATGGGTTGGAATCAACTCGATGGCAATGGGTTTTTTGTTTTCTTTTTTTTTAAGCTAAACTATTATTTGGCTTTAAGAAGACTCCAGACCATTTTTGATTAAAGTTTCAAAGCTTATCTCAGGGCAATAGTTTTGGGGGTTGTCTAGCCTCCATGGTTCCAGGAAGCCTGGATTTCATGAGAGCTTTTAAAAATTTTTTTTTTTTGGTTTTTATGGAAGCATTAGGAGCCTTGGTGGCGCAGTGGTTAAGAGCTTGCCTGCTAACCGAAAGGTCGGCAGTTTGAATCTACCAGTTGCTCCTTGGAAACCCTGCGGGAAAGCTCTACTCTGTCCTATAGCGTCGCTGAGTTGGAATTGACTCAACCGCAAAGGGTTTGGTTTATGGAAGCATTAATAAGTTTTAGAACAGTGTCGTTCTTCCTGGAGGCCCCTGTTGCTACTGTTACATTAAAAATGTATATAACAGAGTGTTACGGATTGACTTGTGTCCCCCCACAAAATGTGTGTCAACTTGGCCCGGCCGTGATTCCCAGTATTCTGTGAGTGTCCACCATTTTGTGATCTGATGTGATTATCCTACGTGTTGTAAATCCTACCTCTACGATGTTAATAAGGCAGGACACAATCTGCAAGATTAGGTTGTATCTTGAGTCGATCTCTTTTAGGATTTAAAAGACAGAAGTGGGCAGAGAGACGGGGGACCTCCTACCACCAAGAAAGCAGAGCCGGGAGCAGACCCGGAGTCCCTGCAATGAGAAGCTCCTAGACCAGGGGAAGACTGATGAAAAGAAACTTCCCCCAGAGCAGACAGAGACAGAAAGCTTTCTTCTGGAGCTGGTGTCCTGAATTCATACTTCTAGCCTCCTAGACTGTGAGAGAAAAAATTTCTTAAAGCCATCCACTTGAGGTGTTTCTGTTACAGGGGCGCTAGATTACTAAGACACAGAGTAACATTGTGTCTGTGTTACCTCCCTAACCTTCTACATTCTTATTTTAGTTTGCTATACAAGTTCATATGCTTTTAAAGTCATTCATCCAAATAAACTTGGAAGACTTTTCACTTTTTTTAGTTTGGATTTCTAACAGATAGATGTCAGTTTTGCTCGGAGCCAAAATCCTGAATGTTGTTCAGTCAGTAAGAAAATAAAATGACATGGTCTGTAGAATACAGTCTGGTTTCCAAAGTTTTGCAAAGTCTGAACTTTTTTTTTTTTTTTTGGCCATGTTGATAAAAAGTATTTGACTGCATTCTTTTATTCCGTTCAATTTGCAACTATTTTCTTCCAAATGGAAGACTTTTCTTCTCTGACAGGCTCTTTGTGTAAATATGATTCCTGGGGTCATTGCTGGAGATACTCTATCTTCCTGTTTTCTGATTCTATGTCTCTTTTTTCCCTATTACATTTCTCCTCCTTTAAAAAAAACATTTTTGTGAATGCCTTTAGATGTGTATTGCAAATTGAATTTAAGAGATCTAGGCCCCCGTGTACCTGACCTAAATTCTTCACTGCCTTCTGCCAGTGTATCCAGGTTAATGGCATCAGGGAGCCCTGGTGGTGCAGTGGTTAAGTGCTCTGCTGCTAACCAAAAGGTTGTCATTTCAAACCTTCCCAGTGGCTCCGTGGGAGAAAGAAAAAGAATTGACACCTTCGAGTTATGGTATAGGTGAAGAATATTGAATATACCATGGACTGCCAGAAGAACAGACAAATCTGTCTTGGAGGAAGCACAACCAGAATGCTCCTTGGAAGTGCAGACAGCAAGACTTCCTCTAAAGTACTTTGAACGTGTTGTCAGGAAGGACCAGTCCCTGGAGAAGGACATCATGCTTGGTAAAGTAGAGAGTCAGCAAAAGAGAGGAAGACCCTCAATGAGATGGACTGACACAGTGGCTGTAACAGTGGGCTCAAACAAAGCAATGATTGTGTGGATGGTGCAGGACCAGGCAGTGTTTCCTTCTGTTGTCCATAGGGTCCCTATGAGTTGGAAACAACTTGACAGCACCTAACAACAACAAGCCCACTAAATTCTCTTAAATTCTAGAGATCCTGTCATCGTATGCCCTAGAGTACCAAGTAACTTATCAGGATACGTGTGTTGAGTAAACGCACCATGTACACAGCCCTAGAGTACCAAGTAACTTATCAGGATACGTGTGTTGAGTAAACGCACCATGTACACAGCACTAGAGTACCAAGTAACTTAACAGGATTCGTGTGTTGAGTAAATGCACCATGTACACAGCCCTAGAGTACCAAGTAACTCATCAGGATACGTGTGTTGAGTAAACGCACCATGTACACAGCAAAACAGTGTTAATTTCACGGGTATTGTCGTTGCTTAGGGTCGAGCCGGTTCCATTTTATAGTGACCCTATAGGACAGAGTAGAACTGCCACATAGGGTTTCCTAGGCTGTCATATACATGGCAGCAGATCACCATGTCTTTGTCTTGAACAGCCACTGGTGGGTTTGAACCGCTAACTTTCCGGTTTGCAACTAAGTGCTTAACCATTGTACCACCAGAGCTCCAATTTTGTGGGTAAAAGGATGAATTTACCTAAATTGGTTTATTTAAAAAAACATGTCATAAATATGTTATATAATATGATAAAATATCAATGAATAATTATTAGAAAAATTATATAAATTACAGAGGATTTCCTAGAATGTTAGCTATGACTTGGGAAGAAAAACAAACCAACAGACAACCAAGAGAAGCCTTGTCACAGGTAAAATTATGTTTAGGATAAGCCGTTTCAGGAGCTGCTGGATTGAGTGTAGTTAGATACTGCTGGGTCCTCTCTCTTGTCTCCCACTGTGGTTTGTTGAAAAAAAGAAACAACAAGAAAGACGGGTTTTTTGCTTATGGTCAAGTTTATAAAAATATTTTTTAAAAGATTTATTTTGATACAATGTGTAATCTATTAGGTGACATTTTGGTGCAGTGGTTAAGCACTTGGCTCCTAACCACTAAAGGTTGACAGTTCGAATCCATCCATCAGTTCCATGGGAGAAAGACCTGGCAGTTGGCTCCCATAAAGATTACGGCCTAGGAAACCTTATGGGGCAGTTCTACTCTGCCACATGGGGTCGCTATGAGTCGGAATTGCCTCTACCAAACCTAATGACAACCACCCTGGTAAAGCTTAAGGAAGCAAACTCACTATGGGTCTTGTGAGCTTTGTATACAGGTATCGCTGCGATCGGTAACTCTGGCCTCCTCACCCAAGAATGGAGAGGACATGAGAACTCGTTAGTCATCTCATTACTGCTCAGCCCAGGACTCTGCCTCTAAAGAGCACAGAAGAATGTCATAGAAGGACACGTTTACCTGCATGAACGTCAACCATCAGCCTGGGTCCTGACCCCAAATATCCTAGGTATTCTTTTCTCTCTCCTTCTCTACCTAGTAAGCACCTTCTTTTTTATTCAACCTCCATGGCCACAATCAAACGTTACCTTCTTTGAAAACCTTTCCCAAGCACAATCAATCATTTGGTTAACAGGTTAAGATATAGATAAAGTAAAATGAACAAAGAGGGTTATGCTTGTTCGTGCTTTTAAAGCACTTGTACCGATATCTTTATAGAACTTGGCATAATATTTGTATCTTCTAATATTCTTTCTGTAACTGCCTGAGACTCGGAGACTATGACTCATTTCTGTGTAGCTAGCAGTCTCTGGCCTTCATGAAGACTCTGTATAAGCAAGGAATTTCCCCTCTCATCATAACTGTAGTACTTCATCTTACTGTAAACTGTATCTTATCATCTTTTCAGGTTGCTTTCATCTTCATTGCACATGAGATGCATAAAGGAGCACGTGATCAAGGACATGATGAGGATAGCCATCTCTCCCCATGGCCACTGAAATTTGTGAGTCAAAATAACCTGGGAGCAGTGAGAAATTTTCCAGAGCAAGAAACCTAGATTTCCATCTGGAGGCCTTCCATAGAAACAGCTGTGGGTGGGACCTGCAAAACTCGCTGCTGTTGAGTCAGTCCTGACTCATAGCGAACCTATAGGACAGGGTAGAGCTGTCCCATAGAGTTTCCAAGGAGCAGCTGGTGGACTTGAACTGCCAACCTCCTGGTTAGCAGCCAAGCTCTTAACCACTGTGCCACCAGGGCCAAAGGAGGGACCACTGCCCTAAATGGCCTACCTGTTACTAGGCAACCCTTGTTGTTGTTGGATGCCATCAAGTTGATTACAACTCATAGTGACCCCATGTGACAGAGTAGAACTGCCACACAGGATTTCAGAGGCTGTAATCTTTACAGATGAACAGGTCTTTCTCCAGCAGAGCCACTGGGGTGGGTTCCAAATGCCAGCCTTTTGTTAACAGCTGAGTGTTTAGCTGTTTTACAACCAGGTCCTGCTGTGGCACAATTCCATCCTTTCATAACCTGTTTCTTATTTCATTAGTTTACAGCAGGCTTGCCATCACCTACCATATTATACAGGCTTTAGCATGTACGCAAAATTATTTGGTATTTTGGCTTCAGTTTTCAGCTCTTCCCCACTGGCTAATTTGATGGTTTAGTAGTTTCTTCTTCCTCTACGCCTTAAGCAGGCCATGCTGTGCCTTCCCAATATTCCCTCAGTGCAACTTTTGTGCTTTACTGTACTCACTAGTAAAGACGGAAGACCCTCGACAAGATGGATTGACACGATGGCTGAAACAATGGGCTCAAACATAGCAATGATTGTGAGAATGGCGCAGGACTGGGCAGCGTTTGTTGTGTTTTACGTAGAGTTGCTATCAGTCGGAACTGACTCAATGGCACCTAACAACATGGTACCTACCAGCTTTTCTCTAAAACTTGATTTAAGCTTCTCTAAAACTCCATTTAAACTTCACTTGGTCCTGGTTTGGGGGCCTGGTGGTGCAGTGGTTAAGCATTTGGCTGCTAACCAAAATCCACCAGCCACTCTTTGGAAACCATACGGAGCAGCTCTACTCTGACCTACAGGATTGCTAGGAGTCGGAATCTACTCAAAGGCAACAAGTTTGGTTTCTGGTTTTGGTCATAACTTAAATGTACAATAATACCTGCAAAAGCCGGAAACTGTGTAAAGTAGAAATCTTTCAGTGGAGGAAATCTCAAATATTTACCACTAAATAGAGAGTGATAGAGAAGTTGTGAGTGCACCTGTTGAAGGTGGAACACTTTTGAGACCCAGAAAAACAAGGCAGGCCCGGTGAGTTCCGGCTCCCCCAGGTTTCACTGTGTGTTGCTAGAGCAGAATGCTTTGACCCCGCTGTGTATCCACATACAACACGCTTACCTCTTTGCCCCAAGAAAAAAAAAGCAAAATACCAAGTTTTAAAAGATTTCATAATAAAAAAACCTAATAGAAATAAGAAGCACAGAATAAAACTGACAGTGGCTGAAAGAGCTGGAGAGCACAGAGCAGAATCATTGCGTCTGTGAGAAAACAGGTGACGGCAACCCAGGGAAAACCAGAGCTAATGGAAACAACAGACACAGAACAACTGACAGCAGCTAACGGGGCTTCAGACCAATGATGTCACAGACTACACACGGACAGAGCACTCAAGTCCTGATGGCAGTTTGGTCTCAGAAAATGGAATTTCATGGAAATAATGGCCAAAAGAGTAGACTTACAATGGAAAAAGCTGTAACTGGTAACATTTAAGACGGACAAACAGTGTTCTGTGAATCAAATCTTCATTTTATTTATACAGAAAAGTGACAGCAATGGATCATTGCAGAAGAACCACAATGAAAGCGGACATAGGGGGCTTGGCTCAGCTGCACTGTACGGAGAATCGACCTAGTAGTTAAATTTGTTCAATGAAATTTTCTCAGGAACATACCTTTCTCGACAAAAATGTGTCCATCAGTTTACTTCTGATTGAAATACTCGTAATTATTGCAATTACTATAAATAAAACCAGGGCTCCTTGAGTTTCCCCACAGATCTACCTTACACACACACACACACACACACACTCATATTTTAAACTACTGATAACTATTACCCTCTTAAAAGAAATAAGCTTCACAGATCTAACGGTGAAGGAGAAGCCTAAGAGACTAATATGAGAACTTCTCTGTGGATAGATTAGCCATTCTCTTCAAAAACCAAAAATCCAACCAATTGCTGTCGAGTCAATGTTGACTCAGAGTGACCCTATAGGATAGAGTACAAACCGCCCCATAGGGTTTCCAAGGCTGTCATGAGTCAATGTTGACTCAGGGTGACCCTATAGGATAGAGTACAAACCGCCCCATAGGGTTTCCAAGGCTGTCATGAGTCAATGTTGACTCAGAGTGACCCCATAGGATAGAGTACAAACCGCCCCATAGGGTTTCCAAGGCTGTCATGAGTCAATGTTGACTCAGAGTGACCCTCTAGGGTAGAGTACAAACCGCCCCATAGGGTTTCCGAGGCTGTCATCCTTACAGGAGCAGGCTTCCACATCTTTATCCCACAGAGCGGCTGGTGGCTTTGAACAGCTGACCTTTTGGTTAGCAGCCGAGCGCTTAACCCCTGCACCACCAGGGCTCCTCTGTTCCTCTTTAACTGGGTGCAAAGGCAGCTTTCATTCAGCCTTAGGTTTAGAAAATGTTTATGTTGAACCAAACCCAAAAAACAAACATCAGAGTCGATTCCAACTCCTAGTGACCCCTACAGGACAGAGCAGAGCTCCCCTATAGGGTTTCCAAGGGGCAGCTGGTGGATTCAAACTGCTGCAGCCATAGCACTGAAACACTGCGCCACCAGGGCTCCACGTACTGATGGTGGGGAGGACGTTAACTTATACACGCGGTCTGTTAGATGCCTCGTTGAAGTATACCAGATCATCTTGCGTGTGATGGTGTGAACACTGGATTCTTTGTCACAAAGTAAGAGGGACAACGTACACTTCCGGGGCTAGTGCCCACCCACACCTCTCTGGTGGAAGGGCAGATTGGTTGAATTCTTTGAAAAGCACTTTGATAGTATTGAACATGAGCTGTAAAATCATTTAACCTTTATTACCTAAGAAGCTTATGCTTCTGGTTATAAAGGTGATGACTCAATTGAAAGGAAGAAGGTTGCGGAACAGCGGCATCAGTTGAGAAACGGGTAATCACACTAGTATTTCATTACCAATTTAAATTGTAATTGACTTACATAATTTGACTTTCAAACTATATTATACAGCCTAGATTATGCAGGATATTTTTTGTACTGTATCTTATTTATGATGAAGTGACAGTAAATTATTAACTGAACTTTCGGATGGAAATGTTGTTTTTCCCTTTGGTTAACGATGAAATAAAATGAATTCTCTGATCATCCTGAGCAGAAATCAGCATGTGGGTATGCTCTAAGCACATCAAGTTTGAGTAATGGACGTTCTGTCTCGTGTGACTTACTGGAAGCTAGACCTCGCCCTGGCATTGCTGAAGGAGACGTGAGACAGCAGGCAAAAGAAGCCACAATCCTAAACTCTACTCACTTTCAAGTGCAAATTAGATTATTGGGGGGCTCAGATTTTTATCTATTAGGTGGCAATACTGTTGGTGCTTTGCTATGAATAAGCAAAAATGTTGAACGCATCAAGACATCCATCTTGTTGTTGTTAGGTGTCATCGAGTTGATTTCAACTCATAGTGACCCCATGGGACAGAGTAGAACTTCCCCATGGGCTTTTCTTGGCTTTAATCTTTATAGGAGCAGATCAATAGGTTTTTCTCCCATGGAGAAATCCACTGCCAGGTGGGCTCAAACCGCCAACCTTTTGGTACTTAACCTTTGGGCAACCAGGGGTCCTTATGCCATCCATATATGTCAACCAATTTCCTCACAGACCTAAAGCACAGTCTACAAGGCAATGTGGATGCTCCGTACATAATATGCCCTAGGAAAGGCTTACTAGCCAATGTGTTCTATTGAATAAATGATCTGTATCTTAGGAGTTGCTGAAAATACCTTTATATACATTGAAAAAAGGAATATATATATATATATTCTATATTCCTTTCTCTACTTATTTTATTTGACTTTTGTTTTTATCTTTTGTATAATCTTGCAGTTTGCCAGATAACCCTTACCCAAAATAGGATAAATATTATGGAGAATGAGATAAAAAATCCAGGGATAACTAGAACTCTTAAGAAACTAGATCCTAAACACCCACAAGGCTTTTATATTTTGAAAGAGAATCATTATAGATTTTTTTCACCCTATGGTTTTGTATTTATGGTTTTGCATTTAGACCAGATCAATTTTCCCTAAGTTCATACTATTTCAACACAGTAGTTTGAATAAGAAACAATTTCTACAGCCCTGATACATATTTTAATAGTCTTTATTTTTGATATTTTTCTCATGTATTTTCCTAAAGAAATTTTTATTACTCTACAAAAAACCATATACACAAAATAACTACTTAAATTAACAATTCCAGGCTGCTTTAAAAAATGAACGCCAAATTAAATTGAAAAAGTTGCCTCTTGATTCATTTCCTGTTCTAGAAACTTGCTCCCTGCCTGGGCAAAACAGAAAGAAAGAAAAAGAAGTCTAAAGGAATTACGAGCCTGGAATGGTTTTATGAAACCTTTATCAAACAACTGCAAAAATACGAAATACAAGCCTTTGTAGAATTTTTGTATAAGGAGGTCAGTCGCAGGATGAAAGAATTCTAATACTGGCATTTAATCAACATAAAATAAATTCAGCCTCGTCGAGTTACATCAGGTACACAACTTGGTGGGTGCATGTACTTTTTCATTTACTGGTTCATGTTTATCACTTTTGCCCTCCCATCAGGTTTGTAAAAACCTTTGAAATGAGGGATCCTATTTTATAGAGGATCCTTATGTAGGAATCAACTTGACAGCAATGGGTTTGGTTTAGTTTTGGTATTTTTTTTTTTTAATGATATCAATTAATCAAATTTACTTTTATACGTGGCATATGGGAATTTGTCACATTATATTATAATCAAGCGTTCTATATTTAGTTCATCTGGAGGCAAAAAAACTACCAAAAAAACAAACAAACAAACAAAAACATATGAGCTAATTGTACTTAAAAAAAGGCGAATCCATTGCCCTCACATCGATTCCGACTCATAACCACCCCATGCGAGAGAGTAGAACTGCCCCACAGGGTTTCGAGGCCGTAATCTTTACGAGAGCAGATTGTCACGTCTTTTCTCCTGAGGAGCTGCAGGTGGGTTCAAACTGACAACCTTTTGACTAGCAGCAGAGTGCTTTAACCACTGTACCATCATGGCCCCAATTCTACTTAGGGATAGCAATTTTATTTTGCCAAAATGCAGGTTACTGCCAATTTTGCCCTGAACTCTTTAGGGAAAAATATGAGAGTCTTTTCCACGGCATAAAATATGTGACAATGTCGTTAAAGTCCCACAAGACCAGGGCCATTGGTGACTAGACAGAGAACACAAACTGCATGGCTAAAAATCTGGCTGCATTTTTGTACGCAAAAGTCTTGGTTCTCCTGAGAAAGCCAGTTCGCATCTCTGGTAACAATTAGGCCTTATGTTATGGCAACAGATATTAAGGCTCCACTGGACGTATTTCAAAGTAAATGGGTGATCTGGGAGGTGTTCCAGGGAGAAGGGGCAGGCAGTCTGTGAACTGTACCTCATAAGGATGTCAAGTATTACCATTTACATGGACTGCTGTGACATTACTTCAGGTGGGGACACTGGATTCAATCAGGGCATCCTCTCCCTGGACTTTACCTCCTCGGTGTCCCAGGATCCTGCCTTTGCGCATCTGTCTCCCAAAGCAAATTGTGTATAGCATTGGTGGACATAAACAAACATTTTCATATGTATTTATAGAAAGTGTGTTGTTGTTATTGTTGGTAGGTGCCACCGAGTCAGTTCCGACTCATAGCAACCCTGTGTACCACAGAACAAAAGACTGCCTGGTCCTGTGCCATGCTCACAATCATTGTTATGCGAGCCCATTGTGCAGCCACTGTGTCAATCCATCTCGTTGAGGGTCTTCCTCTTTATCGCTGACCTTCTACTTTACCCAGCATGATGTCCTTCTTCCTGGACTGGTTCCTCCTGACAACATGTCCAAAGTATGTGAGACATAGTCTCGTGATCCTTGCTTCTAAGGAGCATTCTGGTTGTACTTCTTCCAAGACAGATTTGATCATTCTTCGCCAACACCACAATTCAAAGGTGTCAGTTTTTCTTCAGTCTTCCTTATTCATTGTCCAGCTTTCCTTGTGCCTATGATGTGGTTGAAAAATACCATGGCTTGGGTCAGGTGCACCTTAGTCTTTAAGGTGACATCTTTGATTTTCAACACTTTACAGAAGTCCTTTGCAGCAGATTGGCCAGTGCAATGCGTCTTTTGATTTCTTGACTGCTGCTTCCGTGGGTGTTGATTGTGGATCCAAGTAAAATGAAATCCCTGACAACTTCAATCTTTTCTCCATTTATCATGATGTTGCTTATTGGTCCAGTTGTGAGGATTTTTGTTTTCTTTATGTTGAGGTGTAATCTTTGACTTTCATCAGTAAGTGCTTCAAGTCCTCTTCCCTTTCAGCAAGTAAGGTTGTGTCATCTGAATAAGGCAGGTTGTTACTAAGTCTTCCTCCAATCCTGATGCCCCATTCTTCTTCATACGGTATAGTTTCTCAGATTATTTGCTCAGCATACCGATTGAATAGGTATGGTGAAAGGATACAACCCTAACGCACAGCTTCCCTGACTTTAAACCATGCAGCATTCCCTTGTTCTGTTCAAACGATTGCTGTCTTCTAAATCTTGACATAGACGAGCGAGCACTTCCAGTGCTGCATCTGTTTGTTGAAACATCTCAATGGATATTCCATCAACACCTGGAGCCTTGTTTTTCTCCGATGCCTTCAGTGCAGCTTGGACTTCTTCCTTCAGTACCATCGGTTCCTGATCATCTGCTACCACTTGAAACGGTTCAACATCGACCAATTTTTTTGGTATAATGACTCTGTATTCCTTCCATCTTCTTTTGATGCTTCCTACATTGTTTAATATTTTCTGTCTAGAAACCTTCATTATTGCAACTCAAGGCTTGAATTTTTTCTTCAGTACTTTCAGCTTGAGAAATGGTGAGTGTGTTCTTCCCTTTTAGGTTTCTATCTCCAGGTCTTTGCACATGTCATTATAATCTTTGTGTTCTCAAGCTGCCCTTTGAAATTTTCTTGTTCGGTTCTTTTATTTCATCGCTTCTTCCTTTTGCTTTAGCTGAACATGTTCAGAGTCTCTTCTGACATTCATTTTAGTCTTTTCTTTCTGTCCTCTCTTTTTAATGACATTTTGCTTCATGTATGATGTCCTTGATGTTATTCTACAACTCGTCTGGTCTGTGGTGACTAGTGTTCAATGCATCAAATCTATTCTTGAGATGGTCTCTAAATCCAGGTGGGATGTACTCAAGGTCATATTTTGGCTCTCGTGGACTTGCTGTGATTTTCTTCAGTTTCAGCTTGAACTTGCGTATGAGCAATTGATGGTCTGTTCCACAGTTGGCCCCCGGCCTTGTTCTGACTGATGATATTGAGCTTTTCCATCGTCTCTTTGCACAGACGGAGTTGATTTGATTCCTGTGTGTTCCACCTGGAGAGGTCCATGTGTATAGTCTCTGTTTATGTTGGGGGCACAGCATCCAGCATCACAGCGTCACGCAAGCCCTCACGGCACAGCAAACTGACAGACGCGCGGGGGGAGGACGTGTATTAGAAAGATAATGAGCACATGAAACTATGATTTTAGAGTAAGCAGCTGAGGTGGTTCTATGGTAGAATTCTTCCCTTCCATGCAGGAGAAAAAGGTTCGATTCCCGGCCAATGCACCTCACGTGCAGCTACCACCCACCTGTCTGTCAGTGGAGGCCTGAGTGTTGCTGTGACGCTGAACAGGTTTCGGCAGAGCTTCCAGACTAAGACATGCAAAGAAGAAAGGCCTGGTGATCTGCTTCTGGAAAGCAGCCAATGAAAACCCTATGGAGCACAAAGGTCTGATCTGCAACTGATCTTGGGGATGGTGTAGGGCCAGGCAGTATTTTGTTCTTTTGTACGTGGGGTCACTATGAGTTGGCCTCATCATATTCAGGAGATTTTGTCACAATAGTTAAATGCTCGCTGCTAACTGAAAGGTTGGCAGTTCGAACCACCAGCGGCTCTGCTGGAGAAAGACCTGGTGATGTGCTTCAGTAAAGATTCCAACCACCCCCTCATCAAATGCATTGCTGTGGAGTCCATTCCAACTCATAGTGACCCTATAAGACAGAGCTGAACTGCCACATAGAGGTCCCAAGGCTGTAACTCTTTATGGAAGCAGATTGCCATATCTTTCTCCTGCAGAGCACTGGTGGGCTTGAACCGACAAACTTTCAGTTAGCAGCTGAGTGCTTAACCACTGAGCCAGTCTAGAAAAGCTTATGGGGCATCTTTACTCTGTCACATGGAGTCACTATGAGTTGAAATCGACTTGATGGCACGAAACAATGAAGGCCATTTTGGCAATTTGTCAGATTATGAATATACCCTCTCTTTGCTTATTGACATGTTTGGTTCCAAAGACCAGGTCATTTTGCAAAATTGGTGTTATGCAAACATGGAGGATGACCCCATCAGATCACAAAATGGAGGATGACTACATGGTTATATAACTGCCAGATTACATCATTACATAACTGCCAAGTTACATCATTACCTATCTGCCAAGTTACATCATTACCTATCTGCCAAGTTACGTCATTATATAATGGCCAAATTATATCATTATATAATGGCCAAACCACTGAGAATCATGGCCTGGTCAAGTTGACACATAACCTTGACCATCACAGCCAGCATTACTCTCAACTCACAACTTGGCCTTTGTTAGTACCAGATTTCCATCGTTAATGCAAAAGATAGATAGCAGATTTACTACTGTTGAAAGCGTAAATGTCGGATACCAAGAGAGTTGATAAGTGAGGAGGCCTACTTTCAAACTATTTCACAGACAAAAGAATATTTCCACTCTACTTAGAAATATGGGAAAAGAATGAATGAAAAGGAGGCAAGACATAGTTGGGACATATTTCTTGTTTGAATTTTTTATTTATTAGGGAGATAGACCCAAATCACACAAATTGTTGCATTGTCCACCTAAAATCTTTGTACTCTGATGGTCTATATACCTGCATATTTTTATATGTGTACATATTTGCCTATAGTATATGAAAACAGCCCCAGAGACCCTAGTAGGATTTCCCTAAAATATAATTCGTTCGAGAAATTTTTTAAAATGCACATAACTTCAGTTTTCAGGTTCATTTTCTGGAGATATTGTCATGTTGATTGTCTACATGATTTCTTTTCATATTAAATACGGAATTGAAAATTTTCATTGCAGTTTATGAGAACATTGACTTGTAACATAATCTTTAATGAATGTCGTCTAATGCTTATTGGTAGTGTTGACAGAAAGTGAAGCTTAACATGGTAAACATTAATAGGACTGAGAATGAAATGGTCTACCTGACATACTCCCATCACATTCCTTTTTGGTTTTGCCCCACAACAAAGTCCAGGACAACCCAACATAGTACATTTCACGTGTGCTTAGTTAAGTGGCTTTATAGATTATGCTATCTAGTCTTAACTTAGGAGCCCTGGTGGTGTAGTAGTTAAGAGCTTGGCTGCTAACCAAAAGGTTGGCAGTTCAAATCCTCCAGGCACTCCTTGGAAACCCTATGGGGCAGTTCTACTCTGTTCTGTAGGGCCACTATCAGTTGGAACCGACTTGACGGCACCAAACAACAAGTTTTAATGAACTTTCACAAAACGGAGAAGTGGATAAAAGAATTCCTGCCAAAATATGGAGGAATGCAGACAATACTGACATTCTAAGACAAAAATCGAACAAGAAAATGGGCTGAACCAGCCCTGCTCCTGGCCCAACTATCAGCTCTACCTCACCTCTGTTAAGAGGTAAAAATCACCTAAATTTGTTCTTACAAGAACTGGTCAATGATCTTCAGAAATTTTCAACAAGACAATTTTAAATACGGATTTTATCCATTGTTGTGAACTTTACTCCAGGCATACGCTGTGGCTTTACCTCTTAGCTAATGATAGTATAAAACCAGAACCTCTTGCTGCCTAGTCAATTCTGACTCACAGGGGCCCTATAGGACAGAGCAGAACTGCCCCATAGGATTTCCTAGGCTGAGTGCTTAACCACTGTACCACAATGATAGCATAAAGGCATAAAATGAAGAAATCATAAAGTATTGTTTATTTACTCATTTTAAACTTTCTATATTTGTGTGTGTTTATAACATGTACAATAATAAGTAATGTTGTTGTTGTTAGGTGCCATCGAGTTGGTTCTGACTCAGTGATCCCAAGTGACAGAGTAGAACGGCCCTATAGGGTTTCCTAGGCTGTAATCTTTACAGGAGCAGATCGCCAGGCCTTTCTCGCGCAGAGCCGCTGGGTGGGTTCAAATAACTGATCTTTCAGGTAGCAGCTGAGCACTTAACCAGCTGCACCACAAATGAATATAATTTATGAATACATTGATGGATACATATATAGAGGGCACAGTAAGGTAAGCTATCAAAAATGTTTAGAGAATACTGGTAATAGGTTTGCCACCAGCAGATTGTCTTGTTCTGGTTACTGAAGAGCCTAACATTCATTTCACATAGATCATATTAAAGATTTAGTTGCGAACAGCTTTTGAAAGATGTGACTAAATGTATACATTTGGATGAAATGTGTCAAACACAACTGTCAAGTAGTGTTTCACATTTCAACATACTGGATATATTAGAATTTAGCTGTCAGATTGGCTCCTAGCCGCATAGCCAGTGAAATCACTCCAGATAGGTATTGCTGTTGTTGGGTGCCATCAAGTTGATTCAGTCTCATAGCGACCCCATGTGACCGAGTACAGTTGCCCCTTAGGGTGTTCACAGGTAATCTTTACGGGAGCAGGTCACTAGGTCTTTCTCCACAGAGCAGCTGGTGGGTTAGAATCTCCCACCTGAAAGTTAGCTGCTGAGTGCTTAACTATTGCACCACCATGGCTCCTTAGTAGGTATTTAAAGATTTTTTCTTTTCTTCTTTTATTGTGTTTTAGGTGAAAGTTTATACAGAAAATCAGGTTTGCATTTAACGGTTTTTATATAAATTGCTCTGTGTCATTAGTTACAATTTTCAAAATGTGTCAATATTCCCATTATTTCCATTCTGTCTGTTCTGTTTTCATTGATCTAGCTTCCCTGGCCCTCCTTGCCTTCTCATTTTTTCTTTTGGGTAAATGTTGACCATGTGGTCTCATATAGTAGATTGTTCAAGGCAGCACATCACTCATGGGTGATACTATTTATTTTATAAGACAATCTATTATTTGGCCAAAAGGTGACCTCTGGGAGTGGCTTCAGTTCCAAGTCAAAAAGGTATCTTAGGGCAATAGCCTTTGTGGTTCCTCTAGTCTCTATTATTCCAGTAAGCCTTGTCTTTTTTTAGAAATTTGAGCTTTGTTCTACATTTTTTTCCTATTCTATTCGGGGCCTTCTCTTGTGTCCCTGATCAGAACAGTTGGTAGTGGTAGCTGGGCACTATCTAGTTCTTCTGGTCTCAGGCAGCCACTCGTAAACTTTTAAGGCCCCAGATGCTGCTCACCAAACTAGGATATAGAACACTATCATTGTGAGCTATGTTATGCTAAGTGACTGAATGGTCCAAACGTGCTGTGGTCCCAAGCCCCTTAACCCAGTAAACCAACCCTGCAAGGTGTTTGGCTGTGACTAGGCGGTTTCTGTAACCGTGCCTTCTGTGTGTTTGGTTACTTATATGAACATATATGTAACATGTATATACTTGTGTACTCCATACACCTTCCCAAGCCCATATAGAATACATATCTACCACTCTAGCCACTCACACATATATATGTGTATTTTTATTGTGCTTTAGATGAAACTTTACAGAGCAAATTATTTTCTCATCCAACAGTTTATACAGAAATTGTTTGTGACGTTGGTTACAGTCCCCACAATATTTCAACACTCTCCCCTTCCACACCCCAATTCCCCATTTCCATCCATCCGTTATTCCTGTCTCTTCTTGCCTTCTCGTCATTGCTTTTGGGCAGGTGTTACCCTTTTGGTCTCTTATACATGATTGAACTAAGAAGCACGTTCCTCATGTCTGTTATTGTTTATTTTATAGATCTGACTAATCTTTGGCTGAAAGGTGGACTTCAGGAGTGGCTTAAGTTCTGAGTTGGCAGGGTGTCCTGGGGCATAGTTTTGGGGGTTCTTCCAGTCTCTGTCAGGCCAGTAAGTCTGGTCTTTTTTGTGTGTGTGCGTGAATTTGAATTTTATTGTACATTTTTCTCCCACACCATCTAGTTCTTCTGGGCCTGGGCTGCTGGAGGCTGCACACACATATTTATTGGTTGTTATTACTATTGTTGTAAGATTGTGTATGTTACAGAATTTACCATAATTGTCCTTTATTTTTGTGTGCCTCTCAGTGTCTTCATTTCCCTTGGTCAGTTGTGCTGACTTCCCCACATTGTGTATTGTCTTTCCCATCACCACAAATAACCGGCGTCAGGCAGTTCCCAATCTCCCTCTTCCATCCCCGGTAACCATCAGTGAACATTGCTTTCTGTATACAAACCTATTCTTGACTTTTTATAAAAGTGAGGCCATACAGTATTTGTCCTTTTGTGATTCACTTATTTCACTCAGCGTAATGTCCTCCAGATTCATCCATGTTACGTTTCCTTGGCTCATCAGGTACTAAGTTCTTGAAGCTCATCCCACGGCCACTATCTCCTTGCTGCTTTTTATTAGAGGAAGCAGGGACGCAGGGTCTTGCTCAGGAAAAATCTCAGAGACAGATTTGATCATTTCTTTAAAATGTAGCTCCTTCTTAGATTCCAAACCAAAAAAGCTTACTTGGTGACCAATAGAACTGCATGGTTGGAACATTTAGAAAAGAAGATATTTGGGTTTAAGGAAAAATTATTACCTTTTTCATCCTTCAAAAAACAGTATTAATTATTTTAGTTAACATGATACGGATTATAAAGTGCTTTCACGTTTACAGCATCTACTATCACTTGGCTTCTAGTTTTTAGAAAAAAATACATCTATGGGTTAAGAAAAATGTGGATATCTTACATTTGAGGACTTCCCCAAAAAGTTGTTTTTATTCACCGAATTGTTACAGTGTCTTATCTGTATTAGATTTATACATTTGCAGGTGGTTTCCTTTTCTGCAGCTGAGCAAATAGCTGGCCCAGCCCCTGGGCCCTGGAGCAATAGCACTTGCGTGCACTTTCCTCTACTGCTGGGTCAGCTGGGCTGTCATTGAGCTCCAAAGATGGAAGAGATAGCCTGCCCTCCTGCCACATCGACCAAAATTCTACGTTTTACGTGACGGGAAAAGAGGAAACAGATGCAGAGACGCCAGGGCCCTGACCTCTGGTGCTTTTGCACATGCTGTTCCTTGTGCCTGGAATGCCCCGTCCCTCCCTGCCCCCCACCTTAGGCTCAAGGTAAATGGTGTTTATGAGGCTAAGTAATTGTACAAGAGAAATCCGTATTGGACTGACCTCTGCAACCTCAAAGGCCTTGAGCTGACAGGTCTGTTTCTAGTATGAGTCCAGCAGACCACATAGCCCACTCGGAGCCTTACAAGGAGCAGGACTTGTTAACTCCGCGTCGAACGACTTAATGAATTAGTGGATGGACTAATGGAATCAGATCTCTGAAAGGAACACACTGTTTCTACACTAGTTAGCTGTTCTCAGTTCAAATATTTTAAAATTGTTGCTGTGGCTGCCTGTAATTGACTCATCCGCCTTCAGTGGCCAATTATCTCATTAAGACAAATGAAAACCACCTATCAGTCATCCACAGATTCATATCAGGCCTGGGTTGTTGTTCTTGTGTGCCATTGAGTTGATTCCAACTCATAGCAACCCCATGTAACAGATTGGAACTGCCCCATAGGGTTTCCAAGGAGCGGCTGGTGGACTCGAACCACCGACCTTTTTGTTAGCAGCCAAACGCTTAACCACTGTGCCACGAGGGCCCCCCAATAGTTACAGTAGCCCTATTACATTCTATATAAATATGTTGCTGTTGTTAGATCTGTCTAGTCCTCTCCGATTCATAGCACTTCCATGTACAACAGAACAAAACCCTACCCAGTCCTGCACCATCCTCACAATCTTTGCTATGCTTTTGCCCATCGTTGCAGCCACTGTGTCAATCCATCTGGTTGAGGATCTTACTCTTTTTCGATGATCCTCTACTTTACCAAACATGAGGACCTTCTCCAGGGACTGGTCCCTCCTGACAACCTGTCCAAAGTATGTGAGACGAAGTCTCATCATCCATGTTTCTAAGGAGCATCCTGGCTGTGCTTCTTCCAAGACAGACTTGTTCATTCTTCTGGCAGTCCATGATATATTCAATATTCTTCACCAACACCGTAATTCAAAGTCATCGATTCTTTTTTGGTCTTCCTTATTCATTGTACATCTTTCACATATATATGAGGTGATTGAAAATACCATGGCTTTGGTCAAGTGCACCTTAGTCCTCAAAGTGACATTTTTTCTTTTCAACACTTTAAAGAGCTCTCTTGGAGCAGATTTGCCCAATGCAATGCATCTTTTGATTTCTTGATTGCTGCTTCCATGGGTGTTGATTGTGGATCCAAGTGAAATGAAATCTTTGACAACTTCAATCTTTTCTCTGTTTATCATAATGTTGCTTTTTGGTCCAGTTGTGAGAATTTTTGATTTATGTTGAAGTGTAAGCCCTACTGAAGGCTATAGTCTTTGATCTTCATCAGTAAAGCTTCAAGTCCTCTTGGATTTTAGCAAGCAAGGTTGTGTCATCTGCATGTTGCAGATTGTTAATGAATCTCCTTCCAATCTTGATGCTGAGTTCTTCTTCATATAGTCCAGCTTCTCATATTACTTGCTCAGCATACATATTAAATAAGTATGGTGAAAGGATACAACCCTGATGCATACCTTTCCTGACGTTAAACCATGCAGCATCCCATTGTTCTGTTCAAACAACTTCTCATGAGGAGCCTATACGTATACCAAGAGGCAGCTGTTTGTATATAAATTTAAAAAACAAAACACCGAACCTGTTGCTGTTTAGTCGATCCCAACTCATAACGTCTCTGTAGTACAGACTAAAACTGCCCCACAGGGTTTTCAAGGCTGTGATCCTTACGGAAGCAGACTGCCACAGCTTTCTTCTGGACAAGGGCTGGTGGCTTTGAACCTCTGATCCTTTATTGGCAGCCAGCTGCTCAATGACTGTGCCACCAGGGCTTCTGAAATACCTAAAAGGGTTTACCAATACTATCCATTGGAATTGATTAGTCCTCAATGAGACTTTATTTCTGTTGCATTGTAAAACTGGTGTTTCCATTTATGTTCTCCTTATCCTAAGTAAGCTGTACATATTTAATTGCAAACTATGAATATTTATAAAACCAGGTAACTGATTTATTTTACAGAATATCTCAGGAGATATTATTATTTTTTTAATGCTAAAGCACTTCATGGAACAAATGAAAATATATATTGAAAAAATTATTTGAAGAAAAGCTGTATTTGATTGTAAGGGCATTTGGCGCACACACATTAATAGGTATTTGTGGAATGAAAGACTGGGTGAATGAATATCTACTCCTAAGTTTAACAAAACAATAAGGGAAGGTTGATAACACTTATTGACCATCCACTATGTACCAGACACTCCTTTTAGTCATTCTTCATTGCCTCAGAGAGACAAGTATTAATATCTGAAAGTTTGAGAGCCTGGGGAACACCTTGTCTTCTCCACGTTTTGGGGAATGTTCTTTTTCCAGCAGGGGAAGGCAGTGTTAAGAGCATGCTAACCGCCCTGACGACACTGCAGAGGGCCCTGACCTCCCATTGCGACAACATAGCAGATATGCTACAAAATCCCGTGTGTCCTGGGATGGGCCCCAACCCAACCTCCTTCCCACAAAAGCTTTCAACTAAGCTGTGAGGAATATCTTCATTTTCAAAGAGAAACTTGTTAACCTGTAGCCACTGAGTCAATCCATCTTGTTGAGGGTCTTCCTCTTCTTTGCTGACGCTCTACTTTTCCAAGCATGATGTCTTTCTCCAGGGACTGGTCCCTCCTGATAACATGTCCAAAGGACATGAGACGAAGCCTCACCATCCTGGCTTCACAGAGCATTCTGGCTGCACTTGTTGAAATGCAGATTCTGATTCAGTACGACCGGGCTGGAGTCTGGAATTCTGCATTTCTAACCTTTGCACAGACACTGTTAGTGTGACTGAATTCCAGACTGTAATTTGAGAAGCAGGGTTCTAGAAGGTGTTGCCCAATACAGTGGCCACCAGCCATTTGTGGCTATGGAGCCCTTGAAGTGTAGCCAGTCTATGCTGAGATGCACTGCAAGTGTAAAATACACACCCAACATTGCCTCCATATGCCTCAGTGCTTGGCCCAAAGCATCTGAAATAGAAGGCCCTAAACTAAGGAATTGAGCCACCCCAGCCAGCCTCAATCGGCTGCCTGCTTGTCCCCTGTGCCCAGGGAATTCTGAATGACTGTAACACAGACCTAATCAAAATGTAATTAGGAAGGCAAACTCTGCAAAAAACCCATCATCTAGTGCGTTCAGAAAGAGATCTGGGGATTATCTGCACCACTGGCTTCCTCCTTTAGGGTAATTGAAAAGTGATTGAAAAAGAGTCGTTTAAAGCTAGAGACGGTGGCTCCTCTTTCACAGCTGAAATGAGGTTCCACAGAAAGCCCCTGGCTGGAAGAAAGGGCAGCTCGCAAGGACTACGTTATGCCACTTCCAAACCAGACTTAGCAGCGAAAGCCCCTGGCTGGAAGAAAGGGCAGCTCGCAAGGACTACGTTATGCCACTTCCAAACCAGACTTAGCAGCATTTACTCCTATCTTAAAAAGCCCTGGTGGCGCAGTGGTTAAGCACTCAGCCGCTAACTGAAAGGTTGGCAGTTGGAACCCACCAGCAGCTCCACGGGAGAAAGACCTGGTGATCTGCTCTTGTAAAGATTACAGCCTAGGAAGCCCTAAGGGGCAGTTCTACTCTGTCACATGGGGTCACTATGAGTTGGAATCGACTTGAGGGCAGTGGGTCCAGGTTACTCTTTTCCTCAATCTGAGGTTTAAGTGTACCCCAGGCACATCATTCATTATTCATTCAGTCAGTCACTCACTCACTCACTTAGTCACCGAACTCACAGATTTACTCTTTCAATAAGCAATTGATCAGGCGCTTACAAAGCCAGGCTCTGGGGAGCCCAGGATTCATAAGACAGCCCAATACTAGAAACAGACATGTATAAATTTCTAAATCAAAGGGAATTTCAGACTGCCCTCTTTCCCGACTAATATCTGAACTAAACTCTGTGGTTAGTTTTCCTTCCTTGGCCAATCATCCATACATCTGTATCATCATGAGAACACCTGGAAGGGGTATTGAACAGCCCTGGTGGCACAACAGTTAGGTACTCAGCTGCTAATCGAAAGGTTGGTGTTAGAACCCACCCAGTGACTCTGTGGAAGAAAGGCCTGGCACTCTGCTCCCCTAAAGATTACAGCCTAGAAAACATTATAGGGCAGTTCCACTCTGTCACATGGGGTCGCTATGAGTTGAAACTGACAAGAACAACAACTACAAAGTCACTTCTTAAACTTCCTATTAACAAAAACTCTGTTCAGATTTTACCTTATTTATACTTTAAAAAAACAAAACATAAAATATTCCTTTGAGAACTTATTTTCAATTTAAAAAATGTTTATTTTCATGTGTATGCATAAATTGGAGTCCCTGGGTGATACAAATGGTTATTGTGCTTAGTTGTTATCCAAAGGTTGGTGGTTCAAGTCCACCCAGAGGTGCCTCGGAAGAAAGGCCTGGCAAGCTACTTCCAAAAAATCAGCCACTGAAAACCCTATGGAAGACAGCTCTACTGTAACACACATGGGATCACCATGAGTAAGATTGACTCTATGGCAACAGTTTTTTGTTTTTTTTTTAAATGTACACATCAGTGGATCTTGATGGGATCATACCAAAAACAAACAAACAAACAAAAAACCCCAAACCTGTTGCTGTCGAGTTGATCCTGACTCATAGCGACGCCGAAGGACAGAGTAGAACTGCTCCATAGGGGTTCCAAGGAGCGGCTGGTGGATTCAAACTGCTGACCTTCTGGTTAACAGCCGAGCTCTTAACCACCACGCCATCAGGGCTGCTGATGAGATCATGTGGCCCTGTTTTCCTGCAGCTGTGTGCTGTCAAGTCGATTCGGACTCTTGATGACCCCACGTGACGGAGCAGAACCACCCCGTCGACGACCCCGCGTGACGGAGCAGAACCACCCCGTCGACGACCCCGCGTGACAGAGCAGAACCACCCCGTCGACGACCCCGCGTGACAGAGCAGAACCACCCCGTCGACGACCCCGCGTGACAGAGCAGAACCACCCCGTCCATGACCCCGCGTGACAGAGCAGAACCACCCCGTCGACGACCCCGCGTGACAGAGCAGAACCACCCCGTCGACGACCCCGCGTGACAGAGCAGAACCACCCCGTCGATGACCCCGCGTGACGGAGCAGAACCACCCCGTCGATGACCCCGCGTGACAGAGCAGAACCACCCCGTCGACGACCCCGCGTGACAGAGCAGAACCACCCCGTCCATGACCCCGCGTGACAGAGCAGAACCACCCCGTCGACGACCCCGCGTGACAGAGCAGAACCACCCCATCGATGACCCCGCGTGACAGAGCAGAACCACCCCGTCGACGACCCCGCGTGACAGAGCAGAACCACCCCGTCCATGACCCCGCGTGACGGAGCAGAACCACCCCGTCGATGACCCCGCGTGACGGAGCAGAACCACCCCGTCCATGACCCCACGTGACGGAGCAGAACCACCCCGTCGATGACCCCCCGTGACGGAGCAGAACCACCCCGTCGATGACCCCCCGTGACAGAGCAGAACCACCCCGTCGACGACCCCGCGTGACAGAGCAGAACCACCCCGTCCATGACCCCACGTGACGGAGCAGAACCACCCCGTCGATGACCCCGCGTGACGGAGCAGAACCACCCCGTCGATGACCCCGCGTGACGGAGCAGAACCACCCCGTCCATGACCCCACGTGACGGAGCAGAACCACCCCGTCGATGACCCCCCGTGACAGAGCAGAACCACCCTGTCGATGACCCCCCGTGACAGAGCAGAACCACCCCGTCGACGACCCCGCGTGACAGAGCAGAACCACCCCGTCCATGACCCCACGTGACGGAGCAGAACCACCCCGTCGATGACCCCGCGTGACGGAGCAGAACCACCCCGTCCATGACCCCACGTGACGGAGCAGAACCACCCCGTCGATGACCCCCCGTGACAGAGCAGAACCACCCCGTCGATGACCCCCCGTGACAGAGCAGAACCACCCCGTCGATGACCCTGCGTGACGGAGCAGAACCACCCCGTCCATGACCCCACGTGACGGAGCAGAACCACCCCGTCGATGACCCCCCGTGACAGAGCAGAACCACCCCGTCGATGACCCCCCGTGACAGAGCAGAACCACCCCGTCGATGACCCCCCGTGACAGAGCAGAACCACCCCGTCGATGACCCTGCGTGACGGAGCAGAACCACCCCGTCCATGACCCCACGTGACGGAGCAGAACCACCCCGTCGATGACCCCCCGTGACAGAGCAGAACCACCCCATAGGGTTTTCTAAGCTGTGATCTGTACAGAAGCAGATCGCCAGGTCTTTCTCCCTCGGAACCACCGGGTGGGTTCGAACCTTTCAGTTACCTGCTCAGCGCTTAACCGTTGTGCTACCGGTGCTCCTCATACGCCCCCTACTACAATATAAGTTCCTGCGGGGCAGGGACCTTGTCTTTTTCAGCACTGTAGCCCCCACAGTGTGCTCAGTAACGTTTTCTAAATTGAATCGACCTTAAGGACAACATAACCCAGGCATGACAGAACAGGCGTTTCCACCCTAAGTCTCGTACCATCGCTGTCGGCAGAACAAATGTAACGTTCCTTCCTTCCGGAGAAAGAAAAGTCCATCTGCTCTTCCAGTGTAATCATAGCGTCTGAGAAGAACGGCTCCGTTCGTTACTCAGGAGCCACGCGTGGCTGCGTGGATGACGACCCTGCTTCCCGGCTCTGCACGGAACAGCCATTAATCCCGCAATGACATTTGAACGGGATGAAATTAATTTCTTGCCCTGAGATATATGCAGACAAAGAAAAAAAAAAGAAGAAGAAATATTGAAATCTATTATTTGGACAGCTTTATGCTCTGACCTACTTAGGAAAACTTGTGTTCATTCGTTAGTTAAGGTCCTTTCAGTCTGCATTTTGTAGTCGTTGTGTATTTTATATTCATGGGATGCATTCCCTATTAAGCCTTGTATGTGCATGGCACTAATATTAGTAATGAAAAACCTCTCAGTTGCCTGCTTTTCAGCAGCATTGCTTTGAATTCCAGGAAGCCAAAAATTGGCATTAATTTGTCATTTATGCTGAAAGGTTTTTTTTTTTTTTTTCAAAAGCCTAAGCAGAATTAGTTAAGTTTACTTTAGTTAAAAAGCAACAAAGCCAACCAAAATCCATTATATGGGGAAAAGACAGTCTTTTTAACAAATGGTGCTGGCAAAACTGGACATCTATCTGTAAAAAAATGAAACAGGACCCATACCTCATACCATACACAAAAACTAACTCAAAATAGATCAATGACCTAAATATAAAATCTAAAATGATAAAAATCATGGAAGAAAAAATAGGGACAAAGCTAGGGGCCCTAATACATGGCACAAATAGAATACAAACCGTAACTAAAAATTCACAAACTCCAGAGGAGAAGCTAGGTAACTGGGAGCTCCTAAAAATAAATAGCTAATGCTTACTAATCAAGACTTCACTAAAAATATAACAACTAAAAAGAAAGCCTACGGACTGGGACAAAAATTCTTGGCTATGACATATCCAGCAAGGGTCTAATCTCTAAAATCTACAAAATAATTCAACACCTCAACAATAAAAATGTAAATAATCCAATTAAAAAATGGGCGAAGGATATGAACATTTCTCCACAGAAGACTCTCAGGCAGCTGACAGACACGTGAGGAAGTGTTCGAGGTCATTAGCCATTAGAGAAATGCAAACCAAAACTACAATGAGATACTATCTCACCCTGATGTTACTGACATGAATAATAAAAAAAAAGAAAACAGCAAATGTTGGAGAGGTTGTGGGGACATTGGAACTCTTATGTACTGCTGGTGGGAATATAAAATGGTACAAACACTATGGAAAACAATAAGGCACTTCCTTAAAAAGCTGAAAATGGACATATCATACAGCCCAGCAATCCCACTCCTGGGAATATATCCTAGAGAAATAAGAGCCGCCATAGGAATAGACATATACACACCTATGTTCATTGCAGCATTACTCATAATAGTAAAAAGATGGAAACAACTTAAGCTCCATCTACAGCTAAAAGGATAAATAAATTATGGTACACACACACAATGGCACACTACACAACAGTAAAGAACAAGGATGTATCTGTGAAACATCTAACATGGATGAGTCTGGAGGGCATTATGAGAATGAAATAAGTCAATTACAAAAGGACAAATATTGCACGAGACCACTATTATGAAAAACTCAAGGAAGGGTTTACACACAGAAAAAAACAGTCCTGATGGTTCAAGGGAGGGTACAGATACAACAACACAGATGGGGAGAGGAAATCACTAGATAGTAGACAAGTGTTAACATTGGCGAAGGGAAAGACAACACACAATATAGGCAAAGTGAGCACAATGAGACCAAGGCAAAGTCATAGAAGCTTCCTAGACACACCTAAACACCTTTGAGGGACAGATTTACTGGGGCTGAGGGCTGGGGACCATGGTCTTGGGAGAGAGCGAAGTCACTTGGCATAACATAGTTTGTAAAGAAAATGTCTTACATCCTACTTTGGTGAGCAGCGTTTGGGGTCTTAAAAGCCTTGAGTGCCCATCTAAAATACATCTATTGGTCCCACCCAGTCTGGAGCAAAGGAGTATGAAGAAAGCCAAAGACACAAGGAAAATATTAGTCCAGAGGACTAATGGACCACATGAAACACAGCGTCCACCAGCCTCAGCCCAGAACTAGATGGCGGCCAGCTACCACCACCGACTGCTCTGACAGGAATCACAGTAGAGGATCCCGGGCACAGTGAGAGAAAAATGTAGAACAAAATTCAAATTTCACACCCACACAAAAAAGACCAGACTTACTGGTCTGACGGAGACTGGAGAGACCCTTGAGACTACGGCTCCCACACACCCTGCTAACTCACAACTTAAGCCCCTCCAGAACTTCACCTTTCAGCCAAAGACTAGGCAGGCCTATAAAACAAACAACAACGCTGGTGAGGAACGTGCTTCTGAGTTCAATCAGGTATACGAGAACAAATGGGCAACACCTGCCCAAAAGCAGTCTCTTCTGACATCCATTTTCATCTTTTCTTTTTCTGTGTGCACAATTTTTTAAGTGTACAATTCACTGACATGAATGTAATTAGTGTCACTGAATTGTACACTTAAAATGGCAAATTTTTGTTATATATATTTTATCAAAATAAAAGTTAAAATTACATATATTTTAAAAAATCAAAGGTAATGAATAAAGCATACAATTCAAGATGTTAGATAAAGAAAAATAGAACCAATCGAAGGAAAACAAAAAGAACAAAATCGTGAAAATAAGAGCAGAAATTAATAATGGTAACCAAGCTAACATTTATTGAGAGCTTACAGTATTCCAGGCACTATTCTAAGTACTTTAAGCATATCGTTGTTTGGTGCTATTGAGTCAATTCCAACTCATAGCGATCCCATGTGACAGAGTCAAACGGCCCCATGGGTTTCCTAGGCTGTCATCTTTAAGGTAGCAGATCGCCAGGTCTTTCTCCTGTGGAGCCACTGTGTGGGTTCAAACCATCAGCCTTTCAGTTAGCAGCTGAGCACTTAACCACTGAGCGGCCAGTGCTCTTTTTAAGTGTATCGGTTCATTTAATTCTTAAGATGACCCTGTATGTAGGCATTATTATTCCATAATTCATATTATGGAAGTAGAAAAGTTGGGGTCGAACACATCCATCTGGCTCCAGACTCTTCTCTCCCGACAACTACATCAGAGAAGTCTCATTAAAAAGAAAATTAAAAAGGCAATAGACAAAAACACATCCAAAGCTGTCTCTTTAAAAAGTCTACTGAAATAGATGAAGCTGTGCCAAGATGTATCCAGGAAAATAGAGAGAAAGTAAATACAAGAAACGTTAGGTTTTTTAAAAGTAACATAACTAAAAAAAACAATGTAGTTGTTGAGTGTCGTTGAGTCAATTCCGTCTCATAGCGACTCCATGTGACAGAGTAGAACTGCCCCACAGGTTTCGTAGGTTGTCATCTTTATGGAAGCAGATCACCATGTCTTTCTCCCATGTAGCCGTTGGGTGGGTTCAAACCACTAATCTTTCAGATAATAGACAAGCACTTAACTGTTGCACCACCACGACTCCTTTACATATACAATAGCAATGTTTAAAAGTAATATGAGAGTGTTGTGAGCGACATTATGAGGTAATTGATTTAAGACCTTTGATGGTTTGCTAAGAGCAGTGCAACTCAGTGTGGTCAGCAGACTGATGCCTGTCTGCACATGTCAAGTTACCAGTCTAGAGTCAAGTGAGAAATTGAGAGTAAGTGCTCTGAACCTTTTAGAGCAATTTTTACATTGCTACAGTGTGAAAGCACTTGATTTTGCATTTCACAAAAATATTGGTCTGCAACGGATTGAGAAACTTTTCCTTAGAAAACTATCACTTAACAAAAATGACTCAAGAAATGAGTGGAAACTTTGGTGAAGAGTAAAACAGTACACAATACTGGGGAAGCCAGTACAACCTGTACAAGGTAAGGTCTTGGAAGCTCCATAGACACATCCAACCTCCCTGAGGGACCGAATTGCTAGGCTGAGGGCTGTGGGGATCATAGTCTAGGGGAACATCTAGCTCAATTGGCATAACGTAGTTTATAAAGAAAATGTTCTACATTCTACTTTGGTGAGTAGCGTCTGGGGTCTTAAAAGCCTGTAAGCAGCCATCTAAGATACTCCACTGGTCTCACCCCTTCGGGAGCAAGGGAGAATGAAGAAAACTAAAGATACAAGGGAAAGATTAGTCCCAAGGACTAATGGACCACAACTACCATGGCCTCCACCAGACTGAGTTAAGTATAACTAGATGGTGCCTGGCTACCATCACTGACTGCTCTGACAGGGATCACAATTGAGGGCCCTAGACAGAACTGGAGAAAAATGTAGAACAAAATTCTAACTCACAAGACCAGACTTACTGTACTGACAAAGACTGGAGAAACTCCAAGAGCATGGCCCCCAGATGCTGTTTTAGCTCAGTAACAAATTCACTCCTGAGGTTCACCCTTCAGCCAAAGATTAGACAGGCCCATAAAACAAGACAAGACTAAAGGGGCACACCAGCCTAGGGACCAGGACTAGACGGCAGGAAGGGACAGAAAAGCCAGTAATAGGGAACCCAAGGTAGGGAAGGGAGACTGTTGACACGTCGTGGGGTTGTTAACCAATGTCATAAAACAGTATGTGTACTGTCTAATGAGAAGCCAGTTTGTTCTGTAAACCTTCATCTAAAAAAATCATCTAAAGTACAATAAAAACAAAAAAAAAAGACTCAAGAAGAAATAGAAAACCTAAACAGACCTATAGCCATTTGAGACATTGAATCATTGATCAAAATCCACCCCCACCCACCCCAAAAAGCCTTCCATTCTCAAATGGTTTATAAGCAAGGTTTTTCAAATCTCCACTGAGTGGATCATATGTATTTTATATAAACCTTCCAGAGATCAGAACAACAAGAGAAGTATTCCAACATATTTTATGATGACAGTAAAATCTTGATACCTATACTAGATAAGGACCGTATAAGAAAAGAAAATTACAGGCCAATCTAACTCATGACCATATAAACAAAAATTCCCAATAGAATATTAGTCAATCAAGTCTTGTGCAGCAAATTATGACCAGGTATTAAATTTGGAAATTCTATAAACGGACTAAAGGCTGAAATATCAGTCACTTCAATAGGATGCAGAAAAGCAAGTACAGAAAAACAACAAAAAATCCTTTCTGAAGAGAAAAAACTTAGCCCACTAGAAATAGAAGGGAAATTCTTAAAAGGCATAATCAAAAATAAAATAGAAGAGTGCTGAATTTAACTATGGAAAACAACAACAAAAAACAAACCTGTTTCCATCAAGTCAGTTCCAACTCGTTGCAGCCCTGTAGGACAGAGTAGAACAGCCCCAGTGAGCAGCCAGTAGATTAGACTTGCCGATCTTTTGGTTAGCAGCTGAGCTCTTAACCACTCTGCCACCAGGGCTCCAAGTTCAACTACATTAAGGAATCAGTTTAAACTACATTAAAAATTAAAAAACACCATAGCAAAGTGGAAAGGAAAGTCATAGATTGGAAAAATCTATGGAAATTGCATATAAATCTCAAATTTATGAAAAACCTCTACAGTAACATGGTAGAAACATAAACAAAATATATAAACAGGGAATTTAAAAAGTAAGAAGCCCAAATGGACAACAAACATGAAAATATGCTCAACTTCGCAACTTAGCAGGGAATTGAAGAGTTAAAAAATGAGGAACCATTTGAAATTACCGAATCGGCAAAAAGAATCAATCTGGTGACACCAGGTTTTGGTGAGAATGGTAGACGTTGCTGGTGGGCTTGTAAATTAGCGATGCCTTCTTAGAGAGTGGTTTTCCAATATTTGGTAAAGTTGGAACCGAAATGTGGCCTACCTCAGTAAACACCAGATACACACGGATAAAAGTACAGACACATTCACCACACCTTTGTGATAACAAAAAAGTGGGGAAATGTGTGCTCCTCAATGGGAACTGGAGTTAAAATAATTGTTTTTATTTAATGGAATATTATGGAAACTTAAAGCTAGATCATAACCTAGGAAACCCTAGGGGGCAGTTCTACTCTGTCATACAGGGTTGCTATGAGCGGGAATTGACTCTACTGGCACACAACAACATCAACAACAAAGCTAGATTTACCGACATTCACAGCGACAAATTTAAAAAACATCAAGCTGAGTGCAAAAAGCAAACTGCAAAGAGATATTTAATGTACACCAGTTATGGAAATTTTTTAAAAAAGATACAGAATGATTTTATAGATGCATAGTACACAGTATGTATATTTTACACTATATATACACACATGGAAACCCTGGTGGCATAGTGGTTAAGTGCTGCAGTTGCTAACCAAAAGGCAGCAGTTCAAATCTACCGGGCACTCCTTGGAAACTCTCTGGGGCAGTTCTACTCTGTCCTATAGGGTCGCTATGAGTTAGAATTGACTCTATGGCAATGGGTCTGGTTTCTTGGTTTTATATACACACGTATATAATGCTTACGAATAAGAACATGCATGGTAAAAACAAGGAGTACACGGAAACGGTGTGTGCGCAGATTAAGGTAGGACTTTTACTGTAACTTCAATTTTTATTTCTTTTAAAAAACAAACAAGATGAGGCGGGGCCAAGATGGCGGACTAGGTGGACGCTACCGCGGATCCCTCTTGCAACAAAGACTTGGAAAAACAAGTGAATCGATCACATACATAACAATCTACGAACTCTGAAAAACAAACACAGATTTAGAGACAGAGAATGAACAAATACGGGGAGACAGCGATTGTTTTCAGAGCCAGGAGCCAGCGTACCAGGCAGGTGACCTTCGGAGCCCGATTGGGGGCAGAGCCCAGGGGGGCAGACGGCACAGACAAGGGGCCCAGCCCTAGCCCCCGAACTCATCCTGGGAGGGAGCCCAGCCAGTTGGCATGGGCAGCGTGGCGGCGCAACCTGTGGGAGAAGTCCCCGGGAGGCAGTGACTGGTCTTGGAGCGGGGAGAGCAGCGTCCCAGCCAGGGAGCCGTCCTGCCGGGATTTTGGCGGGAAGCGGGCGTGGCACGAGCGCGGGGACCACCTACATTCCCCTGAATTGACCCCGGGGGGGGGGCCCAGCCATTCGTGTGGGCGGCGCCCACCCAGTTCACGCGAGCGGCGCAGCGCGCCCGAGGCAGAAGTCCCCGGGAGGCAGTGGCTGGTCTTGGAGCGGGGAGAGCAGCGTCCCAGCCGGGGAGCCGTCCCGCCGGGATTTTGGCGGGCGTGGGCTGGGCGTGAGCACGGGGATCAGCTACATTGCCCTGAATTGACCCTGGGGCGGTCCCAAACGGTTCGCGCGGGCCCAGCCGGTTCGCGCGGGTGGCGTGGCGGAGCAGCCGGTGGAAGAAGTCCCCGGGAGGCAGTGGCTGGTCTTGGAGCAGGGAGAGCGGCGTCCCAGCCAGGATGCGCAGTCGCGACTCAGGCGCGGGGAGCTGCTCCGCTCTCCTGAGCTGACCCCGGGGCGGGGGGAGCCCACCCGGTTGCGGGAGCGGCGCGTGACACGGCTGGCGGGACGGGGAGTCCCCGGGAGGCAGCAACTGATTTTGGAGTCGGGAGTGCACCGTTCCGGTAGGGGAGCCATAACCTTGGGGGTGGGGCTGACAGCGGAGGATCTGACCATGACGCCAGTGGGCCAGACCCCCCGGGGGGCAATCTCCACACAGCCAGTACATATAGGCGACGTGCCCCGTGGAAATCTCAGATATAAGAGTCATTCCAAGTAAGACAAACAACTCTGGCTATATTCTGAGGTGCTACACTCCTAGATCTCTGATCCCTCCCCCACCCTCCCCAGGCGGCTCCATTAACATCCGAATAGCCTGAGCCAGAGGGAGAACTCTGATAGGGATCTGACTGCATTTTTTTTTTAGCGGATTTTCTGGAAAAACTAGTTTCCCAGTGATGGCTCGGAGACAGCAGTCCATATCAAACCACATAAAGAAGCAGACCATGACAGCTTCTCCAACCCCCAAGACAAAAGAATCAAAATCTTTCCCAAATGAAGATACAATCCTGGAATTATCAGATACAGAATATAAAAAACTAATTTACAGAATGCTTAAAGACATCACAAATGAAATTAGGCTAACTGCAGAAAAAGCCAAGGAACACACCGATAAAACTGTTGAAGAACTCAAAAAGATTATTCAAGAACATAGTGGAAAAATTAATAAGTTGCAAGAATCCATAGAGAGAGAGCATGTAGAAATCCAAAAGATTAACAATAAAATTACAGAATTAGACAATGCAATAGGAAGTAAGAGGAGCAGACTCGAGCAATTAGAATGTAGACTGGGACTTCTGGAGGACCAGGGAATTAACACCAACATAGCTGAAAAAAAATCAGATAAAAGAATTAAAAAAAAATGAAGAAACCCTAAGAATCATGTGGGACTCTATCAAGAAGGATAACTTGAGAGTGATTGGAGTCCTAGAACAGGGAGGGGGGGACAGGAAACACAGAGAAAATAGTTGAAGAACTCCTGACACAAAACTTCCCTGACATCATGAAAGACGAAAGGATATCTATCCAAGATGCTCATCGAACCCCATTTAAGATTGATCCAAAAAGAAAAACACCAAGACATATTATCATCAAACTTGCCATAACCAAAGATAAACAGCAAATTTTAAAAGCAGCCAGGGAGAAAAGAAAGTTTTCCTTCAAGGGAGAATCAATAAGAATAAGTTCAGACTACTCAGCAGAAACCATGCAGGCAAGAAGGGAATGGGATGACATATACAGAGCACTGAAGGAGAAAAACTGCCAGCCAAGGATCATATATCCAGCAAAACTCTCTCTGAAATACGAAGGAGAAATTAAGATATTTACAGATAAACACAAGTTTAGAGAATTTGCAAAAACCAAACCAAGGCTACAAGAAATGCTAAAGGAGATTGTTTGCTCAGATGACCAATAATATCAGGTACCAGCACAATACAAGGTCACAAAACAGAACGTCCTGATATCAACTCAAACAGGGAAAGCACAAAAACAAACAAATTAAGATTAATTCTAAAAAATAAATAAATAAAATAATACACATAACAGGGAATCATGGAAATCAATAGGTAAAAGATCACAATAATCAAAAAGAGGGACTAAATATAGGAGGCATCGAACTGCCAGATGGAGAGTGATACAAGGCGATATAGAATGATACAAGTTAGGTTTTTACTTAGAAAAATAGGGGTAAATAATAAGGTAACCACAAAAAGGAATATCAACTCCATAACTCCAGAAAAAAGCCAAGAAAAACGTAACGACTCAACTAACATAAAGTTAAACATTATGAAAATGAGGATCTCACAATCTACTAAGAAAAAAGTCTCAGTACAAAAAAGTATGTGGAAAAATGAAACGGCCAACAACACACATGAAAAGGCATCAAAGTGACAGCACTAAAAACTTATTTATCTATAATTACGCTGAATGTAAATGGACTAAATGCACCAACAAAGAGACAGAGAGTCACAGACTGGATAAAGAAACACGATCCATCTATATGCTGCCTACAAGAGACACACCTTAGACTTAGAGACACAAACAAACTAGAACTCAAAGGATGGAAAAAAATATATCAAGCAAACAATAAGCAAAAAAGAAGAGGAGTAGCAATATTAATTTCTGACACAATAGACTTTAGACTTAAATCCACCACAAAGGATAAAGAAGGACACTATATAATGATAAAAGGGACAATTGATCAGGAAGACATAACCATATTAAATATTTATGCACCCAATGACAGGGCTGCAAGATACATAAATCAAATTTTAACAGAATTGAAAAGTGAGATAGACACCTCCACATTTATAGTAGGAGACTTCAACACACCACTTTCGGAGAAGGACGGGACATCCAGTAAGAAGCTCAATAGAGACACGGAAGACCTACTTACAACAATCAACCAACTTGACCTCATTGACTTATGCAGAACTCTCCACCCAACTGCTGCAAAATATACTTTTTTTTCTAGTGCACATGGAACATTCTCTAGAATAAAAAACATATTAGGTCATAAAACAAATCTTTGCAGAGTCCAAAACATCGAAATATTACAAAGCATCTTCTCAGACCACAAGGCAATGAAACTAGAAATCAATAACAGAAAAACTAGGGAAAAGAAATCAAATACTTGGAAAATGAACAATACCCTCCTGAAAAAAGACTGGGTTATAGAAGACATGAAGGAGGGAATAAGGGAATTCATAGAATGCAATGAGAATGAAAATACTTCCTATCAAAACCTCTGGAACACAGCAAAAGCAGTGCTCAGAGGCCAATTTATATCGATAAATGCACACACACAAAAAGAAGAAAGAGCCAAAATCAGAGAACTGTCCCTACAACTTGAACAAATAGAAAGTGAGCAACAAAAGAACCCATCGGGCACCAGAAGAAAACAAATAATAAAAATTAGAGCAGAACTAAATGAATTAGAGAACAGAAAAACAATAGAAAGAATTAATAAAGCCAAAAGCTGGTTCTTTGAAAAATTAACAAAATTGATAAACCATTGGCTAGACTGACTAAAGAAATACAGGAAAGGAAACAAATAACCCGAATAAGAAACGAGAAGGACCACATCACAACAGAACCAAATGAAATTAAAAGAATCATTTCAGATTACTACGAAAAATTGTACTCTAACAAATTTGAAAACCTAGAAGAAATGGATAAATTCTTGGAAAAACACTACCTACCTAAACTAACACATTCAGAAGTAGAACAACTAAATAGACCCATAACAAAAAAAGAGATTGAAACGGTAATCAAAAAACTTCCAACAAAAAAAAGTCCTGGCCCAGACAGCTTCACTGCAGAGTTCTACCAAACCTTCAGAGAAGACTTAACACCACTACTACTGAAGGTATTTCAAAGCATAGAAAAAGACGGAATACTACCCAACTCATTCTATGAAGCTACCATCTCCCTGATACCAAAACCAGGTAAAGACATTACAAAAAAAGAAAATTATAGACCTATATCTTTCATGAACATAGATGCAAAAATCCTCAACAAAATTCTAGCCAATAGAATCCAACAACACATCAAAAAAATAATTCACCCTGATCAAGTGGGATTTATACCAGGTATGCAAGACTGGTTTAATATCAGAAAAACCATTAATGTAATCCATCACATAAATAAAACAAAAGATAAAACCACATGATCTTATCAATAGATGCAGAAAAGGCATTTGACAAAGTTCAACACCCATTTATGATAAAAACTCTTACCAAAATAGGAATTGATGGAAAATTCCTCAACATAATAAAGGGCATCTATACAAAGCCAACATCACTCTAAATGGAGAGAACCTGAAAGCATTTCCCTTGAGAACGGGAACCAGACAAGGATGCCCTTTATCACCGCTCTTATTCAACATCGTACTTGAAGTCCTAGCCAGGGCAATTAGGCTAGACAAAGAAATAAAGGGTATCTGGATTGGCAAGGAGGAAGTAAAGCTATCACTATTTGCAGATGACATGATTGTATACACGGAAAACCCTAAGGAATCCTCCAGAAAACTACTGAAACTAATAGAAGAGTTTGGCAGAGTCTCAGGTTATAAAATAAACATACAAAAATCACTTGGATTCCTCTACATCAACAAAAAGAACACCGAAGAGGAAATAACCAAATCAATACCATTCACAGTAGCCCCCAAGAAGATAAAATACTTAGGAATAAATCTTACCAAGGATATAAAAGACCTATACAAAGAAAACTACAAAGCTCTACCACAAGAAATTCAAAAGGACATACTTAAGTGGAAAAACATACCCTGCTCATGGATAGGAAGACTTAACATAGTAAAAATGTCTATTCTACCAAAAGCCATCTATACATATAACGCACTTCCGATCCAAATTCCAACGTCATATTTTAAGGGGATAGAGAAACAAATCACCAATTTCATATGGAAGGGAAAGAAGCCCCGGATAAGCAAAGCATTACTGAAAAAGAAGAAGAAAGTGGGAGGCCTCACTCTACCTGATTTCAGAACCTATTACACAGCCACAGTAGTCAAAACAGCCTGGTACTGGTACAACAACAGGCACATAGAGCAATGGAACAGAATTGAGAATCCAGATATAAATCCATCCATGTATGAGCAGCTGATATTTGACAAAGGACCAGTGTCAGTTAATTGGGGAAAAGAAAGTCTTTTTAACAAATGGTGCTGGCATAACTGGATATCCATTTGCAAAAAAATGAAACAGGACCCATACCTCATACCATGCACAAAAACTAACTCCAAGTGGATCAAAGACCTAAACATAAAGACTAAAACGATAAAGATCATGGAAGAAAAAATAGGGACAACCCTAGGAGCCCTAATACAGGGCATAAACAGAATACAAAACATTACCAAAAAGGATGAAGAGAAACCAGATAACTGGGAGCTCCTAAAAATCAAATACCTATGCTCATCTAAAGACTTCACCAAAAGAGTAAAAAGACCACCTACAGACTGGGAAAGAATTTTCAGCTATGACATCTCCGACCAGCGCCTGATCTCTAAAATCTACATGATTCTGTCAAAACTCAACCACAAAAAGACAAACAACCCAATCAAAAAGTGGGCAAAGGATATGAACACACATTTCACTAAAGAAGATATTCAGGCAGCCAACAGACACATGAGAAAATGCTCTCGATCATTAGCCATTAGAGAAATGCAAATTAAAACTACGATGAGATTCCATCTCACACCAACTAGACTGGCATTAATCCAAAAAACAGAAAATAATAAATGTTGGAGAGGCTGCGGAGAGATAGGAACTCTCATACACTGCTGGTGGGAATGTAAAATGGTACAACCACTTTGGAAATCCATCTGGCGTTATCTTAAACAGTTAGAAATAGAACTACCATACAACCCAGAAATCCCACTCCTCGGAATATACCCTAGAGATACAAGAGCCTTCACACAAACAGACATATGCACACCCATGTTTATTGCAGCTCTGTTTACAATAGCAAAAAGCTGGAAGCAACCAAGGTGTCCGTCAACGGATGAATGGGTAAATAAATTGTGGTATATTCACATAATGGAATACTATGCATCGATATAGAACAGTGACGAATTTGTGAAACATTTCATAACATGGAGGAATCTGGAAGGCATTATGCTGAGTGAAATGAGTCAGAGGCAAAAGGACAAATATTGTATAAGACCACTATTATAAGATCTTGAGAAATAGAAAAAACTGAGAAGAACACATACTTTTGTGGTTACGAAGCGGGGAGGGAGGGAGGGAGGGAGAGGGTTTTTTATTGATCAATCAGTAGATAAGAACTGCTTTGGATGAAGGGAAAGACAACACTCAATACAAAGAAGGTCAGCCCAATTGAACCGGACTAAAAACAAAGAGGTTTCCGGGATAAAATGAATGCTTCAAAGGTCAGCGGAGCAGGGGCGGGGGTCTGGGGAACATGGTTTGAGGGGACTTCTAAGTCAATTGGCAAAATAAATCTATTATGAAAACATTCTGCATCCCACTTTGAAAAGTGGCGTCTGGGGTCCTAAATGCTAACAAGCGGCCATCTAAGATGCATCAATTGGTCTCAACCCACCTGGAGCAAAGGAAAATGAAGAACACCAAGGTCACACGACAACTAAGAACCCAAGAGACAGAAAGGGCCACATGAACCAGAGACTTACATCATCCTGAGACCAGAAGAACTAGTTGGTGCCTGGCTACAATCGATGCCTGCCCTGTCAGGGAGCACAACAGAGAACTCCTGAGGGAGCAGGAGATCAGTGGGATGCAGACCCCAAATTCTCATAAAAAGACCATACTTAATGGTCTGACTGCGACTAGAGGAATCCCGGCGGCCATGCTCCCCATACCTTCTGTTAGCACAGGACAGGAACCATCCCCGAAGACAATTCATCAGACATGAAAGGGACTGGTCAGCGGGGGGGAGAGAGATGCTGATGAAGAGTGAGCTAATTAAATCAGGTGGACACTGGAGAGTGTGTTGGCAACTCTTGACTGGAGGGGGGATGGGAAGATAGAGAGAGAGGGAAGATGGCAAAATTGTCACAAAAGGAGAGACTGAAAGGGCTGACTCAATAGGGGGAGAGCAAGTGGGAGAAGGGAGTAAGATGTATGTAAACTTACATGTGACAGACTGATTGGATTTGTAAATGTTCACTTGAAGCTTAATAAAAGTTAATTAAAAAAAAACAAACAAACAAGGTATGTCTCCAATAATCTAGTAACATCTTTAAAAAATGGTACATAAGTATCAAATTATTTGTGTACTTTTGATGGTTTCATCATTAAAGATGAAAAGGTCTAGTATTATTTACTCATCCACTAACCTATTCATTCATTTATTTTTATTGTGTTTTAGGCGAAAGTTTACAGTACAAATTAGTTTCTCATTCAAAAATGTATACACAAATTGTTTTGTGACATTGGTTGCAATCCCAATATGTTAGCACTCTCCCCCTTACCCCCACACCCTGTGTTCCCCGCGTCCATTTATACAGTTTTCCTGTCCCTTCCTGCCTTCTTGTCTTTGCTTTTGGCAGGTGTTGCCCATTAGGCTTCCTGTACTTGATTAAACTATGAAGCACGTTCCTCACATACGTTACTGTTTATTTCACAGGCTTATCTATTCTTTGGATGAAAGGTGGACTTTGGGAGTGGCTTCCGTTCTGAGTTAGCAGGGTATGTGGGGGCCACAGGCTTGGGGGTCCTTCCAGGCTCTGCCAGACCAGTAAGTCTGATGTTTTTTTGTGAATTGAATTTTGTTCTACATTTTTCTACTGCTCTGTCCAGTGGCCTCTATTGTGATCCATGTCAAAATGATAGGTGGTGGTAGCTGGGCACCATCTAGTTCTTCTGGGCTCAGGCTGATGGAGGCTGTGGTTCATGTGGTCCTTTAGCCCTTTGGACTAATATTTTCCTTGTGTCTTTGGGTTTTTTCATTCTTTGCTCTGGATGGGATGGGACCAATAGGTGTACTTTAGATGGCTACTCAAAAGCTTTTAAGACCCCAGAAACTACTTACCAAAGTGGGATGTAGAACATTTTCTTTGTGAACTATGTTGTGCCAATTGACCTAGATGTCCCCAGAGACTATGGTTTTCAGCCCTCAGTCCCAGCAACTCAGTCCCTCTAGGAGTTTGGATGTGTCTAGGAAGCTTCTATGGCTTTGCCTTGGTTGTGTTGTGCTGACTTCCCCTATACTGTGTGTTCTCTTTTCCTTCACCAAAGTTGATACTTGTCTACTATCTAGTTAGTAATTTCCCCTTTCCATCCTTCCCCCTGTAACCATCAAAGACTGTTTTTCTTTTTTTTTTTTCTGTGTGTAAACCTTTCCTTGAGTTTTTCGTAATAGTGGTCTCATACAATATTTGTCCTTTTGTGATTGACTTATTCACTTAGCATAATGCCCTCCAGATTCATCCATGTTGTGAGATGTTTCACGGATTCATCATTGTTTTTTTTATTATTTCTTATTTTAAAGAAAAAAGTCCAGGGGGGGAACGGTCATTCTTGCTTAGGCGCTTGCTTGCTTGCTGGGAGAGTGCCAGCTCCCTGAGGCACTGCTGAGCCTTTGCTGAGCTCAGGTTTGTCACAAGGAGACTTGGCTGAGCACAGATACCAGTTGGCAATGAGCCTGAGGCCCCTTTGCCTTAAGCTTACAGCAGGGATTATACAGAGGCGGGCCTATGGCCACTCATAGGAGTCCTGAAGAGGACACTCCATGGGTCACTCATTGGGGCTTTTGTGGCCTGGGAGCACCCAGGTGTTTGTTTGAGTTTTGTTGTTTTAATGTGTTCAGATGCTTATCAAAAGTTGGAGGTTCGAGTCCACACAGAGGCACCTTGGAAGAACGAGCTGGTGACCTACTTCTGAAAAGTCTGCCATTGAAAACACCATGGAGCACAGTTCTACTTTGACACATGTGGGGTCAACATGAGTCAGGGACAACTCCTTGGCAGCTGATGTGGTTTGGTTTGGGTTGTATTTCTTTTCTTCCCCTGCAGGTCAGGACGGAAGTCATGAAGAGGATCTGAGCGTGTCCCAGGGTGGACTCTTTCTCTGCACCCATCTCGGACCCTTCCACAGCGGGACCTGCTGGAGAGGAGACAGCTGGCCCTCCGCCTCTGTCCGTTCAGCCCAGCTCCAGCATCCTGCCCTCTCGGGGTGCAGGAAGGGGTTGTGGAGACTGGCCTTTGGCAGCAGGAATGGAAGGACATGGCAGTGGCAAGGAGACCCAGTGGCGAGATACCACAACCCACAGGAAGTTACAAGAGAAACAGCATTTTGTTGCAACTCCACCCACTCACCATTTGTGGGTGAGTTTTCAGTGAAACAGAAAACTTTCCAGAACCCTTAAAAGGATTGCTTTGTAACCTGAGGGAACAGCACCACTTCTAAATATGATTGACGCAGCTTTCCTGCCTTTGTTCGGGGTATCCATTTTCCGCCACGTAATCTTCCTATTGTCCCTGCTTATTCCTGTTTGGTTTGGCAGGGTTAACTGCTGGTGGGCTTCCGAGGTGCTAACTTCTCCCCACACCGCTTGCAGGTTGCTGAAATCCGGCAAGCTCTCCCTCTCTCCCCGAAACATCAGCCAGGCGGCACACACGCTCTGCACCTTGTTCCTGGTTATGGAAAATCCAGCTGACTGAAATGCCAACGAAGAAAAGAGGTGGACCAAATTCCTCTAACATCTGAACCACGGAGATATTTTTTTGAGTCTTGGATTTATAGGCTTCAATCCTCCGACTCCCCACCAGACCCTCACACTTCCTGTTCTTTGCACGACATTATTTGAAAAATAATTTGCGCCGTAAATACTCTTGGTTACTCTACAAGCCATCTACATTGTGCCAGACCACCAGGGTCTGAGGACCTTGCTGAACTTGAAAGGCACAAGTTCCGCTTCTGGCTCATGAACTTGAATTAGGTCTATGGTAAGGGTGCCAACGAAGTCCATGTTTCAACAGCCAGACAAGTGGGTTATTTATCTGGGAAGACCTTGAATCCTTTCCCAGAGTAAAATCCAGCCCTCTGCACTCAGTAGGTTTGAAATAAAAGCTTCTGAACTGACTCCATAGTGTCCTGAATTTAAGAAGCCCTAAACCCTGATGGCATAGCGTAGTGGTTAAGTGCTACGGCTGCTAACCAAGAGGTCGGCAGTTCAAATCCACCAGGCTCTCCTTGTAAACTCTATGGGGCAGTTCTACTCTGTCCTGTAGGGTCTCTATGAGTCGGAATTGACTCTACGGCACTGGGTTTTGGTGGCGTAGTGGTTAAGAGCTTGGCTGCTAACTGGAAAGTCAGCAGTTTGAATCTCCCAGGAGCTCCTTGGAAACTCTATGGGGCAGTTCTGCTCTGTCCTATAGGATCACTATGAGTTGAAATTGACTTGATGGCAACAGGTTTGGTTGATTTTTGGGTGGCACAATGGTTAAGCGCTGAACTGCTAACCGAAAGGTCGGGGGTTTGAACCCACCAGCTGCTCCACAGTAGAAAGACCTGATAATTGGCTCCGGTAAATGTTACAGCCTAGAAAACCCAATGGGGCAGTTTTACTCTGTCCCATGGGATCGCTATGAGTTGGAATTGACTCCTGGCACCTAACAACAACAGCAAAGTACTTATGATAGCTTGGAGATGGAAGAAGGGGCGGAAGGCCTTTGGCCAGGAAAGACTTCTTCACTGGGGCTTTGTTAAGCTATTTTCTAACTTAGGAGTAGGGTTTATTTTGTTTGTTGAAAATACTATGTCCTTATGACAATGCCCCAGTCTGGAATGAAAATGTAAAAGGAATGGGAGAAAATGGAATTATACAAAACTTTTTGGACAAAATTACAAAACCCATAAGCATCAATCCTGTCCATATTATTGAGCTGATGTTATGTACCAGGCCTGTGCTAGGTCCTAATGGGATAAGTACAACTAAGACACAGTCCTCATCCTTGAAGAGTTTGGGGAGGGTAGACCAGAAGGAGCCCTGGTGGTGCAACGGTTAAGCATTAAGCTGCTAACCGTTCTACTGTGTCACATGAAGTTGCTATGAGTTGGAATCGACTCAATGGCACACAACAACAACAACAACAACAATGCCAGATGGTAAGAAATAAATAATAGTACTCCAACTATGTATGTGCTATAATTATGGTATATCAAGCCCTGTTTCCCTCTGTTGTACATAGGGTCTCCATGAGTCAGAACCGACTCGATGGCACCTATCAAAAACAACAAGCCCTGTGAAGGCAGAGTTGCCATCGTTAGGTGCCGTCGAGTCGGTTTTGACTCATAGCAACCTTCCGTACAATAGAATGAAACGTTGCCCTGTCCTGTGCCATCCTTACATCACTGCTATGCCTGAGCCATTCTTGCAGCACTGTGTCAGCCCATCTCGTAGAGGGTCTTCCTTTGAGTGAAAAGTAAGCAGGTCAATTCCCCTGGGCTGGGGGCCCCACACACCCCTCGGACCCTGAGTCTGTACTTGCTCCGCCTTCCTGCCCACCAGCCTCTGTAGACCACTTGGGGACACTGGGCTCTGTAGACCACATGGGGACATTGGCCTCTGTAAACCACTTGGGGGTGCTGGCCTCTGAAGACCACTTCAGGGCACTGGCCCACTGGCCTCTGTAGACCACTTGGGGACACTGGTCTCTGTAGACCACTTCGGGACACTGGCCCACTGGCCTCTGTAGACCACATTGAGACACTGGCCTGGGTGCTTTTCTCCCCTGTGGCCAGTAGGAAAATTCTACCTACTTCTGGAGATCAGCTTTGTCACAGGGATTTCCTAACATAGCACCACTGGGACCCTAGTGGCATAGTTCCCTCCCCCATACAACATCTCTTTCCTTCCATGGGTGCCCTGCCAGGCCCTCCCCTAGCCCAACGGTGCCTGGGTAAGAATTAGAAGAGTCACTCCTTCCTAAAGACACTTGGATTTCCTCTGGCGGAACATTGCAAAAAAAAAATGTGTGCAATTTACTAAGCAAGTGCTGCCTTCTTATCAGGTGTCTCTGTTCCATGTATAACCCTAATGGCCAGCCATGGTGACCCAGCACCAAAAGATGGGGAAGGGCCGGCCAGGCACAGCTTCACTTGAAACCTCGATTCCCGGCAGCAGCCACGCCTAGCACAGAGACCACAACACCTTTCAACCTTTTCCACGGAATGTCATTTCTGTGCCTCATTTTCTTTTCCTTCTGTCTAGCCCCCTTCCCATCACTCTTCCATCCATTTGACCTGCTGTGGGGGCTTGTGTGTTGCTGTGATGCTGGAAGCTATGTCACCAGTTTTTCCAACACCAGCAGGGTTGCCCGTGGTGGACAGGTTTCAGCAGAGCTTCCAGCCTACGATAGACTAGGAAGAAAGGGGTGATGATTTACTTCTGAAAATTAGCCACTGAAAACTCCCTGGATCACAGCAGAATGCTGTCTGATACAGTGCTGGAAAATGAGTCCCTAGGTCGGAAAACCAGACAAACCGAACCCATTGCCATCAAGTTGATTTCAACTCATTGTGATTCTACAGAACAGAGTAGAACTGCCCCACAGGGTTTCCAAGGAGTGGCTGGTGGATTCTAACTGCCAACCTTTTCTTTAGCAGCCATAGCACTTAACCACTATGCCACCAGGGCTGCAACGATGGGCTAGCATATGCCAAGGATCATGAAGATGGTACAGGACTGGGGAACGTTTCCTTCCGTTGTTTACGGGGTTGCCATGAGTTGGAGCTGACTTGATGGCAATTAATAAAAACAGCCCCCTTCAGGGAACGTACCCACCTACCCAGACTGCCCACAGCCCTATGCATGTCTTTATCCAAATGTTCGTTCATTCAAGCTTTCTCTCAAAGAGCTCTTGGATCTCATGAGAACCGAGGATGACTTGGACATGCACCTTGGGTTCCAGAACAGTCTGGGAGGATTATAAACTCCTGGGGGCTGGCCTGCCCAGAGTACAGGATAATCTGAGGCCAGGATGTTTGTACTCTGGTCTAAGTAATGCCAAGAGGATGTAGGTCTAGGAGACACACATTTCAACCCGAAGGAAGAGCAAGTGCCAAGCCCATGAGCATGGAATTAGCCCAGTGTGTTGGAGAGTCAAAAACCAGACCTGTGTATCTGTGGAGTGGCAGCTGAGTGGGAGCGTGGTAAGAAGAGGGGAGAGGGTTAGGGGGGCCAGTCACTAGGGCCTTGTAGCCGGGGCCATGAGTGGGATTTTATTCTAAGTATTTTGGGAAGCTGTCAGGGGAGTGAAATATAGTCGATTCTGGTTATTTGCAATACTTATGTCCAATTAGGTCACCATAAGGAGCCCTGGTGGCACAGTGGTTAAGTGCTCAGCTGCTAACTGAAAGGTTGGAGGTTCAAACCCTCCAGCTGCTCCACGGGAGCTCTGTGGGAGAAAGAGCCGGTGATCTACTCCTAAAGACTATGGCCTGGGAAACCCTACGGGGCAGTCCCACTCTGTCTCATGGGCCTGCTGTGTGTGAAAAGGGACTCGGAGGCATCTAATGACAACAACAACAATAACAACGAACGGGCAATTCTACTTCCGGCAAGCCCTGGCCGAGCGATAGGCCAGGTCTCCAATTCAGCTTCTCAAGGCCAGGCTACCGCAATTCCCATGTCCAAACACCATCACAGAGCAGTTTTCACTTCTAACTGTGTGTCATTGATCAACAAAAATGTCAGTTTGCTAGTAAATTAACAAAGAACCCACACGCTAACTGACAATTACCAGCCACTCTCATTTCCCATGTTATGAAGGAGGGACCACACAGTACGTATTCCTCTGTCCTAACGATGAAATCGCCAGGCGCTGCTCTTTTGTGCTATTTTTTAGGAAGAAAACAAAGCTGCCAGTTAGACGTTTTTCTGTTTCAGCTTGTCTGTTAGCGACTCTACACGGAGCCAAATGTGTGCTTGGCTTTGACATAAACACTGAAAAGATTCATAATATTTTTATCTGGATTTCATTTTGTCAAAGTCTAGACACGAATATAAGGAGTGCTGGTGGCTCACCAAGGTGCTGACCAACGGGTCGGCAGTTTGAATCTGCCAGGCGCTCCTTGGAAACTCTATGGGGCAGTTCTACTCTGTCCTATAGGGTTGCTATGAGTCGGAATCGACTCGACGGCACTGGGTTTTCTGGGTTGGGTGGCACAACGGTTAAGTGCTCAGCTGCTAAGGTTGGCAGTTCGAACTCACCCAGCAGCTCTGAAGGAGAAAGACCTGGCAATCTGCTCCCATAAAGATCACAGCCTAGAAAACAATGGGGAAGTTCTACTCTGTCCGATAAGGTGGCTATGAGTCAGAACTGACTCAGCGGTGCAGAAGGACGGACTCGATGGCACACAAGGAACAACAACATAAATGAACGTGCGTATCCTCTAAGGAAACACCAGGGCTTATAAGTTAAATCTACTTTAAATTCGGTAATGACACATACGAGATTTATGGATGACACTGTATGGTATTCTTTATCACCAGCACGTATCGTATAAGCTGGTACCTTTATATGGGTAAGAATAAAAAAAAAAAAAAAAAGAAATGAAATACAGCTAAATTTTAACATCACTTTTTGAATTCTCACGAGCCAAGGAATTGCTTGGCAAAAAATCAGTGTCGCCTCATTGCCTTTGTCCCTGGCCCCATCCTGCCAGAAACACTATCCTGTTCTGTAAATCTTTCATTTGCCTCTAATGTGGCAACAATCTCAGATGGTTTGCGAAGCCTCTCAGAGAAGTCACATGAGCTGAGTATCATTTGGCTACGAACATAAAAGAAATAAAACACACATCAAAGGCAAAAAACCTGTTACTGAACCAGACATAACTTACGTAACACGTTCCAACGGTCCTGTTATTCTTCGATGTTTATGTAATTTTTGAATATTTGCAAAAAGCCTCAAGCTTGCTTTTATTGCCTGTTGCTCACAGCTGCACCGTGAGATCAGTTTGAGTAGCTTGCTTGGAAGTGATGGTGCCAGAGGAATAGATCGAGCTTCCCAGAGAGGCCACGCAAAGCAGCTGCAAAGTCCTGGCCACTCGGTCCCTCAGTCCCTCACTCACTAATTGCTAGATCCCAGTTCCTCTCTTTTCCTCACATCCTAAAATGCTGCTCACATTCAGCTTATTTTATCGAGGCTCATGAGACTTCCTTTTGGCTGGCTTTCAGTCCCATTTCCAACCATTCCATCACTTCCCCCCCTAAAAACCCCCCCAAACAAACAAAAAAAAATTCCATCACTTCCCAGCCCCTAGGAAAGATTCAGAAGGATCGCTGGTGGCAAAAACGTTTAAGTAAAGGTTGGTGGTTCAAATCCAAGCAGCAGGTCTGAGAGAGAAAGACCTGGCGATCTGCTCCTGTAAAGGCTACAGCCTAGAAAACCTTAGGGGACAGTTCTAATCTGTCCCATGGGGTCGCTATGAGCCAGAACTGACTTGACGGCATTTGACGACAACAGGAAAGATGCAGTTTAAAGCTGAGAACAGTTAACTGATTGATACTTATTATAAAATTGGAGTTGGACTTCCTGGTTAGTGAAAGCGGTTAACGCCCTTGGCTGCTAACCGAAAGGCTGGCGATTCCGGTACACCCAGAGGTGCCTTGGAAGCAAGTCCCGGGGATCTCCTTCTGAAAACTCAGCCACTGAAAACCCCGTGGAGCACGATTCTACTCTGACTCAAGCGGAGCTGCTGTGAGTCGTAGTCAGCTCGGCAGCGGCGGGTTTGGTTTCAGTTTATTAGGAAACAGGCCTGCTGTCACAACGAGTGTGGGCTGCGTGCCTTCCCTACTAAGGTCTTACATCACCCTCTCCAAATGCATAACTGAGTTCTGGACAGCAGGTGGCCCTTCGCCCCTCCCTCACTGCCTGCCTCACGACCTTCGCCCCTTTGACCTGAGAAGACAGCCCTCTCCAAGGGTAAACACGCAGAACAACAAACAAACAAAGGAAGAATTGTGCACACTCCTACGTCTGTGGGATTCCATCTTTCTCTTCACAGCGCTGGCTGTGCTCTAGCCACATCTTGTTGTCATGTGCCGTCACGTGGATTCTAACTCACAGTAACCCCATGTCACAGGGTAGAACTGCTCCATAGAGTTCCCTATGCCATAATCTTTGCAGGAGCAGGTCGCCAGGTCTTCCTCCCACAGAGCTGCTGGTTGGACTCAAACCACCAACCTCTCAGTTAGTAGCAGAGCGCTTCAGCATTGTGCCACCAGAGCTCCCCCTAGCCTAGAGAGGTACACAGAAGTTTTTTCATAAACATTTTGTACTGAGAATCTATGAGTCCCAACTCCTAGTCGTTCTTCACCTCTGCATTGGCTTTAGTCTGGTAGATGCAAGAAAGGGGTTTCTCTCTCTTCTTATGCCTTTCCCATGATTGTCCCACTGCTGGAGACAATACAATGATAGACCACGTGTCTGTCAGTTTGTCCTGCTGTGGTAGATTGTGTGTTGCTGTGATGCTGGCAGCTACATCACAAGTATTCCAAATGCTGGCAGGGTCACCCATGGTGGACAGGTATCAGCAGAGCTTCCAGACAAAGGTAGACTAGGAAGAAGGACCTGATGACCTACTTCTAAAAAATAGACCTGCAAAAACCTTGTGAATAGTAGTGGAACACAGTCAGATGTAGTGCTGGAAGATGAGGCCCTCAGGTTGGAAGGCACTCAAAATACAACTGGGGAAGAGCTGCCTCCTCAAAGTAGAGTCTATCCTAATGACATGGATGGCGTCAAGCTTTCGGGACCTTCATTTGCTGATGTGGCGCGACTCAAAATGAGAAAAAACAGCTGCGAACATCCATTAACAATAGGAACATGGAATGTACAAAGTATGAATCTAGGAAAATTGGAAGTCATCAAAAATGAAACGGAGGGCAAAAAGATCGATATCCTAGGCCTTAGTGAGCTGAAATGGGCTGGTATTGGCCATCTTGAATCAGACAATCATATGGTCTACTATGCCGGGAACGACAAATTGAAGAGGAATGGTGTTGCGTCCATCGCCAAAAAGAACATTTCGAGATCTTTTCTGAAGTAAAATGCTGTCAGTGATAGGATAATATCCATATGTCTACAAGGAAGACCAGTTAATACAACTATCATTCAAATTTATGCACCAACTGCTAAAGCCAAAGATGAAGAAATTGAAGATTTTTACCAACTTCTGCAGTCCGAAATTGATCAAACCTGCAATCAAGATGAATTGATAATTACTGGTGATTGGAATGTGAAAGTTAGCAACAAAGAAGAAGGATCAGTAGTTGGAAATATGGCCTTGGTGATAGAAAAGAAGCTGGATTCACAGGACAGAAATTTGCAAGACCAACGACTTCTTCATTGCAAATAAATACCTTTTTCAACAACATAAACGGTGATTATACACATGGACCTCACCCCAGATGGAATACAGAGGAATCAAATCAACTACATCTATGGAAAGAGATGATGGAGAAGCTCAATATCATCAGTTGGAACAAGGCCAAAGGCCAACTGAGGAACAGACCATCAATTGTTCGTATGTAAGTTCAAGTTGAAGCCGAATAAAATCAAAACAACTCCACGAGAGCCAAAATACAATCTTGAGTATATCCCACCTGAATTTGGAGATTATCTCAAGAAGAGACTTGACACACTGAACACTATTGACCAAAAACCAGGCGAGTTGTGGGATGGCATCAAAGACGTCATACATGAAGAAAGCCAAAGGCCATTAGAAAGAAACAGTAGACCAAATTGGATGTCAGAAGAGACTCTGAAATTTGAACTTGGACATAGAGTAGCTAAAGCAAAAGGAAGAAATGATGAAGTAAAAGAAGTGAACAGAAGATTTCAAAGAGCAGCCTGAGAAGACAAAATAAACCATTATAATGAAAAGTGCAATGACCTGGAGTTAAGAAACCAAAAGGGATGTACATTCTTGGCATTTCTCAAGCTGAAAGAAATGAAGAAAAAATTCAACTCTTGAGTTGCAATACTGAAGCACTCTACGGGTAAAATAATGAATGATGCAGGAAGTATCAAAGGAAGATGGAAGGAACAGAGTCCTTGCACCCCTGCACCAAACAGAGTTGGTCGACATCCAACCACTCTAGGAGGTATCATATGATTAAGAACCAATGGTACTAAGGGAAGAAGTCCGAGGTGCATTGATGGCATTGGTGAAAAACAAGGCTCCAGGAACTGACTGAATACGAATTGAGATATTTCAACAAATGGATGCAAAGTTGAAAGAACTTACTCATCTATGCCAAGAAATTTGGAAGGCAGCTACCTGGCCAACTGACTGGAAGAGATCAATATTTGAGCCCATTCCAAAGAAAGGTGATTCAACAGAATGCAGAAATTATTGAACAATATCATTAATATCGCACCAAGTAAAATTTTAATGAAGATAACTCAAAAATGGTTACAGCAGCACATTGACAGGGAATTGCCAGAAGTTCAAGCCGGATTCAGAAGAAAACATGGAATGAGGGACATCATTGCAGATGTCAGATGGGTCCTGGCTGAAAGCAGACAATACCAGAAAGATGTCACCTGTGTTTTATTAGACTATGCAAAGACATTCAATTTTGGATCATAACAAATTATGGATAACACTTAGAAGAACTGGAATTCCAGAACACTTGACTGTGCTCATGAGGAACCTGTACGTAGACCAAGAGGCAGTCGTTGAAATAGAACAAGTGGATACTGTGTGGTTTAAAATCAGGAAAGGTGTGTGTCAGGGTTGTATCCTTTCACCATACTTATTCAATCAGTATTCTGAGCAAATAATCCCAGAAGCTGAACTAATATGAAGAAGAATGTGGCATCAGGACTGGAGGAAGACTCATTAATAACCTTCAATATGGAGATGACACAACCTTGCTTGCTGAAAATGAAGAGGACTTGAAGCACTTGCTGATGAAGATCAAAGACCACAACCTCCAGGATGCATTACACCTCAACATAAAGGAAACAAAAATCCTCACAACTGGACCAATAAGCAACATCATGATAAACAGAGAAAAGATTGAAGTTGTCAAGGATTTTATTTTACTTGGATCCACAATCAACACCCATGGAAACAGCAGTCGAGAAATCAAAAGACACATTGTGTTGGGCAAATCTGCTGCAAAGGATCTCTTTAAAGTGTTGAAAAGCAAAGATGTCACCTTGGAGACTAAGTAAGGTGCACCTGATCCAAGCTGTGGTATCTCCAATTGCATCATATGCATGTGAAAGCTGGACAATGAATAAAGAAGACTGAAGAATATTGAATATACCATGGACTGCCAAAAGAACGAACAAATCTGTCTTAGAAGAAGTACAACCAGAACTGCGTCTTACATACTTTGGACATGTTGTCAGGAGGGATCAGTCCTTGGAGAAGAACATCATGCTTGGCACAGTACAGGGTCAGTGGAAAAGAGGAAGACTCCCAATGAGAGGGACTGACACAGTGGCTGCAACAGTGGGCTCAGGCATAACAATTGTGAGCATGGCACAGGACGAGGAAGTGTTTCGTTCTGTGGTACATAGGATTGCTATGAGTCAGGACCGACTCGACGGCACCTAACAACAACAACAACAAAGCACAATTAAAAGAAAAAAAACAATTAGTAGGCTACTCCATCTATGTAGCATTCTGTCTCTGTATCAACTTGTGTGTCTTCAGGATGAGCGCCCATGGAAGCAGCGGTCAAGAAATCAAACGATGTATTGCATTGAGCAAATCTGCTACAAAAGATCTCTTCAAAGTGTTGAAAAACAAAGATGTCTCTTTGAGGACTAAGACGAGCCTGACCTAACCATGGTATTTTCAATCACTTCATACACGTGCGTAAGCTGGACAATGAATAAGGAAGACCCAAGAAGAATTGATGCCTTTGAATTATGGTGTTGGTGAAGGATATTGAATACACCATGAACTGCCAGAATAAACAAGTCTGTCTTGGAGGAAGCACAGCCAGAATGCCCCTTGGAAGCAAGGATGGTAAGACTTTGTTGCACTTACTTTGGACGTGTCATCAGGAGGGACCAGCTCCTGGAGAAAGACATCATTGTTGGTAAAACAGAGGGTCAGTGAAGGAAAGGAAGACCCTCAATGAGGTGGATCACCACAGTGACTGCAACAAGGGGCTCAGGCATAACAACAGTCATGAGGATGGCACAGGACCCAGCAATGTTTCATTGTCATACACGGGGTCACTACGAGTTGGAACCAACACGACAGCACCTAACAACAGGCATTCAAGAAAAAATTTTGCTCCAAAGTAGAGGTATTTTATCCTTCAAGTCCAGAAAATGGTTTGGAATCCCAGTGGGAGCAAAATTGCTTTGGATGCCTTCATAGGAAAAACAGATATTGGCAAAATAATAGTCAAATTTTATCATTGATATATATTTCGTTTTCCAGCCTTCTTATTTGGAAATTTTACTCTGCTGGAAAAATGTATTTCAGATGGAGATAAATTGATCTGCTGTCTACTTCTCTACGTGAATAACGTCTCACTGCTCCCCTAAGTACCAATCACTATGTCATGATCTTCCATAATTTTTCTCACCTCTTTTAAGATGCAATAAGTGAAGCATAATTTCTTTCAGGGGCAGAGTGATCGTTCACAGAACCGAATTATGATCAATGGAATAATGACCTGGGACCTGAATAAACATAGCTCTAGTGCTTGAAAATGTCAACTCTGTCGCTTCCAAAGGGTGAAAGTGTCACCAGGTCCAAGCTGCCATATTTCATTTCGTGTAATGGACTTACACTGAACAGTCTCCAAATAATTCCTCATTCAATTCCCATTAAGGCATGTGGGCTGTAAATAACATTGATGATGCACAATGCTTGGTAACGTCAGCTGCGTTACTCAGCCACACCATTTGACATGACGGCAACGAGGCTTGGGCTTTGGTTTGGGCACTTAGAAGGAGCCCTTGGTACAGTGGGTAAGTGCTTGACTGCTAACTGAAAGGTTGGTGGTTCAAACCCACCAGTGGTTCTGTAGGGGAAAGACGTGGCAGCCTGCTTCCAAGATTACAGCCTTGGAAACCTACGGGCAGTTCTACTCTGTCCTAATAGGATTGCTGTTGAGGCAGAATCAGCTCAGCGGCAATGCATTTGGATTTTGGTTTTGGACCTTCAGAAACCCCTTATTTTCTAATCTCCTCTTGTGCTTCAGATGCTACCTAATACTATTTTCCAAAGGATCTGATGACCCCAGGTACAAAAGAATGAAACGTTGCCTGGTCTTGTGCCATCCTCACAATTGTTGGGATGCTCAAGTCCATTGTTGAGGCCACTGTGTATTCTGAGTGTCTTCCAACATAGGGGGCTCATCTTCCAGCACTATATCTGACAATATTCTGTTATGATCCATGAGATTTTCATTGGCTGATTTTCAGAAGTAGATCACCAAACCTTTCTTCCTAGTCTATCTCAACCTGGAAGGTCTGCTGAAACCTGGCCACCATGGGTGACCCTCCTGGTATTTGATATATTGGTGGCATAGCTTCCAGAATCATAACAAAATGCAAGCCACTACAGTGACTTTATTCATATATTACCCTTTTTTTATGGCATAGAAATGGAATTCCCAAGCGAATACTAGGGATTTTACCAGATTCTTATAGACAGAAGTATAGATCTTACGCCACCTACTTATTCATAAGATGGACTCCAGGTACACCTACCACAAAGAACAAATGCACTGGCAAATAAATAAATAAATTCAATCATATATTTATCATACATGTTCACCAGTAGTCAGTTGCTGCGGAGTCGATTCCGGTTCCTGGCTACCCCACGTGTGCAGAGTAGAACTGTGCTCTGCAGGGCTGATTTTCCAGAAGTAGGTCACCAGGCCTTTCTTTCGAGGCACTTCTGGGTAAGCTTAAAAACCTCCTACCTTTCATTTAGCAGCCAAGAGCATATTAGCCCTGTGTACCACCCAGGGGCTCCATCATCTAGTGCACTTAGTCGTTAACCAGCCACTGGCTGTCACTGTTCAGTCTGTGGTTGTTGTTGTTGTTGGGTGCTGTCCAGTAATTCCAACTCACAGCAATCCCATGTGACAGAGAACTGCCCCATAGGGTTTCTAAGGCTGTAATCTTTAGGGGAGCAGATTGCCAGGTCTTTCTCCTGTGGAGCCACTGGTGGGTCTGAACTTCAGACCTTTCTGTTAGCAGCTGAGTACTTAACTGTTGTGCCACCTGGGCCCCTTCTACATTCAACTCAGTGGATGTTAAATTGTGTGGAAAAAAATGAAGGAAAGCAAAGAGAGAAGAGGGAGGAGTCGGGAAGGAGGTAGGAAGGGAAAGGTGGGCACGTTCCCTGTTGAATGTCCTCTGGGTCCCATCTGCAGCCTCCTTTCCACATTGCCATCTGCATGAATGACTGGCACAACTTATAAAAAGTAATCACGGACTTTAACAGCTAGGTTATGTTTGAGTCCCTCTTCAGAATAAAGTAAACAGAAAAAAGTAGGAAGGGCAGGTATTCTGAACTTTCCTCTGACGTTTGTTCTGTCTCTCATCATTCATCCATTTTATGTGCAAGCCAATTGCAGAATGGAGGAATTTAGCATCTCACCCGAGGTCCTACAGAGAGGGTGATGTCAGCCTGGAACCAGCACCTGGACCTGCCTCTCAGCCCAGGGCGCTGCTGGTGAATGGGTGGCACAGTGGATGTCCCATGTCACTTTTGGCCACCCTTCGGGACGCTCTATCTGAACGCTGTGCACTGGGCTTCTGGAAGGGCCCGGAGATGATAACAATGTCGCATTTGTCTGCATCCTTGGAGCGAATGGATTTTTCAGAAAGTCTAACACTACCCTTCTGTCTCTCGGAGGACAAAACTGCATTCGATGATGCAACGACAGTTCTGAATGAATTGAGAAGAATTTTCATGAAAAGATGGCCACCGTATATACATAGACAGTTTAAACACAATCTCATTTTCCTCTCACCTTCTACCAGAAAGTTAGAATTCTAGCGTACCTGTCTGTGCTACAACCTGACTTATATCCCAGAGCTAAGACTTCTGAGTGGCATTAATCCATAGCAACTGAGAGCTTTTGCCAAAGTCGTGTCAGAACTCCTTTATAGAACAAACCACCCCGTGAATTACGCAACACCAGCGACCTCACCGCACGAGCGCACCCTAATGATCCAATGGCGGGCGTCGCTCAGTAAATGCCTAGAATGCTTCTCCTTGTTCTCCATGGCGTTTCCTAGGGCTTCTGACCTGCTCCTAAACCCACAGCCCCATGGCGTTTCCTAGGGCTTCTGAACTGCTCCTAAACCCACAGCCCCATGGCTTTTCCTAGAACTTCTGAACTGCTCCTAAACCCAAAGCCGCACGAAGTTTCCAACATTTGATTTAGAAAACTAACAGTCACCTAAGAGATTTTCTGTTCTAAAGCTTTTTTTTTTTTTGGCTAAAGTTAGTGTTAAGTAGAAACCTCAAAGCCATCCGGTGTCACTGAAGTTCTTCTTTCCATAGGTTGAAAACCTTGAAAGGAACAGGGGTGGTAAGTCAATTTATTTAACTGTTTCTAGGTCAGGCCAAGGGAGTCTGGGTGGTGGAATGGTTAAGTGCTCAGCTGCTAACTGAAAGATTGGTGGTTTGAACCACTTGGCATCTCTGCAGGAGAAAGACCTGGCAGTCAGCTCTGTAAAGATGACGGCCTGGAAAACCCTATGGGCAGTTCTCTCTGTCACATGGGGTTGCTGTGAGTCGGAATTGACCCCAAGGCACACAACAACAATGACAGGTTGGCCCAAACATAAATTACCTCTGATAAAGGATATTTGCTTTTCTTTAAACACACACACACTTCCTGTCTCCTATTTCTCTTCGGCTTGGCTGGATTTCCCCAATGACACAGAGAAAACAACATCCCCTGGCCTCAGGGAAGGCCGTGTAGCAGCAGATGAAGGGTGGAGGGAGGTGGCGGAACAGTGGGGGAAACCATGCAGGCTACAAAGGCTCTCGTCCTGCTGTTGTTGTTGGGCGATTCCTTCTCAGTGCGGACCTATAGGACAGAGTAGAGCTATCCCATAGGGTTTCCAAGGCCTTAATCCTTATGGAAGGAGCCCTGGTGGCACAATGTTAAGCACGTGGCTGCTAATCAGGAAGTCAGCAGTTCAAACCGACCCAGAGGCTCCGCGGTAGACAGACCTGGTGGACGATCCGCCTCTGTAACAATCACAGCCTAGAAAACCCTATGGGGCAGTTCTACTCTGTTACATGAGGTCCCTAGGGCTCGGAACCGACGGGATGGCACCTAACAGCAAAATTTTTAACAGAAGCAGATCCCCAGGCCTTTCTCTCACAGAGCTGCTGGTGGGTTCAAACCAACAACCTTTCAGTTAGCAGCGAAGTGCTTAACTGTTGCACCACCAGGGTTCCTCTTGTCTTATTAAAAAAAAAAAAATCTGCTGCTGCTCATAACAACCCTATAGGACAGAGTAGAACTGTCCCACAGTGTTTCCTAGGCTGTAATCTTTGTAGAAGTAGACAGCTGTATCTTTCTCCCACAGAACAGGTGGTGGTTCGAACTGCCCATCTATAGGTTAACAGCCAAGCACTTATCCACTGTGCCACCAGGGCCCCTTCTGTCTTATTGGTTCCTCCTAATTTCCTTGGGCCAGGTCTGACAGACACGATCTGCAGCGGCTGGTGGGAAAAGCAGCTTGTGTGCCAGCTCCCTCTTGGAGATGTAACCACTGGGGACACTGGGGACACACCCAGCTCTTTATTAAAGCACTTATTATTTTACCACAAATTACAGTCCAAAACAAAATGGATTTGGATCTCTTAAGACTTAAGCCCAACTCTTGGCTTTGCTTTGTTTCTCTAGGCTCTGAGGAAGCTCCTACAATGACTGCTTTCTGAACCCTTCACACCAGAGACAGGGTGTGGGGAAAACAGTTCAGCAGAGCAGAGTACAGACAATGGAGCCAGGCTGCCCTGGGCTCAAATCCTGGCACCTACCACATGTTGCTCTGTATTCTTGGTTCAGTTTTTTACCTGATGAATGGAGATTAAATGTCTACTCCATAGAGTTGTACAAAATGGATGTAACGCACCCAGCACAGTTTATCACTCGCAGCCAATGCTCAGTTGTTGTTGGTGGTGCTGTTGAGTGGATTCCGACTCATAGCGTCCCTGCAGGACAGAGTAGAATGGCCAGGTTTACCAGGTTGTAGTCTTTACAGAAGCAGACTGCCTCATCTTTCTCTCGAACAGTGGCTGCTGAGTTCGAACCACTGGCCTTTCGGTTAGCAGCCAAGCACTTTAACCACTGCACCACTTGTGCTCTTCGTGTTCTGGGTAGAGAAAGCATAAAATCCATCATCCAAACCAGGACACTCTGATCATGAAATAGAAGCCGATCTGATGGAGCATTGGGACAGCAGGCATAAACCAAGGCTGCCCCGGAAAAGCTAGGAGCTTGGTCACCCCGATTATGGAATATTCAGGAAGCTGAGATACCAAACCTTCTTCCTATCTCCAAGTCTGAAATACAGGCAGACGGAAGGTGCCAATTTTCTCGAACATCTCTTCTCCTATTTGAAGAAGAACAGGAGGTAACTGTGCCTGCTGTGTACGCAGAAGCTGCATTTTAAGAAAGTGAATCAGCACAGGGAGGCGTCGGTGCTGCTCTGAAACACGCCTGTGAAGAAGCACCTGGCTGGTCATCCGTCCACCAGTCGGTGCTGCTCTGAAACACGCCTGTGAAGAAGCACCTGCCTGGTCATCCGTCCACCAGTCGGTGCTGCTCTGAAACACGCCTGTGAAGAAGCACCTGCCTGGTCATCTGTCCACCAGGACCCTGGCTGCAGCCACCTGCTGGGCATCTGACGGCTGTGTATCAGACTCGCCCCACGTGTGACGCCTGCACAGTCAGGGAGGTGGTCCAAGGGCTCTCTGAGGTCTCTAAAACCCAACCCAACCCGTTGATTCAGACTCATAGTGACCCTATAGGACAGAGTAGAACTGTCCCATAGGGTTTCCAAGCAGTGGCTGGCGAATTTAACTGCTGACTTTTTGGTCAGCAGTGGAGCTCTTAACCACTGTGCCACCAGGGCTCTAGCTGCTATGAGTTGTTTTAATATCTTAACAGGAGGAGTACTGTGTGTGTTAAGGAGTTCAGTGGTGCAGTGGTTAAGTGCTTGGCTGCTAACCGAAAGGTCAGTGGCTCAAACCTACCAGTGGCTCCATGGGAGAAAGACCTGGTGACCTGCTCCCGTAAAGCTGACAGCCTAGGAAACCCCATGGGGCAGTCCCGCTCGGTCACGTGGGAGCGCGCTAAGTCAGAACTGACTCGACAGCGCCCAACAACAACAACGTGCTCTCTGATCTCAGACTTCATATCCTCTGATGGTGGAGCTCCACCTGCTGCTGTTGTTAGGTGCCGCGCAGTCAATTCTGACTCATAGTCAGAATGTGACAGGGTAGGACTGCCCCGTCAGGTTTCTTAGGCTGCCATCTTTACAGAAGCAGGTCACCAGGCCTTTCTTCTTCAGTTCCAACCACCAACCTTTCAGTTAGTAGTCGAGTGCAAGTGACCTCGGGACCTATGTTCTTGGTGTTGGGTGCCGCCTGGTCAATGCCGACCCCGTGTGGCAGGGCAGAGTTGGCCCATAGGGTTTTCTAGGCTGTGGTCTTTGCAGGAGCAGCTCCCTTAGGCTGTGGGTAACGTGCTACTCCAGGAAGCACCAGGAAGGAATTATCAACTTACTTATCTTCATTGGGAGCGTTTTGCATGCTGGACATTATTATTTCAGTTAATCCCCAGAGTCAATCTCTGTGGCAGGTACTGTCATTATCTAAGTGAACTGTTTTAGTAGGTTGCTATTTTTGTTGTGTGCTGTCCAGCCCATTCTGACTCAGCGACCCTATAGGACAGAACAGAGCTACCCCACAGAGTTTCCAAGGCTGTCATCTTTATGGGAGCAGACTGCCACGTCTTTCTCCCGTACAGCAGCTGATGGTTCAAACTGCCAGCCTGTTGGTTAGCAGCCAAGCACTTAACCACTGCGCCACCAGGACTCCTTTAAAGAGAGGCAGAAACCTCTAAATTTCTATCACAGGATTACAGGAAAAGAATTTATTTAGATTTTAGAGGGTAAAGGGCCCATTTTCATGGCTTGTACCCTCAAAATGCACTCTTCTGGCCCAGAATGTAAGTGAGTCCTAACAGGAGCCTTGGTGGCACAGCGGGTAAAGCAATTGACTTTTAACCAGAAGGTTGGTGGTTCAAAACCACCTGTGACTCCATGGGAGAAAGATGTGGCAATCTGCTTCCATAAAGATTTATAGCCTTGGAAACCCTATGGGGTCTCAATGAGTCAGAATTAGACAGCAGTAGGTGGAAACCTGTCTAAAGCAGAATAAATGACCACGACCTACATTTGAACACACAGCTTCCGTTGTGTGAGTCCAAAGGCCAGGAATGTAAACACCATTCTGGTTCCTCTCCCTGCTACTGGAACTCACTTCAAGGTCTCGCCAATTCTTCATAAATAAAAATCATTTAGAAACACTAAATTCTGACGCACAGATGATATTTCCTAGTAGCATTTGTTACGTGTTTCTATGATGCTTCTGACGGGAAATGCGGAAGTTGAGCACCAACGTGGGATCGAACTTGCGACCTCCATGGCATTTTCTACCGCCTCTTAGCAGTCAACACGAATCCCTTGGCAGCTCCTTCGAGGGCTCTGATGGTCACTTTGCCAAAAACCAAGACAGTTTTGAATCAACTGACACATTTTTATCATGGGGAGGGAGGAATCCGAGGAGGTGATAACACATAACACTAGCCCTGATAATTCGCTACCAGGAAGTAATTTAAAAACACAAGTTGAACTGATTTCCCTCACAGCCACAGCGATTTGCATAAACTCTAAAGAAGATGCGTCTAATTTTCGAATCTTGGTCTCTGCGCTGTCAATCTTACTGGAAGTTTTAAATTGTATATTCATGAAACATCATGTACTGAAATCAGACTGAAAGTGGAAATTTGACTTGCTTTAGTCATAACAGCAGTACCGTCTTTCATTTTTTAAACATACATTCAGAGTTGTCAGCTTTCAACTTTTAACCAAATTTATAGCGCTGTGTTTTTATTCATTCGTTTATTTTATTTAGCTAATTTTTTCGGTCATCTTCTGACTGCTCTCCACATTTCCCTTGTCACAGTCTTTTAACAGCTCTCACGCATGTGGATAAATGTGTGTTGCTTCGTGGTGGCGGGTCCTATCCTGCTTTGAATCCTGTATCTGCAAACTCAGTGTGGAATGGTTGGAGCTTGGCTTCTGTAACTCTAGATCAAAAGTTAGCACACACAGAAGCCTCTTTTACTTGAGACCCTTAGGGCGAGAAGTGATCACATCTTCAGAAATTCTGTTAAGGTGACATTTCCATCGTGACTCAAATCTCGGATTCTCTCCAACCTAATTACACTAGTCCCACTGATGACCCTATCAGCAAGTGTCCTCTGGTAACCCAGCTCTCTCGAGAGTCCGATGCACAGATAATATTTCATGTAAGCATTCATTACGTGTTTTGAAAACGCTATGACCGAAATTCAGAAGTGTGCCCTTAGTCAGCAAAATGACGAGATAGTCCCAGGACACAGTGTCTTCTGTGGGCTAGCCCTGGTTGCGCAGTGGTTAGGCACTTTCTGCTAACCAAAAGGTTGCCAGTTCAAACCCATGAGCCACTGCATGGGAGAAAGGCCTGGCAATCTGCTCCCGTAAAGATGACAGTCTAGGAAACCCTATGGGGCAGCTCTACTCTGTCACCTGGGGTCGCTGTGAGTTGATGGCACCCAACAACACTGTATGTACTTCTAAGATGAACTTCTTATAAATTGTAACATAGTGTGTGGGTCCCTAGTATAATAGGTAAATTCCTCCTCTCAAAATGCAGTTTACCCAGTCCAGACATAGGTCCAAAACTCTTCCGTTGAAGCCAGAATTCGTGTGTTGATTTTTTTGTCACTGGCTATCTGCAGTGTAACACAAGACCTGGGGCCTGGGCTGAGGGAGGAGTTGAAGGATGGATGGAGGGTCATAATGCTGGTTTCCTAACGCTGTTATACAGTGAACTGTGAACTGTGTTATCAGTTAGAATGACACACAGGTCTCTTTCTTGCTGCTTCTGCCTGATTTTCCCCTGAGAGGCCCCCAAGGGCAGTGATTTCCGTTTCCCCAGCTTCATTTCTCATTTTGATCCCTACTCTGTGTTGTGTTGTTATTGTTGGGTGCCGTGGAAATGATTCCAGCTCATAGTGACCTCATGTGTTACAGAGTGGAACTGCCCTCTAGGGTTTCCTAGGCTGTAACTGTGGTGCAGTGGGTAAGCGCTCGGCTGCTATCTGAAAGGTTGGTGGTTTGAACCCATCAGCTGCTCTGAGGGAGAAAGATCTTCCCAGCCTTTGAAACCCCATGAAGCAGTTCCACCCTGTCCCATAGGGTCACTGAGCTGGAACTGACTCCACGGCAAATGGTTTGGTTTGGTTTCTGGTAATCTTTACAGGAGCAGATCGCCAGGCCTTTCTCCAGCAAAGCCACTGAGTGGGTTCAAACCACCAAACTTTAGGTTAGCAGCTGAGCACTTAACTGTTGAGCCACCTGGGATTCTATACAGAGACACAGACATAGATACAGATAGAGATGTCATTGTACCCTCAAGTGGATTCTGACTCAGTGACCCCATAGGGCAGAGTGGAACTGCTCTATAGGGTTTCCTAGGCTGTAATCTTTACAGGAGCAGATCGCCAGGTCTTTTCTCCCACAGAGCAGCTGGTGGGTTTGAACCACAACCTTTTGGGTAGCAGCTGAGAGCTTAATGGTTGTGCCACTAGGGCTCCTTCACGGGGTCCTGATGTGCCAAAAGCTCACCAGTGTCGCCACTTCTTTCTCCTTAAGCCGTAGTTAGCTTAAAATGGAAACAAATGAACTTTCAAAAAAGTCCTCTAATTTGAATATAAGTGCAACATTCCGGTAGCCTGTAATTAGAATGTAAATAACCTTCTAATAGCCTATGCAAATGAGAGTATTAATGTATTATGCACCAGTCAAGGAAAATGGTGCAGTGGTCCCTGCCCCCTTTCTGTCTTCCTGCAGCTTCTTCAAATTTTCACTGGAAGCAGAGGACCCAGGAAGCACAAGAGACCAGGAGTCACTCCCTGCCTTTTAACCAGGGCTTCAGACCCAGGCTGGGAATTTGCATTTCTAACAAGTTCCCAGGCAATGCTAATGCTGCTGGTTAAGGACCAATTCTGAGAACCACTAAACCCCCCTCATCCCTCCCTGCCCCTACAGAAAAAGGAATAATTGCATGGAGTCCAATTCATTGTGACAGAGTAGAACATCCACGTAGGGCTTCCAATGAGTGGCTGGTGGATTCGAACTGCTGACCTCTTGATCAGCACCCATGTCACTTAACCACTAGGCCTCCACTATTGGAGCGGTGATTCTCAATATTTATCACAGGTAAGAGTCACCTGGGGATCTTGTTAAAATGGAGATTCTGATTCAGCATAACTGGGGTGGAGATGCAAATTCTCAGCAGGGGTTAGAACTGGTATGAGCCTGTTGGCAGCCCTGCTTTTTAGGAAGGTTTTCGCAGAGGGCTTTGTTGGTTGTCAAATGAACCTTGTTTTGCCAATCACTCATGAGGCAATTCAGCAGCAGCTCCTTAGGTTCCAGGCAGGCGTGTAAAGGTCCCTGCTCAGAAACAGGACTTGAGGAAGGCACTGAAGAAGGCCGGAATAAGGGAATACATCAGCCTCCATCTGGGACTGATCCTAATCTCACATCAGGAAGAGAAGGGTGGAAACACACCTTCCGGATGGTGGATGGAGGAAGGGAATTGTTTTTCTTTTTTTCCCTCTGGAATTTAAAGAGAGCAGGGAGACACCCAAACTCCACTGAGTGCCTCCTGCGCTCCTGGAATAACATGCCTCCTGCGCTCCTGGAACAACACTGGGCTCTTCTCTTCACCCACTGACTTCAGAAATGGTCGATGAGATGTTGTTGGGTGCCATTGAGGTGATTCTGACTCACAGGGGGCCCGTGTGTTACAGAGTAGAACTGCCCCATAGGGTTTCCGAGGCTGTAATCTTTATGGGAGCAGATGGCCAGGTCTTTCTCCTACGGAGCTGCTGGGTGGGTTCCAACCACCAAGCCACGCGCTTAACTGCTGCACCACCAGGGCTCCTAGTTGTTGTTCCTACTCATACAAATCAGGAAACAGAATTTCAGAGAATTTAAAGGAGTTGCTCAACCCTGTAACTTCCAGGAGCAAAAACCTACCAAGTCCCGGACAAGCTGCTGAAACAGAAATGAACAGTATTGCAGCGATATTTTTGTCATGCTGATGTAAAAGATAAGAAGAAATACTGAATTTAAAAAGAATTAATGTCAAGATACAACTCTCAGGTGACATGAATCCCCATGCTAGACTCTTTGCTGTGGTTAGTTGCCTTGGGGTCGGCTCTGGACTTACAGGGACCCCATGTACAACAGAACAAATGCTTACTGGTCCCACTCCATCCCCGTGATCAGCTGCAGATAGGACCCTTGTCACCCATAGAGCTTTCTTTCTTTCTTTTTTTATTGTGCTCTAGATGAAGGTTAACAGAGCAAACTAGTGACAATGGTTGCCAACTCCATGACATGTCAACACTCTCCCTTCTCAACCTTGGGTTCCCCATTACCAGCTTTCCTGTCCTTTCTGCCTTCTAGTCCTTGCCCCTGGGCCCATGTGCCCCTTTAGTCTCATTTTGTTTTATGGGTCTAATGTTTGGATGAAGGACAAACCTCAGGAGTGACTTCATTACTGAGCTAAAAGGGTGTCCGGGGGGCCATACTCTCAGGGTTTTTCCAGTCTATCAGGCCAGCAAGTCTGGTCTTTCTTTTTGAGCTGGAATTTTGTTCTACATTTCTGTCCAGCTCTGTCTAGGACCCCCTATTGTGATCCCTATCAGAGCAGTCGGTGGTGGTAGCCAGGCACCGTCTAGTTGTGCTGGACTCAGTCTGGTGGAGGCTGTGGTAGCTGTGGTCCGTTGGTCCTTTGAACTAATCTTTCCCTTGTGTCTTTGGTTTTCTTTTTTCTCCCTTGCTCCAGATGGGGTGGGACTAGTGGAGTATTCTAGATGGACACTCACAAGCTTTTAAGACCCGGGGTGCTACTCACCCAAGTAGGATGTAGAACATTTTCTTTATGAATTATATTATGTGAATTGAACTAGATACCCCCGAGACCAGATCCACAGAGTTTTCATTGGCTGAATTTTGAAAGTAGATTGCCAGATCTTTCCTCCTAGCATGTCTGAGTCCAGAAGGTCCACTGAAATTTGTTCAGCGTCACAGCAAAACGTAGGCCTTCACTGACAGATGGGTGGGGGCTGCACGTGAGGTGCAGAGGCTGGAGATTGAACCTGGGTCTCCCACGTGGTAGGTGAGAATTCTACACTGAACCACTGTTGCCTCTGCTGGAACAAAAATAAACAGGACTGTGGTATTTTGTAAAAAGAACTGTGGCATAAAGGTCAAGTGCTTGGCTGCTAACAGAAAGGGTGGAGCCTCAAAGCCACCCAGCAGCTCCATGGGAGAAAGACCTGGTGATCTGCTTCCATAAGGAGTCAAACGAAAAACCAAACTCACTGCCCTCGAGTCGATTCCAACTCATAGCCACCCTAGAGGGCAGGGTAGAACTGCCCCACAGAGTTTCCAAGGAGTGCCTGGTGCATTCAAACAGCTGACCTTTTGGTTAGCAGCCGAGCTCTTAACCACTGTGCCACCAGGGCTCCTTTCTTATCCAAGCCTCCAAACAACTGAGAAACAGTTTTAATTCTCACAGAATCCAGATTTCTGGGTTCCATGGAGGGTGAGGTGACCCATCCAAGATATTGCCCTAAGATGAGTCTTGAGCCTTGAGGAAACTGGTCTCCTAAAAGTCACCTTTAAGTCAAACAACAGTCTAGCTGATCGAGCAGTCTAGATGAAGCTGTTTTGTACCGAACTTAAGCACGGTGTTCTTTTGAAGAAATATCTGTGTGCAGTCAGTTTGAAGAAACAGAAACTCCAAGGTCAGACTAGACACTGTGTTTTAGAATAAATTGTTATCACGTAAACACTGTTCTTGTCCTGTTTCCATGGCAATGCCCATGAGAATCCTTGGAAGTTCTTTTCTCATTGGAACATTTCACTACGAGTCATAGTTGAGTTGACAGTAAAGGTGGGATGGGTGGGGGCAGAAGGGTTTGGCAGTCGAAATATTACCCCGATTTGCAAATTGGATATTAAGTGGACTTCAATCCGTTTCTATTATTGGTTTAACATGATTTTTGTTTTAAAACAACTATTGTTATGTGCTATCTAGCTGATTTTATGGTGATCCCATGTGAGAAAGTAGAATCGTCCCATGGGGTTTTCTAGGCTGTAATCTTTACAGGAGCAGATCACTAGGTCTTTTATCCCACTAAGCCACTGGGTGGGTTCGAACCCCTAACCTTTTGTTTAGCAGCCAAGCACTTAACCATTGCACCACCAGGGCTCCCTCAAACAACTCTATGGGCTGGCTGTTTGTCGCCTCATTTGCAAGTTAATCAGCTCGGCTCAGAGAACTTCAATGACCTTCCCTGTGTCTCACAGCCTGTGAGTGGCACAGGTGGGATTTATCTGACACCCACCTGACTCCAGAGTCTCTGCTGTGTCTACCGAACCATTTTCCTTAACAGCTAGATTGCTGTGGGGGAGGTGGGAGCCCCCAGATACCGCAGAAGGGCCAGGAACTCTGGAAACGAACAGACGAACAGAAAGCTCCTGGCTTGCTTAAGAACAATAAAGCTGAGATCAAGGAAGATGAGCTTTGGATGAGGCAAGAGGTCAGAGGCTGAGATCGTGGAGAATAGACATGTATTAAGCAGTTACCCTGTGCCGGAGGCCTGGAAGAGACTGACCATGGCTTCAGGCTGGCTTAGGAAGGAGAGACGCAAGCCTTTCTTACAAAGCATGCATCATGGTGTGTATGCAAAATGCACAGCTTGTACCTTCAGGTTCTCCTGAATGCCAGTGAAACAAATTACATACTTTCCATAGTGTGTATGCATACACACACACACACACCTTGCCATGTTCTATATGCACAGGTCTCTGGGCAAGAGAAGCGCCAAAGTTTTTTCAGCAGAAAGTTGCACACTCACACACACACGTGTGCACACACAAAAGAAGTGTAGGAAAAGCTTGAGCATCTTCTCTGTTTGGCTCTGAGCCTGTTCCAGGGAGTCTGATCCTCTAACACGAGCCCTGGTGCCACAGTAGTTCAGTGCTCGGCTGCTAACTGAAAGATTGAAGGTTCTAGTCCACCCAGCAGCTTCGAGTGAGAAAGACCTGGCAATCTGCTTTGTAAAGATCACAGCCTTGCAACTGTATCGGGCAATTCTACCCTGTCACACACGGTTGCTATGAGTTGGAATCGATGTGACTGCAACAGATTTGGGGTTTGGAAACTCTTACAGAGCCCTCTATTAGGTCCTAGAGCCAAGAGAAAGCCGAGTACTTGCCTTCCTAAGGGAAGTTTCTGACCCACTGTGTCTGCTACCTGCTATGGAGTGATAGTTAAGCACTCAGCTGCTAACCCAAAAATTAATCACCCAGCAGCTCCTGGGGAGAAAGACCTGGTGATCTGTTCCCATAAAGATTACAGCTTAGGAAGCTCTATACATCAGTTCTACTCTGTCACATGGGGTTGCTATGAGTCTGAATAGACACAACAGCACACAACAACAACGACTGCTAAAGGGAAAATTCTGAGGCCTTGTTCTCAGTTCCGTGTGACCCTCCCTGGCCACAGCTGCCTGCAGTGGGTAGGGCCTGGTACATGCAGCCAATCCATAAACTGGCTACAGACTTAAAAAGTGGCCCAGACGTCTGGAGTCTTAAACGCTAGCAAGCAGCCATCTAAGATGCATCAATTGGTCTCAACCCACCTGCATCAAAGGAGAATGAAGAACACCAAGGACACAAGGTGATTACGAGCCCAAGAGACAGAAAGGGCCACATGAACCAGCGATTACATCATCCTAAGACCAGAAGAACTAGATGGTGCCCAGCTACAACCGATGACTGCCCTGACAGGGAACACAACAGAGAACCCCTGAGGGAGCAGGAGAGCAGTGGGATGCAGACCCCAAATTCTCGTAAGACCAGACTTAATGGTCTGACTGAGACTGGAAGGACCCCAGCGGTCATGGCCCCCAGACCTTCTGTTGGCCCAGGACAGGAACCATTCCCGAAGCCAACTCTTCAGACATGGATTAGACTGGACAATGGGTTGGAGAGAGATGCTGGTGAGCAGGGAGCTTCTTGGATCAGGTGGACACTTGAGACTATGTTGGCATCTCCTGCCTGGATGGGAGATGAGAGGATGGAGGAGGTTAAAAGCTGGCGAAAAGGACACGAAAAGAGAGAGTGGAGGGAGAGAGCAGGCTATCTCATTAGGGGGAGAGTAATTGGGAGTGTGTAGCAAGGTGTATATGGGTTTTTGTGTGAGAGACTGACTTGATTTGTAAATTTTCACTTAAAGCACAATAAAAATTATTTAAAAAAAAAAAAAAGTGGCCCAGAATAAAGGTGGAGCAGAGCCACTGAGACCTTCTCTCTTGGGAATGCGAATTGGGACATGCACAGTTGAAATCAGTTTATTGAAAGGGGTGAGCCTGACTCGATGAGGTACAAGAAAGAAAATGGCTTTATTATTTGTTTCTCCAACCAATCCCTTCAAATGTCCTCCTTTCTTCTGTGCCTCTGGAAATATCTCAGGCAGACATCAGAGGCTTCTATTCACCTTCAGTTAGGAATAAATGGCCATATTTGAGCCACAATGGCTTCCTTCAGATACTAGGAAGTGCAGCACATACCAACTCATATTCAATTCAAAGGTTTTACCCACCACTGGACCTCAGTGTGGGACTAACCCAAGGTGAGGGCCCTGCGGTGACTGAGCGCCCCTGCAAGTAGGGTCTATGAGTCCACTGACCTCGCTGTTTCTCCTGCCTAAACTTGTCACTAGAGGAGCCCTGGTGGTGCAGTGGCTGAGTGCTTGGCTGCCAACTGACAATCCAGTGGTTTGAGCCCACCAGCTGTTCTGAGGAAGAAAAGACCCAGGTATCTCCTTCTGTATAGGTTAGAGCCTAGGAAACCTTATCGGGCAGTTCTGCTCTGTCATATGGGGTCCCTGTAAGTCGGTATCGACTCAGCAGCCCACAGCTACATAATCTGTATCTGTATCTTCTTTCTGGTTCTGTTTTTCTACAGAACTGCAGGACAAGAGGAGACAGAAAAATAGAGACGTTGTGCATGTGTGTGTGAGAGAGAAAGGAAGAGAGAGAGAGAAGAAGGAAGAGAGGGAGCGAGAAAGAAAGGAAGGAAGAGAGAGAGAGAAAGGTCACTGAGCCAAAAAAGAAGTCAGTTCCCACAGTTGGCTGCTAACAACTTCCCAGTTCCAGCTGTTCCTCCGTTCCAAGCTTATACTTGACAAAGCCCACCAGCAATTACTTGAGGCAAAATGGGTAAGTCTCTGTCCCAAAAAAGCCCAACTAAAACAATGAGCACGCCTCCCGGAACGCTCCGCTCCCTCCAGGGAGTCTCCCTGGCAGGTCTCTGGGCAGCCGGGCTCTGCCACACTTAGCACTCATAGGAACAGTCAGAACCCTAGAGGCCTCTCCGTCCAGTGCAGAGCCGTTTTTGAGATCAGACTCTAAAGAAAGGAGAAAATCCTGGAAAGGAGTATGAGGAGGGAGGAACAGTTACTTCCTGGCCCAAAGGTGGTTTTGAGGCAGCCGCAGTGGGGCTTTCACACCCTGCACGGCCCGAGTGACTGAGTCTCAAGGGTTTCAGAGAATGCTGTGCACAACAATTTCGATATCGGCTTTTCTAGAAATGTTGTTGGATGCCGTTGAGTCAATTTCGACTCATAGCTACCCTATAGGCAGGGTAGAAATGCCCCAGAGGGTTTTCTAGGCTGTAATCCTCATGGGAGCAGATTGTGATGTCTTTTCTCCTGTGGAGCTGCTGGCTGGATTTGAACCTCTAACCTTTTGGTTAGTATCCAAGCACTTAACCATTGCGCTACAAGACAAAGGTCCAGTTGCCTTCACTATAACAATATGCGTGGGATCGGTTTGAATTTGTACCATTAGAGAAAAAAAAAAAAGCTCAAATCAGAGAGAGCAGTTTGAAACAGGGATATTTTCTTTCTGGAATCTTGCCGTGGCTTTATTAACAAATACTTTGTGAGCAGCCCTTTGCCGTGAGTTGTTTGTGGAGATGAATGCTACATTCCTTTGCAATGTGAGCTTCACATTTCTCCCATCCACAGGTGACATCTGTCTCCCTCCCCTTGAACCTTGGCTGGCATCATGACTTGCTTTGACGATAGAACGTGACAGAGTGAAGTTGTGTGCTCTGCAAGTTTCAGCATCAAGAAGCCTTACTGCTCCCACGTTTTTACCCTCTGGTGGCCATGTTCTTGTTAGGTGTCATTGAGTAGGTTCTGACTCATAGCAACTCCATGAAGAACCGAGTGAAACACTGCCTGGTCCTGTGCCATCCTCACTATTGTGCTATGTTTGAGCCCGTTGTTGCATCCACTGTGTCAGTCCATCTCGCTGAGGCTCTTCTTCTTTTTCGCTGACTCTCTACCAAGCATGACGTCCTTCTCTAGGGATTGGTCCCTCCTGATAACAAGTCCAAATATGGAAGCCTGGGCCAATCTCCTTGAGGATGAAAGACCAGATGTAGAGAGACAGAGACTCAGTTGACATCTAGAATCAGTTTCCAGTAAGCTCCGCCATCAGTCTACATACAGCCAAGCTGCCAAATATCTGTATCTACGCATGACCTCGGACAAGACCTGCAGCAGAAGAATCGCCCAGCTGAGTTCAGCCCAAATTGCTACCCTGCAGAATTGTTAGCAAATAGTGTGGTCAGGTCACAAAATTGTGGTGTTTTGTTACACAGAAATAGATACAGGGATACACCACTTTCCTTATTGTAAGAAGGTACCTGTTATAACTGTGCAGCAGGACGGGAGACAGGGTCGGGTCCACTGACCTTGCTAACCAGGAGGAGAACTGGAGATGCCTCAGACCAGGGGGTTCTCTAGTTAAGAACTTGGTTTCGGAAAAGTTATTTTATTGTTAGGCAATGCAAGGAGCAGGGGTTAGTCCTTAGTTCTGCCTTCTAAAACTTCCTAGAAGCAAGTGAAGTTCCAGTCGGGTGCTATAGCTTGCTCTTGGGCTGCACTTGATATGTGAAAAAGCTGTCTTCCAGGAATGCCTGACTGGAGGGAGACCATTCCTTAAGCAAGGGTACGACACGGAACTGAACTTTTCGTTTTCGTTGTTGTCTTGGTCATCTAGTGTTGCTATAACAGAAATACCACAAGTGGATGGCTTTCACAAAGAGAAGTTTATTCTCTCACAGTCCAGTAGTCTAGAAGTCGGAATTCAGGGCACCGGCTCGGGGGAAGGCTTTCTCTTTCTGTCGGCTCTGGAGGAAGGTCCTTGTCATCAGTCTTCTCATGGTTTGGGAGCATCCCAGTGACGGAACCTCAGGTCCAAAGGATGTGTGCTCTGCTCCTAGCACTGCTTTCTTGGTGGTAGGAGGTCCCCACGTCTCTCTGCCTGGTTCTCTCTTTTATATCTCAAAAGAGATTGGCCTAAGACACTATCTAATCTTGTAGATCTCATCAATATAACTGCTGCTAATCCATCTCATTACATCACAGTGATAGGATTTACAACACACAGGGAAATCACATCAGATGACAAAATGGTAGACAACCATACAGCACTGGGAATCATGGCCTAGCCAAGTTGACAGATATTTTGGGGGGACACAATTCAATCCAAGGCAGTTGTTCAATGTCCTTTTTCTTTTTTAAATAATTTTATTATGTTGTTGACAATGTACGTGGCAAAACATACACCAATTCAACAGGTTCCACGTGTACAATTCAGTGACATTGATTATATCTGAGTTGTGCTATCATTCTCACCCTCCTTTTCTGAATTAATCTTCCATCGTTAACATGAACTCACTGCTCCCCATATTTCTTCTAGAACATTTCAGTTGCTGTTGTCCATTTGATCCCACATAGATAGTTCTTCGAAAGAGCACAATGTTCAAGGCAGATGTTCTTTACTAATTAAGTTAAACTATTGTTTAAGAAGCCCTGGTGGTGCAGTGGTTGAAGCACTCAGCTGCCAACTAAAAGTTTGGTGGTTCGACTCTACTAGCTGCTCCATGGGAGAAAATGTGGCAGTCTGCTTCTATGGGTCAGTTCTACTCTGTCCTACAGGGCCGCTATGAGTTGGAATTGACTTCATGGCAGTGGGTTTTCATTCTTTGGTTTAAAGAAGACTTCAGGGGATGTTTTTAGCGTAAGGTTTAAAGATTACCTCAGGACAAAAGTTTCAGGGGTTTCATCCAGCCTTGATGGCTCCAGAAAGTCTGGATTCCATGAGAATTTGAACATGGGACTGATCTTTTTTGCATGTATCAGCAGTGACATCATGGGGGGGTTTTCCCTTTCCTTTCCCTTCTGCCAACGTTTGCAGCAAATTGAGAATTCCGTGATGGGTCGATTTTTCAGCTGGAGGGTGTTACGCACAACACATATTGCAGTCCTAAGTGACACAAGCTGTTGGCAAAGGGACACTAATGGTTTGGTAATGGTTTTTTTAAATGGACCCAAAGCTTATCAAAACAAATGTACAATTGGCTAATCCAATTAAGTCTAGAAAAAGAGTAAAACCTCAGGTAATGATCCCGTGTACTCCAGAGAACAGGTCTAGGTGCATGCCTCTGACTGGCAGCTGGGTCCTGTTCCTTGTCATTGAATAACCACACTGGAATGCAGATTGTTTTTCTTCAAATAATTCTCATCCTTGGCCTAGAAGAACAATTTCCATGCTGTGCATATAAAATCTTCAAATACAACATGGTGAAATAAACACCCTTTTCCACTTTTTCCTACATCTTTGTGGTTCTTGCATGGGGAATCCCAACTGCCCCAGGAGAGGGCAGATGTGTGGAAAGGACATTCAGCACTCGGGTTTCAGTACAAAGGGATCAGATGCCTGCAGGAATCTTGGCTGTGGGCTCAGCATGGGAAGAGTCAGGCGTCTCCAGGGACGAAAATGTTACTGGCTACTTTGTGTTGTCATACACAGAATTTTGTTTTTGCAGTAGGGATGACACACAGGTCCCAAGGCCACCATCTTGCAGCTTTGATATCACGTTCAAGTTCAATTTTTAAAGTACTTACATTTAGATCAGCTCTAATCCAGTTGCCGCTGAGTCGACTCTGACTCATGGCGACCCCGTGTGCCTCTGAGAAAAACTGTGCTCCACAGGGTTTTTTATAGGGTTCTCAATGGCTAGCTTTTCAGAAGTTGATCACCGGGCCTTTCTTGCAAGGTGCCTCTGGATGGACTAGAACCTCCAACCTTTTGGTTAGCAGCTGAGTGCTTAACCACTGGGCTCCTTTCTTTCTTTCTTTTTAGAAAAAAAGGTGTATAATACAATGTTCTTTGAGAGTCTGATCATTTTATGGGCAAGTGAAAAACTCACTGGTGAGTAATTAAGGATCTGAAAGAAATTCCCCATTCACCATGGCTCCTCATTTTGCATTTAATAACTATATGGAGGAGAATGTGCCCACCTAAAATAGAAAATAAAAAAAATCAAAGGAAAATGTCCTTTTAAGGAAAAGATATTTTCACTAGTTTAAACAGTTAATTTAAACTATATTTTCATTTTGCTAACGGTGGATCAGTTCTCCTTAGACTTCACTGTGTATAGCTGTAAAAGGAGCTTTGCTTCCATCTGTCTCCCAAGGATTCGATAGGATGCAAAATGATTTCCTTAGAAGAAAAGTGGAATCACACAGCAATTCAAACTATGTTTTTCTTTTATCCACATCTCACAGAACTAAAAATATACATATTTATTTCTAAAAAATATTTCCATTGTACTAATAATTCCTATAATTTACCTTACTTATTCTGTTGTTGTCAGGTGCCTTCAAGTAGGCTCCAACGAATAGCTACTCCACATGTACTACAGAATGAAACATTCCCTGATCCTGTACCATCCTCACCATCGTTGTTATGCTTAAGCCCATTATTATAGCCACTGTGTCAGTCCATCTCATTGAGGGTTTTTGTCTTTTTCACTGACCCTCTATTTTACCAAGCATGATGTCCTTCTCCAGGAACTGATCCCTCCTGATACCATGTCCAAAGTACGTGAGCCTAAGTCTCGCCATCCTTGCTTCTAAGTCACATTCTTGTACTTCTTCCAAGATAGATTTGTTCATTCATCTGGCTGTCCATGGTATATTTAATATTTGCCAACTCCATAATTCAAAGGTGTCAATTCTTCTTTGGTCTTCCTTATTCATTGCCCAGCTTTCACATGCATATGAGGCAACTGAAAATATCATGACTTGGGTCAGGCCCACCTTAGTTCTCAAAGTAACACCTTTGCTTTTTAAGATTTTTAAAGAGGTCTTTTGCAGCAGATTTGCCCAATGCAATGCGTTGTTTGATTTCTTGACTGCGGCTTCCACGGGCATTGATTGTGGATCCATGTAAAATGAAATCCTTGATGACTTCAATCTTTTCTCCATTTATCATGATGTTGCTTATCAGTCCAGTTGTGAGGATTTTTGTTTTCTTTATGTTGAGGTGTAATCCATGCTGAAGGCTGTAGTCTTTGATCTTCATCAGTAAGTGCTTCAAGTCCTCCTCTCTTTCAGCAAGCAAGGTTGTGTCATCTGCATGATACAGGTTGTTAGTGAGTTTTCCTCCAATCCTGAAGCCCTGTTCTTCTTCATATAATCCAGTTTCTAGGATTATTTGCTCAGCATACAGACTGAATAAATATGGTGAAAGGATAGAACCCTGCCGTCTAAATTTCCTGATTTTAAATCATGAAGTATCCCCCTGTTCTGTTCCAATGACTGCCTCTTGGTCTAGGTACAGGTGCCACATGAGCACAATTAAGTGTTCTGAAATTCCCATTCTGTGCAACATTATCCATAATTTGTTATGATCCACACAGTCAAATGTCTTTGCATAGTCAATAAAATACAGGTAAACATCTTTCTGTATTTTCTGCTTTTAGCCAAGATCCATCTGACATCTGCAATCATACCCCTCGTTCCATGTCCTCTTCCGAATCTGGTTTGAATTTCTGGCAGTTCCTTGTCAGTGTACTGTGACAACCATTTTTGAATTATCTTCAGAGAAATTTTACTTGTGTGTGATATTAATCATATTGTTTGATAATTTTCAAATTCTGTTGTATCACCTTTCTTTGAAATGGGCACAGAAGTGAATCTCTTCTAGTCAGTTGGTCAGGTATAGCTATCTTCCAAATTTCTTGGCATAGACGTGTAAGCGCTTCTGGCATTGCATCTGTTTGCTGAAACATCTCTATTAGTATTCTGTCAATTCCTGGAGCCTTGTTTTTCGCCAATGCCTTCAGTGCAGCTTGGATCTCTTCCTTCTGTACCATCAGTTCTTGGTCATATGCTACCTCCCGAATTGCGTATTCCTTCCAACTTCTTTTTGGTGCTTCCTATGTTATTCAATGTTTTGCCCACAAAATTCTTTGATATGGCAACTGGAGACTTGATCTTTATTTTTTTTTCCAGTTCTTTTAGCTTGAGAAATGCAGAGTGTGTTTTTCCCTTTTGGTTTTCTAACTCCAGGTCTCTGCACATTTCATTATAATACCTTACATTCTCAGGCCACCTTTTGAAATCTTCTGTTCAGCTCTTTTACTTCATCATTTCTTCCATTTGCTTTAGCTATTCTACATCCAAGAGCAAATTTCAGAGTCTCTTCTGACATCCATTTTGGTCTTTTCTTTCTTTTCTGATTTTTAATGGCCTTTTCTTCAAGCGTAATGTCCTTAATTGTCATTCCACAACTCATCTGGTCTTCGGTCATTAGTGTTCAATGTGTCAAATCAGTTCTTGAGATGGTCTCTAAATTCAGGTGGAATATACTCAAGGTCATACTTTGGCTCTTGTGAGCTCATTCTAATTTTCCCAAGCTTCAGTTTGAACTTTCATAGGAGCAGTTGATGGGCTGTTCTTGAATTGGCCCCCAGCCTTGTTCTGACTCATAATATTGAGCTTCTCCATTATCTCTTTCCACAAATATAGTTGATTTGATTCCTGTGTATTCCGTCCGTCAAGGTTCATGCATATAAAATAGATGCTGTTTATGTTGTTAAAAAAAAAAAAAAGTATTTGCAATGAATAAGTTGTTGGTCTTGCAAAATTCTATCATGTGATCTCCATCATCATTTCTACCACTGAGGCTATATTTCCAACTACTGATCCTTCTTCTTTGTTTCCAACTATCGAATTCCAATCACCAGTAATTATCGATGCATCTTTATTGTGTGCTTAATCAATTTCAGATTGTAGAAGTTGGTACAAATCTTCAATTTTTTCATTACTGGTTGGTGCATAAATGAAGTTTGGGTTCCCCTATAATTCAGTCTCAGTTTGTATCAGAACGGGACCAAAAAGCTTTTTCCGATACATGTAAAAAACAAACTGATTTGTTCATTATTTTCACTTCATCATATGTTTAGTCAGGACCTCAGTGAACATATTCTTTTAATAGAGTCTCATTCTCACATGGAGCAATGGAAGGTGCGCTGTGCTAGGGTGTAGCAGACTGAGGATCTGGTTCCGTCTGCTGTGCAGTTGTGAATAAATAACAGAAAAGCACACCATTTCCTGAAGTCTTACTCTCTGCTAGGAAATTATAGAGTACTGTATGTTATTGTTATTGTCGTGTGCTGTTGAGTTTTTTTTTCTGACTCACAACCACCTCCCGTGACAGAGTAGAACTGCACCGTAGGGTTTCCTAGGCTGTAATCTTTTTTTTTTTAATCTTTACAGGAGCAGATTGCCAGGTCTTTCTCCCAAGGAGAGACTGGTGGGTTCGAACTATCAATATTTCTGTTAGCAGCTGAGCACTTAACCACTGCGCCATTAGGACTTCTGAGCAGGGCACATAGTTGCTTCAAAATAAATATTTGTTTAATGAATATCTTGGCCTATCTATCTAACTATCCATCCAATATCATTTTTCCTCAAAAGATCTCAAAGCACATTAAAATATAGAAGATGGGTTGGTATTCTAGCTTCTGAAAAAAAAAATAGCTTCTGAATGGGAGCAAAAAATTGAATAATTGATTTTATTAGTTAGGGTGAAGAGATAACAAATGAAACCTAAGTGTCGTCCAAATAAAGGGTGAAGCAAGTACATTCAACTTTGACCTTCAAATGCTTAATCAAAAGTAATAAAAATAAAATAAAAACCTGAATTAAAAGAAGGAAAAAAAAAAGAATTAACAGTCTTTACGAAGTTTTATTTTTAGCACATTGTCTTTCATTCTTGTCAAACACTTTGCCCAGGAAGTTTTGTATTCCTTTCCTTCCAGGTTCACAGGAATTAACCCCCTCCAGCCCCCAGCCCCCACCCCGCACCCCCACCCTCCACCAAATATGGAGATTGACTTGGGACAAACTTGCTGCCTCAGCTGCTTGTGAGGAAGAATGACAAGCTGTCTCCCTCATTTGCCCCTTAAGTATTTCTTACTTGACTCTACTCCTGGATATAAAATAAATCCAATTTAAAAAAAATGCCTCAAACATTTTGGCCACTTATTTTTTACCCTTTAGAGAGATCCCAGGGTTGAATTCTAAAAGTAAACTTCTTTTTAAAGAGTAACTATGTAAAACTAACATTCAGTTATTGGCGCTTCAGGAAAAAAATAGAAGCAGCAAGGAATAGAGTGGATTACTCCACAGACACGTCTGAGTTTGTTCATCTTATCACAAGGGTTTACTTTACTGAGCAACTTCCTTTTTCGTTTGTTTTCAAGTCAGGTATGTAGAAAGAAAGGAGCCCTGGCGGCAGCGGTTAAAGCGTTCGAGGGCTAACAGAAGGGTCGGCTGTTCGAACCCACCAGTGGCTCAATTAGGAGAAAGCTTTCAGAAGAAGGTTCCAGCTGTTTGTCTCACTGACAGAGTGTAACCTTTTCCTTTGACTACTCTTGGTGTGCACAGGAGCCACGCAGCCGCTCTCACCGCAAAACCATTCTCCAGTCCCTTTCTTGGTTGCGGTGGAGTCAACTCTGACTCCTAGAGGCCCCCTGTGATGAACTAGAACTGCTCATAGGGTTTCATAACCTTTATGGGAGCAGATCGCCAGGTCTCTCACCCTCCAAGCAGCTGGGTTTGTTCAAACTGCCAACCTTTTGGATAGCAGCCAAGCACTTAACCACTGCATCACTGGGGTTCTTATAATGCAAGTTGTAACCAAGTTAGAGGCAGCTCCTGCTTCAGCCTGGAGTAATCTTTCCCAACTTGTCTTTAATTCTTCATCTTCATGATTTTCACCAGATAAAGGCCCCAGGTATACCAAGCAAAAACATCCTAGTTGGTATGCCATTGGAGGGCAGATCAAAAGACGGCTTCTACCCGGACATGCTAGAAGACATCAGTAGCACCATGATTTGGGGGCTAATTGAGATTTAAAATTCATCTTTTTAAAATATAAAAAATTTTTGATTGAAAAAATTACTTTTTACTTTTGCAGCTCTTTCTTCCTTGTCAGAATGACGTTTTGGAACAGCTAATCCAGACCCAGGAGCCCTGGTGGTGGAACGGTTAAGTGCTCGCCTGCTAACCTAAAGGTTGGTGGTTTGAAGCCACCCACCAGCTCTGCAGTAGAAAGACCTGGCAACCTGCTCCCAGAAAGATCACAGCCTAGGAAATACTATGGGGCAGTTCTACTCTGTCACATGAGGTCGCTCTGAGTTGGAATCGACTGTATGACACCCAACAACAACAGTCCAGTCTTGGTCTCCTCTCCATCCTCATCACCCATAACCACATCATTTCTGGTAAAATGAAACTTCACATATGCTACAAGCTGGGAAACCATGTGTATAACACAAAACTTTTCTATCTTACTTCCTCAGGGGCTTCAGTCATCCCTGACAGAGTTTCACAGGCTGTTCTTTGATTGCAATCTTCATTAAATTCCACAGGCTTTGATGCTACATTTGAACAGAGCCTTCGAAGAGTTGAGAGTTGCTCTGAGGAACTTAGGGGAGGAGGGTGGAGGCTGGCCGGTAGGCGTGGTGGGTCAGCTATGCCATGAGCACGCTGAGACACTTCCCACAAGGCTGCAGCCAAAGTTGTTGTTGTTAGTTACCGTCAAGTCGATTCTGACTCATCACAACCCCATGTGACAGAGTAGAACTGCCTATGGGGTTTTCTAGGCTGTAATCTGGGTCACCAGGTCTTTCTCACATGGGGCAACTGTGTATGCTCAAATTTAACTGGGTATATATTTAAAAAAAAAAAATCCCTTGCCAGTGAGTTGATTTCAACTCAGAACTGCTCCACAGGGTTTCCAAGGAATGGCTGGCAAATTTGAACTGCTTACCTTTTGGTCACTGCACCAACTGGGTATAGAACTGCGATTTAATGGATTTTGAACTTTTGTAGCCCTGAACCCACCAGCTATTCCTCAGGAGAAAAGATGTGACAGTTGGCTTCCTTAACAATTACAGCCTTGGAAACCCTATGGGGCAGTTCTACTCTGTCCTATAGGGTTGCTATGAGTTTGAATTTGACTGAGAGCAATACTTTTTTGTGTGTTTGTTTGTTTTTTAAACAGGTTACTTTTCCTTAGCGGAATTCACATGTATGTTACGTTAATAATACGTCAGTAACATTAAGGATTTCTGAAATAATGCTATTATTTATGTTATGCTTATAGTTTTGCTGTTTAAGAAGATTTCTAACAGCTGAAAGTTCTTTAATGATTAAATTTCTTCAATGGCTGAAATCTCTATAAATGTAACAATGCTATGTCAGTGGGAAAGATCCAAGTCTTGTGGTCTGTCTGACTTCCTTCCTTTTTTTCTTCACCTGTTGATCCTGATTTGGAAGAAGTACAGCCAGAGTGCTCCTTGGAAGCAAGGATGGCGAGACTTCATGTCACATACTTTGGACATGTTATCAGGAGGGACCAGTCCCTGGAGAAGGACATCAGGCTTGGTAAAGTAGAGGGTCAGCAAAAAAGAGGAAGACCATCAAAGAGATGGGCTGACACAGTGGCTGCAACAGTGGACTCAAGCATAACAACGATTGTGAGGGTGGTGCAGGACCGGGCAGTGTTTCATTCTGTTGTACACAGGGGTGGCTGTGAGTCAGAACTGACCCAACTACTACTACAACAGCATTGATCCTGACCATGTGTGGACTCTTGCTGGTAAGGAATTGTTTTCCCTGAGAGTAATGCTTGGTGGTGGTTCATGCTGTTTTATCAGGGATGCAGGACAATAAATAACTATGTGACTTGATGGTATTATTTCCATGGCTATTGTTGTTGCTAGCTGCCATCGAGTCGACTCCAACTCATGTCCAACCTTGTGTACAACAGAACAAAATGCTGTCCAGTCTTGCATCATGCTCATGATTGATGGTACTATCACATCCATCATTGCAGGCTCTGTGCCAGTCCATCTCACCGAGGGTCTCCCTCACCTTGGCTGGCCCTCTCCTTCACCAAACACGATGTCGTTCTCCAGCGATTGATTCCTCCCAATGACGTGTCCAAAGCAAGTGAGTTGAACAATATTCTGTTGTGATCCATAAGGCTTTCACTGGCTAATTTTCGGCAGTAGTTCTCCAGACCTCTCTTCCTAGAATGTCTTACTCTATGGCAAGTGTAAAAATGAAGTTAAAGAAAACTTGAAAGTTTTGTAATGGAAGACTATCAGCCATGTTGGGAAAATACCGTTTAAAAGCATTAATATTATTTTCCAAAACAGCCTTGACCAAAAGAGCCTAGAAATCCAAGTTAAGTGTAAGGCCAGGCAAAAGAACAGAGTATTTCTGATTAAAAAAAAAAAAAATTGTTGTTGGTGAAAATACACATGGCAAAACATACACCAATCCAACAATTTCTACCTGTACAATACAGTGATATTGATCACATTCTTCAAATTGTGCAATCACGCTCATCCTCCTTTTCCAAATTGTTCCTCTCCTGTCCATATAATCTCACTGCCCCCTAAGTTTTCTATCTAACCATTTGGTCCCATTTAGTAAGTTGTTTTTTTTTTCTTTTAAAAAGAACACAAAGTTCATGGCAGACATTCTTTACTAGTTAAACTAGACCATTGTTTGGTTTAAAGACTTCAGGGGGTATTTTTGGTTTAAGGTTTAAAGATTATCTCAGACAGACTTCCGGCCACCATGGCATCATAGAGAAGCACCACACCGTCCATCCACAGCAAAGACCTGAAAAACTAGGTAAAACACAGACAAACATCATTTCTGGAACCTGAAGCGCCAAATGAAGAGATAGATAACTCAGCCAATCACCAAGTGAAATAAGAAACTGACAGAGGATGGAGAGCAAGGAGAGATACCTGCGGAGGACCCCATCAGCTAACATAGCATGGATCTGCCATCTTGGACTGTAGTCGGGGATCAGCAGACGGGGAGCACAGGAAAGTAGCTTCGTGGAACTCCCAGCAGGAGACAGAACACCCGGTAATGAGTGATATACGCTTTCCTCGTCCCCACCGTCTTTCCCTCCCCGGCTTCGGCCCCTCTGCTTCCCGCCAGCCGTAGTCTCTCAGGCAGGGAGGCATCTGCTTTGGCCTCAGGCTGCTTGGATTCACTCTGCCCACGCTGGCCAGGCCCCTGAGCTGGTGTTGGTTCTTTCTGTCTCTTTTGGTTTCTTCTGTGCCTCATACCACCTCCCCCTCCTTTCTCTGGAACACCTGGCTCCGTGGGCCATCTTTGCTTTTTCTTGAAAGGCTGTGAAGTCACACTTGACTGGGGAACCACTCCCCTGGCCTGTGACACCACACTAGTGGGAGCCCTGGGGCTTTTTCTCCCTTCTTTTGCTTTGTTCTGTTTTGTTTGTTTTCTTTTTCTTTTCACAGCTTGGGAGCCATTTCTAGCTGGGCTGCACAGCATGGCTTAGGAGCCACTCCCCAAATCTGCGCAGCTGCATAGGTGAGATTCCTGGGGGCATTTTTTTTTCTTCTTTCTTTCTTTTTTTTTTTTCCTCTTCTCTCTCTTTTTCCCTTTCTGTCTGTCTTCATTTCTCAGTTCTCGTCTCTCCACACTTATCTTCTTTTCTTGTCTCCTGAATACCTGGTGCTATGTGACATCTATACTCCCTCTAGCCCAGGCTATCCTGTGCAGCCTGGGAGCCACTTCCCTGGTCTTAGCAGCCCCATTGGTGGGACTCCAGGACTCCTGTGGGCTTTTCTTTTCTAAATTTTTATCTAGTTATTTATTTCTTTCTTGTTCCCTTTTTCTTTTTTTTTCCTTTTTGCTTTTCTCCATTTCTCGGTTTTTCATCTCTCCACTCCAACGGAAAGCTCCCTTAGCACTCTGTTTTTCGCTTTCTTTGTTTGCTTGTTTGCTTTTGGCTCCTGTTTTTCTCTCCTCTTTTTCCCATATCCCTATTAGCTCCACATATCACAACCTCCCCCTCTTTCCTGCCTACTTGCACCATGCACTGAACATCACACCCCCAAGCAGCACAGGCACAGCCTACTGGAACCTGCTCAGCACTGATTCCTGGCCCATCCTGTTGGCCGTAGTAGTACGTGCCACAAACAACCCATCCCAGCCCCTCCCTTTCAGTTGGACCTGCCCTGCTGCATCACAGCTGAATGACTGGCCCTGCCCATTGGACAAGGAGGTGGAAAGTATCATGACTACAGACAAGCAAACAACAAGAAATGCACAGCCTGCCTGCTCAGACATAACCAATAAAACAAAAAATCAGGATGAAACAAATCTACAATCAAGAAACAAAGAAAATAACTACTGAATGTCCAGAAGACAGAAGACAATATCAAAACATATTAAAAAACAGGACAGGATGGGTCCAGTAGACATCCAAAATAAAACACCAGATGACTTTCCAGTAGAAGAAAAGGCACTAGAACTAGTGGACAGGGAATTCAAATCCCTAATATTCATAGCTATCCAAAAGTTGAAGTAAGAAGCAGGGAAAAAAATAGACAAATTCTTGGAAAAGGCAGACATATTCATGGAAAATACAGACAAAAACATGGAACAATTCAGGAAAGTAATACAGGAAAAAAATGCCAAAATAAATTCACAACTAGAAATCATACAAAAACAACAATTAGAAATTCAAAAGAAAAACAAGATTTCAGAAATGGACAGTGTCATAGAAAGGCTGAGGAGCAGATTTCAAATGATGAAGGACAAAATCAGTGAAATTGAAGACAAACACTTGGATACAACTGTATTTGAGGAAAAATCAGAAAAAAGAACAAAGAAAAATGAAGAAATCTTGAGAATTATGTGGGATACAATCAAAGTAAAAATTTGCGAGTGACTGGGGTTCCAGAACAGGGAGAGAAAATGGAAAACACGGAGAAGGTCATTGAAGAATCGCTGACAGAAAACTTTCATACTATCATGAATGATGAAAAGCTGACCATCCAAGAAGCTCAACAAACCCTATATAGGATAGACCCCAAAAGAAAAACATCAAGGCATATCATAATCACACTCACTAAAACCACAGACAAAGAAAAAATCCTGCAAGCAGCTTGAGAAAAACAAAAAGTCATATACAGAGGAGAAACAACGAGACTAAGCTCTGATGATTTGGCGGAAACCATGCAGGCTAGAAGGCAATGGGATGACAGATATAAAATCTTGAAAGAAAATAAGTGCCAACCAAGAATAATATATCCTGCAGAGGTTTTGTTCAAATACACTGGTGAAATTAGGACATTTCCAGATAAACAGAAATTAAGGGAATATGTAAAAACTAAGCCAAACTTAGAAGAATTATTAAAGGGAGTCCTTTGGTCTGAGAACAAACAACACCAGTCCACAGCCTGAATCTAGGATGCAAGATTGTACCAGCCAGATACCAACCTAGGAAATGAACTCTCAAGGACTCTCCAAAACCAAAACAATTGCAACAGGGAACCAAAGAGGTTAATCTGTAAATGACAACAACATCAGAACAACAAACGAGGGAATAAATGGTATAGGTATAGAACTTTCTAATGGAGAGGAAGACGAGGTGATACCAAGTGGTAATGGACTAGTTCAAACCTAGGAAGATAAGGGTAAATTTCAAGGTAACCACAAAGAAAGTTAACAAACCTCCTCATCAAAATAAAGAAGAAAAACATAAAGTCTCAATAAAAACAAAATCTACAAAAAACAAAAGAAATGAAAAAGAAATCCACAAACAAAAGGAACTCAGCACAGAAGAGTAAGAGGAACAAAGAAAACATTTGCACCACACACACACACAAAAGCTCTACAAAATGACAGAAACAAACTCTATGATAAAGAACAAGGATGAATCTGTGAAGCATCTAATGACATGGCTGCATCTGGAGGACATTATGCTGAATGAAATAAGTCAATCACAAAAGGACAAATATTGCATGAGACCACTACTGTAAAAACTCATGAAAAGGTTTATATACAAAAAGAAACAATATTTGATGGTTACGAGGAGGGGGTGGGGATGGAAAAACACTTAATAGGCAAAAGATAAGCGGTAACTTTGGTGAAGGGTATAGACAGTACACAATACTGGGGAAGCCAGCATATCCAGTATAAGGCAAGGCCATGGTAGCTCCATAGACACATCCAAACTCCCTGAGGGACCGAATTGCTGGGCTGAGGGCTGTGGGGACCATGGTCCTGGGGAACATCTAGCTCAATTGGCATAACAGAGTTTATAAAGAAAATGTTCTACATTCTACTTTGGTGAGTAGTGTCTGGGGTCTTAAAAACCTGTAAGCGGCCATCTAGGATACTCCACTGGTTTCACCGCTTTGGGAGAAAGGAATAAGGAAGAAAACTAAAGATACAAGGGAAAGATTAGCCCAAAAGACTAATGGACCACATCTACCATGGCCTCCAACAGACTAAGTCCAGTACAACTAGATGGTGCCCGGCCACCACCACTGACTGCTCTGACAGGAATCACAGTAGAAGGTCCCAGACAGAGCTGGAGAAAAATGTAGAACAAAATTCTAACTCAAAAAAAAAAAAAAAAACACCAGACTTGCTGGCCTGACAGAGCCTGGAGAAACCCTGAGAGTATGGCCCCCAGACACCCTTTCAGCTTAGTAATGAGGCCACTTCTGAGGTTCACCCTTCAGCAAAAGGTTGAACAAGCCCATGGTACAAAAGAAGACGAAAGGGGTGCACCAGGTCTGGGGCAGGGACTAGAAGGCAGGAGGGAACAGGAAAACTGGTAGTAGGGAACCCAGGGTTGAGAAGGGAGAGTGTTGACATGTCCTGGGGTTGTTAACAAACGTCATACAACAATGTGTGTACTAACTGTTTGATGAGAAACTAGTTTTGTTCTTTAAACCTTCATCTAAATTTCAATTAAAAAAAATTATAATAGAAGTCCTAGCCCAGGCATTAAGAAAACCAAGTGGAATAAAAGATAGAGGAATCGGAAAGAAACAGATAAACGTTTTCAGTTATCGAAAATAAATAGTTAATAAAAAAAAAAAAGGCTATCTCAGACAACAGTCTTGGGGGTTTATGCATCCTCAGCGGCTCCAGAAAGTCTGGATTCCATGAGATTTTTAAATTGTGTTCTGCATCCTCCCCCTTTTGATCAGTATTCTTCTATAGGGTCTTTGATCAGAACATTCAGTAATGGTAGTCGGGCAACATCCAGCTCTTCTGGTCTCATGGGAAATGGGGCAGTTGTTCACGGCGGCAATTAGCCACACATAGAATACCCATGACTGCAAATCAAGTACCTTCCCTTTGAGTCTTTTGCCATTTTCACAAGTCAGTAAGTTGAGTGTTTATTATGTACTTTAATGTGACCTAGAACTGTGTTTGTCTGCTTGAGGATACAAAACAAGATGATGGAACATCTGCTCTTGAAGACTTTCCTATCGCATTCTAATGAGAAAAACTGTTCCCCTCTTTAAGAGACTTTGTTGTTGCTGTTGGGTGCCCTGGACTCAATTCTGCCTCAAAGCGACCCCAGGAGACAAAGCAGAGCTGCCCCATGGGGTTTTCTAGGCTGTAGTGTTTATGGAAGCAGATCACCAGCTCTTTCTTCTGTGGAGCTGCTAGGTGGGTTCAAACTACCAACCTTTCAGTTAGTGGCTGAGAGCTTAACCACTGTGGTATCAGGTCTCTTTTAACAGACTCCACCCCTAGACTTTTAGCTACCCTCTGAGGAAACAACAAACCACAATCTGTGGGCATAGGTAGGACACCAGATTCTGAACTTTCTCCATAATTTCTTCTGAAGACAGAAAGTGAGATCACGAAGGGCTTAAATTTTTAAAAGCCTATACCCATTAATTTGAAAACTGCCACAACACAACCGTATTACTGAAATGGGTAAAGAGACATAAAATTTTCCAGGAGAGGAAGTGTAAAAGGCTATTTAGTCTCACTAGCAGTAAACGATAGATAGATCATTTGCCCTATAAACTTAGTAAAGTGTCGAGGGTATGTCTGATTCAGGGCCGCTGAGAGTGAGGTGAGGCGGGTACTTCCACTCCCTGGAAACAGTAGTTAGAGCTGACGCAAGCTTCCCAGAAGATATTTTTTCTAGTATCAAAGAACATTGCTTGCAATGCTAGGAATCTTAAAACCATTTAAAGTAAATAATCCAAAATATATTACAGAAAAAAATGGTAACAGCATTTAAAAAAAAAAAAGAAAGAAAAAGAAATACTGCAAGCAAACTAAATGTTTAGCTACTAGGGTATAATTAGTCGGATTTTGTACGTGCAAAAGATGAAATATTACACGGTCAAGAAAATGATATTTATGATGAATTTTAAAAACATCAGAAAATGCCTTTGTCGTATTTTTAATTGATAAAGATTAATATAAATTATATATAGCCTAGGATCAATTATGACCAGATATTAGCAAAAGAACTGAAAAGGAACATACAAACTATGAAAATATGGGCAGTGGTTATCTACAGGACTGTATGAATACAGGGGAGCTTCACTTCCTTTATATTGTCCAGTGTTCTATTACGGTCAGAAAAATTACCAGTCAGAGCATGGTACCAAGACGAGATACTGCAGAAATATTGTTTACCCATTTATTTACTATCAGTCTGGCTTTGGGATAGGTCAATTAATTATTTAAAGCATAAATTTTTAGCTTATCTTAATTAGTAAAGTACATCTGCTGTGAGTATTGTGATCTTTTAAAGAATTATCTGTGTGAGATCAAACTGAGAACAGCAACTCAAAAGGCCAGATGGGAAGCTTAGGGGGCAGTGAGTTTAAGACAATGGTGGTGGGAGAATTTGGAAAAGGACGTCAAGAATGGCAGCACAATGTGAAGAATGTGAACAATGTCACCAATCGTACATGTAGAAATTGTTGAAATGGTGTATCTTTGGCTGTATATTCTTCCACAAAAAGAAAAGAAAAATTTTAAAACAAAAGGTATTGAAGGGAAATCATTTTCTAAAAAGAAATTGGCCCCGTGTGACTCTAATTAAAACAGAAGGGGAGGGGGAGAAGGACAGGCCTGGGGGCGGAGTCACACGCAGGGAAGCAGGCCATGGGAAGAGTCATCTACAGGCAGAGGAACCCGAAGGACTCCCAGCGGCCACCACAGACGGGGAGAGAGACGCGGAATAGCTCCTGTTTCAAAGCCTCTGAGACTCTGATGTGGGAAAACACATTTCTGTCCTTTAAAGTAATAAATAAATAAAATTTTAAAACAGTGGGCAACTTGGTCAATGGCTGCTGGCTTCCCTAACTTTTGCCCCTGCTACCAACTCAGGGAGCCCTGGTGGTGCAATGGTTAAGCACTTAACTGCTAACTGAAATGCTGGTGATCTGAACCTATCCAGCGGCTCTGTGGGAGAAAGACCGGGAGATCTGCTCCTGCAAAGACCCCACGCACAACAGAAGGAAACGCTGCCCCGTCCTGCGCCACCCTCACAATCATTGCTGTGTTTGAGCCCATTGTTGCAGCCACTGTGTCAACCCATCTCGTTGAGGGTCTTCCTCTTTTTCACTGACCCTCTACTTTACCAAGCATGGTGTCCTCCAGGGACGGGTCCCTCCTGATAGCATGTCCAAAGTACATGAGACGAAGTCTCGACATCCTCACTTCCGAGGAGCACTCTGGCTGTATTTCTTCCAAAAGTGACTTGTTCGTCCTCTGGCAGTCCTTGGTATATTCAGTATTCTCTGCCAACACCATAATTCAAATTCATCAATTTTTCTTTGGTCTTCCTTAGAAAAGATTACAGCCTAAGAACTCTGTGGGGCAGTTCTACTCTGTCACATAGTGTTGCCAGGAGTCGGAATCCACTCTGCAAAACCTGACAACAGTAACTATATCTCTGTGTCTACACCTATGGAGCCCTGATGGCTGCTAACTGAAGGCTGGCAGTTCGAACCCACCCAGTGGCTCCAAGGGAGAAAGACCTGGCCATCTGCTCTACTAAAGACTACCGCCTAGAACATCCTCTGAGGCAAGTTTGCTCTTCCACATGGGTCGCTGTGAGTCAGAGTTGGCTCGACAGTGCCCAGCAACAAGAGCTTAAGGCCGGGGACCTGTTAATAAAACCTCCAAGAGTAGAATTCAGATTTCTCAAAGGTAGAGTCCTGCTTCGTATTTAAGGTAAGTTCTCGATCATGCTAACGTTCCCCTGTTGGGTGGGGGTTGAATTGGAGAATACCTGCGGCCCTTGAATTTTTATGAAATTTATATAAATTTTTTAGGGAGTAGCTCTGTGGCATTTCTCAGAATCTCAAGGAGTATAGGATCCAAAAAAATGTTAAGAACTTCCGATCTAATGTTGCATGTGGGAGGCTATCATGTTGAAGACAAAAAAATTAAAAAAAACCAGTACAGGTGTTTAACCTTGTCTACCACGGACTGCCAGAGACAGGAACCGCGAGTCTCGGAGGAAGGACATCTCGTCTACCACGGACTGCCGGAGACAATAACCGCGAGTCGAGGAGGAAGGACAGCCGGAATGCTCTCTAGAAGCGATCATGGCAAAGCTTCATCTTGCTTACTTTGGGTATATCACCTGCAAAGATCAACCACTAGAAAAGGACATCATGCTTGCTGAAGGAGAGGGTCAGTAAAAAGAGGGAAACCTTCCATGAGACGGATTGACACAGCGGCGGCAACAATGGACTCGAGCCTAACAAGGATTGTGAGGATGGCTCAGGACCAGGCAGTGTTTTGTTCTGTTGTACGTAAGGCTTATAAAAGCGGGAACCGACCGGAGGGCAACTAACAACAACAATTGTGTTATGGCCAAGAATTAATGGTCATTCTTGTACCTCTAAGTAATAAGAACATTTGAATTCTAAACGAATTGACCAGCTAAAATAAAAACAATCTTTTACTCCACCAATATCCTCCCTGCCAGCTCCTCTGCACTGGTTAATTTTGATGGAAAAGCAACGCCTAATGGGACCTTTTCAGACGATGGAGCAATTACCACCTAGGAGATGTCTTTCTGCTACAGGGAAAGTGCTCCTTTATTTTGGCTTTCCCATTTTTCTTCCAACAATGAGGCCAAGAAACGCTGTTTACCCAACTGGGAGCTGGCCTGCTTTTGGGGGCAGCCATTCGAGAAAGGGCTGATTTGAAATGAGAGAAGAGGGAAACATTAAGCTAAAAATAAAATGAATTCAGAGCTTCGACTCTCTTCAGGGGTCTCTTGGGTGCCATAGTTAGGTTAATGGAAGGCCCAAGGGCTAAGGTTGTAAGTCAGTGCCACTTGGCTCCTTCAGGGCAAGCCGCTGGGCGGACTGTGTCAGCAGACACTGCACTTGACCACGGAGACCTGGAATAAACCAGGGCATAAAATGACCTCCACCTGCCCCTGACAGAGGAGAAGCTACTGCTCCGATGAGACCAGGTTACGTGGAAAGATCTGTACCTTTCTTTGACACCAGGACTTCTTGCAGATTTTCTGGGAGTGGCTTTTTACCTCATTGCCGTCAAGTTGATTCCGGCTCATAGGACCCTGCAGGACAGAGGAGAACTGCTCCATAGGGTTTCCAAGGCTGTAATCTTTATGGAAGCAGACTGCCACGTCTTTCTCCCAAGGAGCAGCTAGTGGGTTTGAACCACTCAATTTTCGGTTAGCAGCCGAGCACTTAACCACCGTGCCACCAGGGGTCTTCCTCTGGGAATGGCCAGCCACTGATAGAAGGAGAAAACCTTATAGGGCACCTCCAACGATCTCGGGTGAAGCAGCTGGTTTTTCTCTGGGTTCAGTTCTTGCTGCTGCTTTAATGTTACTAGGTGGTGCAAATGGTGAAGTGCTCGACAACTGGAGAAAGGTTGGCAGTTAGAACCCACCCAGAGGTGTCTCGGAAGACTGGCCGGGCGACCTGCTGCCGAAAGGTCACAGCCAAGAAAACCCTGTGGAGCTCAGTTTTATTCTGCACCCATGGGGTCACCATGAGTTGGAATTGACTCGATGGCAACCAACACACACATGTACACAATATATTCATCAGGGCTTACCACATAGAATCACAACACTTGTGGGTCAGGAGTGATCCTAGACATCATTTTAATCTGTTGTTGTGTGCTGTCAAGTTGATTCTGATTCATGGCAGCCCCATGTGACAGAGTAGAACTGCCCCACAGGGCTTCCTAGGCTACAATCTTTACAGAAGGAGATAGCCATGTCTTTTCTCCCATGGAACTGCCGGGAGGGTTTGAATTACCAACCTTGCAGTTAGCAGCTGAGTACTTAACGGCTGAGTCACCAGGGCTCCTTTATTTTAGTCTAGGAGTTATTAAACTGAGCTAGAAAGAAGACCCTTTGGTAATATCAATATGTTACTGTTATTAGTTGCCTTTGATTCATAGCAACAGAACAAAACACTGCCTATCTTCACGATCGTTGGTGTGCTCAAGTCCATAGTTTCAACCACTGTGCATTGTGAGTGTCTACATATTGGAGAGTAGTTGGTTGTGATCCAAAGGGTTTTCGTTGGCTGATCTCAGAAGTAATCTCCAGGACTTTCTTCCTGGTCTTAGTCTGGAAGCTCCACTGAAACCTGTTCACCATGGGTGATCCTGCCGGTATTTGAAATAGCAGTGGCACAGCACACAAGCATCACAGCAACATATGGGCCCCCACAGTAGGACCAACTGACAGATGGCTGGTGGGATAGCAATATAGCATAATGGGTAAGAACAGACACTCTGGAGCCAGATCGCTTGGGTCTGAATGCTGGTTCCATCATTTAACATTTCTGTACCTCAGTGTGCTCATCTGCAAAATGAAGACGGTAAAGTACAGTGAGACCTGTGACAGGACTACCTCGTTTTTCTGGGCCTCACAAGTTTTCTGTCTTTGACGGGGTGCAGTCTTACCATTTGTTATCACTCTGTGTTGATGGGAAATATTTGAGTTTTCCTTCTCTGCCAGGTCCCGGCTTTTGCAGGCTTTCCTGTATCTCCCTCACAGGGTGTCGTAAAGTGCTTTGAAGAGTATCTGACAATCAGTAAGTGCTGTCTGACGTTTGTTCACATCGTCAAAGAATTCCACAAAGTTCTACACAATATTAGTTGTGTGGGTTTTAAGATTTTTACCAACCCCAGTAAAATCCATGTCTGTTTAACAAGGGGCCATCATACCTGTGGAGCGCATTATCAGTTCAGTCTCCTTGGACCATTCGCAGTTACCAGAAGTAAGTTCTCTCCTCCACAGCATTTGTTCCACAGTGTGGGAATTAATATCATCCATTCATTCATTCAGCATCTACTGAGCACCTACTCTGAGCTGCCCTGTGGCCCTACCATGTACTTCTCTAGATACTGAAATACAGCCATTAATAAAAGGTAAAAGCCCTCGTGTACCCTACATCCAGTGTAGTTCCGAGCTTTAAATCTGCTATTTTTTAACGGAGGAGCCCTTGTGGTGCAGTGGTTAAGCGTTCACCTGATACCCAAAAGGTCAGCGGTTCAAACCCACTAGCCACTCGGCAGGAGAAAGATGTGGCAGTCTGCTTCCACAAAGATTTACAGCACTGCAAACCCTATGGGGCAGTTCTACTCTGTCCTATAGGGCCGCTATGAATGGAATCGCCTCGACAGCAATGGGTTAGGTGTTTTTTCTTTTGTTGTTGTTTTTTGGTATTGTTTAGCAGGAGCATCCCTGCTGATTGCCAGGTCCCATGACACGCCCCCCATCACATCAGACTTAGAAAATTCTCCTTCACTATACAGTTCTAAATGGTTAAGCACTTGGCTGTTAACCGAAAGATCGGCAGTTTGAACTTACTTGCTGCTACGCAGGAGAAAGACCCAGAGATCTACTTTTGCAAAGATTTCAGGCCTGGAAAACCCTGTGGGGCAGTTCTACTCTGTCGTGGAGTCTCTATGAGTCAGAATTGACTCGACGGCAATGTTTTTGATATAGTTCTAAATGGTTAAGCACTTGGCTTTTAACCAAAAGGTTGACCGTTCAAACCCACCCAGAGGCCCCACAGGAGAAAGACCTGGTGATCTGCTCCTGCAAAGATTACAGCCCAGAAAACCTTATCCGGCAGTTCAGCTCTGCCTCATGGGGTCACTATGAGTCGGAATCGACTTCCCAGCTCCCAACAACAACAACGATCGCATACGGTTCTAAAAATGTCCAGAAGATGTACTTGCCTGTCAAACTAGAGAATTCCAAAACCCCGTGGTTACACAAAGGCACCAGCTGCTCTGCCTCTGACTAAACCATGTTCCTCCCAGCCCGTTGGGGCCTCGCCCCCGTCCCCACTTTCCCCTCTTGTCACACTCAGTGCGCCCTGTCCCAGGAGCTACGGGGACAAATGAGGACAGACGTGATGATAAAGGAAGGAGGGTCCTGGCTATGGTTGGGTTACGGGAGGAGAGATGATGCATCTCGAGAATTCGAGGGTCCGTACTCCCCCTTGGTACGCCTCACACCTGCTGGGATGAACGTGTCTGGTTTTGTCTCTCTTCCACGCTCTCCTGCTTGTGCCCTAAGGTGTCCGGAAACATCTGCTTTGTTCTCTCAGAGCTTTACACACTCGGTCTGCTGTCAATTTATGTTCACGTTGTGGTTTGTATAAACGTGTAGTTGTCGTTAGTTGCCGTAGAGTCAATTCAACTCATGGAGACCCAAGTGTGCAGACCAGAACTGCTCAGTAGGGTTTTCAAGGCTGTGGCCTTTCCGAAGCATTTCGCCAGGCCTGTTGGAAACCCTGGTGGTGTAGTGGTTAGGAGCTTGGCTGCTAACCGAAAGGCTGGCAGTTCAAATCCACCAGGTGCTCCTTGGCAACTCTACGGGGCAGTTCTACTCTGTCCTGTAGGGTTGCTGAATCCGACTTGTCGGCAATGGGTTGTCTTGGGGGGGTCCTCTGAGGTGCCCCACGGAGGGTTGAACCGCCACCTTTCAGCTAGTACAGGTAGCCCCTGACTTACAACAGGGCTCCAATCGGATTACTCTGTCCTAAGTCCGCGCTGATGTAATTTGAATACCTAACTTTTTTTTTTTTTTTTAGCTTTCATTATTGTTGCCTTTTATTATCAGTATCTTTATAAAAAGTCCCACCTTTATTTGTCTTTGGGGGTTGGAAACATTACACATAAACCTAGAGATATGATGACGTCAGCGAATTTGCCCCAACGTTGTAGGCGATACATGACTAATCACGGATGTTAAGAAAAGGACGGTTGTAAGCGCGCTTTGTCCTAACTCAGACATGGCCCAAGTCGGGGACCACCTGTAGTCGAGGACATAACCGTTTGTACCACGCAGACAGTCCTAAAGGAGCCCTCGTGGTAAGCTCGGCTGCAGGCCGAAAGGTTGGCAGTTCCAAGCCCCCCAGCTGCTTGGCTCCATGGGGCAGTTCTACTCTGTCACACGGGGCGACTGTGAGTCGAAATTGACTCGACGGCACCCAACAAGGACAAGTCGGCTCATCACTGTAAGGGCACCTCTACCTGCAGGCCACGCGCTCCCTTAGGTAAGTGTTTGCTCAGCCTCAGGGGTATAGAGGGTGGGGACAGAAAAACTAAAAACAGCAGCAACAATTACAGAGTCTCACTGAGTGTTACAGCCACGGCGCTAGGCGCTTTATCACTCATTATTTTATGCAATTCTCACTGCAAACCTAGGAGGCTAATGCTATTCTTACCTCACTTTTTATCCATGAGGAAGCACTGAAAAAAGTGCCATTTCCCAAAACTAGCAAGTGGCAGAGCGTGAATATAGCCTAAGTCTGCGCTCGCAATTAAAGCCGTGGTCATCCGGTGGATTCCTACTGGGAGTGACCCTGTGTGATAGACTAGAACTGCCCCACAGGGTTTCCTAGGCTGTCACCTTTACCAGACCAGATGGTCAGCTCTTTCTCCAGTGGAGCTGCTGGGTGGGTTCGAACCATCAGCCTTTCAAGTAGCAGCTGAGTGCTTAACCACTGCGTCACCAGGGCTCCTTGGAATATGACTACAGGTTTGTAATTTACCTAGCCTGAGCTTGGTGTAGGGAGCCCTGGTGGCACAATGGTTAAAGCACTCGGCTGAGAACTGAAAGGTTGGGGATTTGAAACTGCCAGTGTCTCCTCAGGAGGAAGACGTGGCAGTCTGCTTCAGCAAAGATTTACAGCCTTGGAAACCCTTTGGGGTCATTGTGAGTCAGAACTGATTCCACAACAATGGGTTTGGTGTTTTGGTTTGGTTGGGCTTGGCGAATCGCACGTAAGTGCTGAGAAAACATTTGTTTTCCATCTCATACTCCTCCCCTGACCTCCTAAAAATGTCTCCAAAGGTCATGTTACCTTCTTTGTCTATGTGGTATGGATTTACTATCAACCAAAATCTTAAAGTTTTTTTCTCAAGATCTTCTAACTGTTGTTGTTGTTAAGTGCCATTGAGTCGGTTCCGACTCACAGCGACCCTACAGGACACAGTAGAACTGCCCCATAGGGTTTCCAAGGAGTTACTGGTGGATTTGAACTGCTGACCTTTTGGTTAGCAGCCGAGCTGTTAACCACTACACCACCAGGGTCCAGATCTTCTAACTAGTACCCGTGTACTTACCCTTGTGGACCAGAGTAACTGACGTTGTACTCATCACTGTTTTACTTCTCTCTAGGCAGATTCAGCTCATCGTTCCAACGCGTTAAGATCTGTTTGTATTCTGATGCTGCTGACACACACGACATTGTTCTCTTTGACTTTACGTGCAGATGTTTGTTCAACACGCCTTTAGTGAAGACTCTGATAAGGCCAAGGACGCGCTTTGTTGTAAGCCACCAGATTCCTCCCTCTAGGTTGCCATGTTCACGCTTCCTCTAAATTTGTTCGTTCGGCCAGCTGCCAATCTGCCTAATTACATTAGCTAGGCCCCTATTTCTTCATCTTGTTTCCAATGAGACCATGAGGGATTTATAAGATGGGTCTGCTGACATTCACGTGTATTTCATCTATCACATTTCCTTAAACTACTGCCTAAAACTAATTCGACCGGATTCAATTTGGTTGGAAGTGATTTGACAAAAAGCAATTTTGCCAACAAGCCCATTTTGTCAAACCAATGATCTAGTTAACTGGGAGTAATGGCAATTAGTGATTTTTCAAAGTTGGTCATTTTTTGTGTACAACTAGACAGATTTGCTACCATTTTATATTTTTAGGTCCACATTTTTCTTTTTCCCACTAGTGCGATTTTTTTCTTTCTAGTTTATTTTCATCCAGTTATTCCTACCAAGCCTTGCTAACGATAGAGAATAATTGAAACAATCTAAATGTGTAGCAATTAAAGACTGCGAATGCCCGACCACTGATGGACTGATTTAAAAAAGTATGCTAGGTTCCAAATACCATATAGTAGGTGAAATGACAAATGTAACAAACCAAACCCAGTGCCATCGAGTCAATTCCGACTCATAGCGACCCTATAGGACAGAGTAGAACTGCCCCCATAGAGTTTCCAAGGAGCACCTGGTGGATTTGAACTGCCAACCCTTTGGTTAGCAGCTGTAGCATTTAACCACTATGCCACCAGGGTTTCCGTGACAAATGTAGTCATAAAAAAGGCATATAAATGACCATCACACACTGATGTCAGTTTTGCTTGAATGGGATCATGATTTTAAATTTATTTTTTGGTTTGTGTTTATTATTTTTCCTTAAAGAGCATGTATTGTTCCAAAAGCCTAAAATTAAAAAAATCCTAATTGTAGACAACAGTTCAACCCCTTTATTAGTTTCAAATAATTAGTTTCTATTGTTGGATTTAAGCAGCCATGGTAGCACAATGTTTAAGCGCTCCACTACTAACCAAAAGTTGATGGTTCAAACCCACCCAGAGACGCTGTGGAAGAAAGACCTGGTGATCAGCTCCCGTAAAGATCACAGCCTAGAAAACCCTGTGGGGTGGTTCTGCTCTGTCCCGTAGGGTCACTACGAGTCAGATTCAACTCACAATTACAATGACGACAACAACAACATTGTCGGCTCCTTCAGCTGTCTCCTAAGCAGTTCCTTTAATTGTTAAAACTTTTCACAAACAACACAGAGTAATTAAGGAGGAATTCAATATACATCAGGATAAAAATAAAATTTCTGAAAAACGTAAAATAATGTTTAGAGATCCCTGTAGCCCTGTAAAGCTGCCCCATGCTGTATCATAATTGCCCATCTTGGAATCTAATGGCTGTTGGGCGTATTTATTTTCAGCCAGTTTGTTGTATGGGCCAATTTGCTTTTGACCAAATTATTTTTGGCCCAAATAGCATGCTGTCTCTCTGTCAGGCTAGGACTACATTAAAGGGAAAAATGTCATTATTGTGGCCATTTCCTTTTTAGTGCATCTATGCTGGATTCTAGGTGCCCTGGTGGCACAGTGGTTAAGCACTCAGCTGCTAACCTCAAGGTTGGAGGTTTGAACTCACTAGCTGCTCCTCAGGAGAAAGATGTGGCAGTCTGCCTCCGTGAAGATTACAGCCCTGGAAACCCTACGGGGCAGTTCTGCTCTGTCACGTGGGGTTGATATGGGTGGGAATCGCCTCGATGGCGCGGGTATGCTAAATTCTGGGGCCACTGGCGTTCTGTTTTGGCTGATCTACAAACCATCTTTTAATAACCCATGCTAGAGTCTTGCCAATCTGAGAAAATTTAACACTATCCGTAAGTTCCTTTAGAAGCTTTCTAAAGACCCCAGAGCAGCTCTGGTGGTACAAATGGTTAAGCACTTGACTGCTAACCAAAAGGTTGGCGGTTCAAATCCACACAGAAAGATCACAGCCATTGAACATGTTACGAAATGCAGTTCTACTCTGACACACATGGGGTCTCTGTGAGTCGGAGTCAACTCAGTGGTAACTATGAGGGAGCCCAGGTGGTGCAACAGTTAAGCACTCAGCCGGTAACAAAAAGGTTGGTGGTTTGAACTCACCCCGTGGCTCCATGGGGGAAAAACTTGGTGATCTGCTCCCGTAAAGGTTATAGCCTAGAATATCTTTGGGGGCGTTTCTACTCTGTTACATGGGGTCGTGATGAGTAGGAACTAACTCAATGGCACCCACTAACAACAACAAAGACACCGATAAGGAACAGCATCCATCTTGAAAATAAACGCTGACATACTCACCTGAGTGCTGTCCAAACACTTCAGTCCAACAGATGTGGGGTCGGTTTTCCAGGAAATTCCTCAGCATCTCCACCCCCGTGTATCTCTGCAGAACCACTCTTAGAACACTGCAGACATTTCATGTTCTCCAGCCCTACAGACTTCCAAATGGTGTTCTTCCCAGGACCAATCTTACCAAAGCTGTACTATCTACCAACAATGAAAAAGGAAGACCAAAGAAGAATTGGCACATCCAAATTGTGGTGTTGATGAAGAATATTGACTATACCATGGACTACAGGAAGGGTAAACAAATCTGTCTTGAAGGAAGTACAGCCAGAATGCTCCTCAGAGGTGAGGATGGCAAGACTTTAATTTGGACATGTTATCAGGAAGGACCTGTCCCTGGAGGACATCATACTTGGTAATGTAGAGGGTCAGTGAAAAAGAGGAAGACCGTCAACAAGATGGATTGACACAGTGGCTGCAACAATGGGCTCAAACATAGCAATTGTGAGGATGGTGCAGGACCAGGCAGTGTTTCATTCTGTTGCACACAGGGTACCTACGAGTTGGAACCAATGCAATGGCACCTAACAACAAGATTTTCAGCTATTCCTTCAGGCTTTTATTCATTCAAGAAAAATGAAAAGTGAAAATAACAAAAATAAAGGAAACTATTTGCTCTGGGAAGCCCTTGTGACACAATGGTTAAGAGCTTGGGCGCTAACCAAAAGGTCGGAGTTCAAATCTACCAACTGCTCCTTGGAAACCCTATGGGGCAGCTCTACTCTGTCCTATAGGGTTGCAATTAGTTGGAATGGACTTGATGGCACGTAACAAAAACAACACTTGCCCTACAGACCAATGACTCATTCTTTAAATGTGAGTTCCATATTGGTGGTGATTTCGCCAGGGTTTGGTTGTTGACAAAGACAGAAGCTTCTTATTCCTAGTGGTTATAATTCCAGTGGAGCTCCTAAGCTGCTAACCAAAAGGTCGGAGGTTCAAGTCCTTTCAGAGACACCTAAGAAGAAAGGCCTCCTGAGCTACTTCCAAAAAATCAGCCATTGAAAACCATCTGGAGCACAGTTCTTCTCCGACACATGGGGTTGCCGTGATTTGAAGTCAACTCCATGGCAACTTTTTTTTTTTTATACTTCCGGTATCTTTGTTTACCTTTTGGGGAGCTGACCCTCCCAAAAAGAAGATAGAGTCTGAGCGCAGCTATGAGTAAAAAACCAAAACCACACCAACTTCAGTGTGTCTTTCAGTAGGGGAGATCTAGTCTTTGATAAAAAGAAACATGGAAATAGGAGATTTTTGTTCTGTTCTCTGAATAGGAAATTTTTCCTGAATTTAACATAGGCAATATATCTCACTTCATTCCTCCTCCCCATTTTATTAGAATAAGCAAATAAATTACTGAGCATGGTGCTGATGTAGTTTCTGGTTCATGAAGTTAACACAGTCCCTAAATATGTATTCTTACCTACAGGCTATTTGGAGCCCCGCTGGTGATAAAGTGGTTAAGAGCTCAGCTGCTAACCAAAAGGTGGCAGTTCGAATCCACCAGCTGCCCCTTGGAGACACTATGGGGCAGTTCTGCTCTGTCTTTTAGGGCCGCTTGGATTGCAGACGTGTGGAAATGTTGCCAAGCTAAAAACAGCACTTTCAGCAGGCAAATGCACACGTGGGGATGTGGTCCAAGCCCACTGCCTGTCCTCTGCAGCCCAGCATCCTGGCATCCTTGCCATGCTAAGCAAACAGCCCTACTCCACTTCCTCAGGAACCTTCACCGTTCTGCTTGAGCCCTTTTAAAAATACGTGTGGACACAATGGAATACTACACAATGATAAAGAACAACAATGAATCTGCAAAGCACCTCACGACATGGATGAATCTGGAGGGCATCACGCTGAGTGAAATAAGTCAATCACAAAAGGGCAAATATTGTATGAGACCATTACTGTAAAAACTCATGAAAATGTTTACACACAAAAAGAAACAATCTTTGCTGTTTATAAGGGAGGGAGGGGTGGAAGGAAGGGTCAGACAGCACACCACTGGGGAAGCCATACAACTTGTACAAGGCAAGGTCATGGAAACTCCATAGACACGTCCAAACTCCCTGAGGGACGGAACTGCTGGGCTGAGGGCTGTGGGGACCGTGGTCTCCTGGAACATTTAGCTCAACTGGCCTAACACAGATTATAAAGAAAATGTTCTACATTCTACTTCAGTGAGTAGTGTCGGGGGTCTTAAAAGCTTGTGAGTGGCCCTCGAAGATACTCCACTGGTCCCACCTTATCAGGAGCAAGGGAGAATGAAGACAACCAAAGACACTAGAGAAGGATTACTCCAAAGGACTAATGAACCACAACTAACCCAGCCTCCACCAGACTGAGTCCAGTACAACTAGTTGGGGCCTGGCTACCACTGCTGACTGCTCTAACAGGCATCATAATAGAGGGCCCAGGACAGAGCTGGAGAAAAATGTAGAACAAAATTCTAACTCACAAAAAAAGACCAGAATTACTAGCCTGACAGAGACTAGAGAAACCCAGAGAGTACAGCCCCAGGATACCCTTTTAGCTCAGTAATGAAGTCACTCCTGAGGTTCACCCTTCAGCCAAAGATTAGACAGGCCCACAAAGCAAAACAAGACTTAATGGGCACACCAGCCCAGGAGAAAGGACAAGAAGGCAGGAGGGGACAGGAAAGCTGATAATGGGAAACCCAAGGTCCAGAAGGGGAGAGTGTTGCCATGTCTTGGTGTTGGCCACCAATGTCACAAAACAATATGTGTACTAATTGTTTAATGAGAGACTAATTTGCTCTGTAAACCTTCATCTAAAATACAATTAAAAAAAAATCAAAAATAAATAAATAAAAAAGTGTGCTAAGACTAGAAAGAAACAGTCACCAGAGAAGGATAAAAACACTCTGACAGAAAAAAGCCACTCTCAGTTCCAGAGACCCCCACATCCTTGGGTCATGTGGCTGGTGGGGATGTTTTCCTCTCTCGAGGCCAAAGGTAGCAACATTCTAATTCTCAGAGTGAATGAGTCCCTCGCCTCAGTGGTGCACAGCTCATCAGTTATGTGTCAAAGGGTAGACTCAGGGAAATACTTGGGCCAGGTAAGTCAGCTTAGACCTAGAAGGGTTTTAAAAAGTATGAGGGAAGGGGAATGAGTTTTAGGCCAGGCCTCCCTCAGCTCCTCTTTCAGACTTGAGATGGGGGTCCTACCTCCTCTGGAGTTTCCCTGCTCCATCTAAGAACAGGAGGGAGCCTGCATCACAGGTATATGCCCTGAGGGCTTATATATATATGCAAACTGCTATAAAAAGGTACTGCCTCTCTCACCCTTTTCTTGCTCCCCACATCATGGTCACTCTTTGCTGTTGAATTTGCATTCTCTAGCGCATGTGGAAAGGATCCCTGGTGGCACCACGGTTGAACGCTCGGCTGCTAACCAAACCCGCCCAGTGGCTCCACAGAAGAAAGGCCTGGTGATCTGCTCCTCTTAAGATCACAGCCTAGGAAACCCTATGGGAGCAGTTCCGGTCTGTCACGTGGGGCCGCCATGAGTTGGAATCTACCTGATGGAACCCAACCATAATAATAAGTTATTTCTGGGTATCCCGATCTTCCCTTGAGATCTCCAAAGCCCTTTAATAGTGCCTATGTCTTTTCCTTTAAGGTCTCCAGAGCTCAAAAAGGAGATTCTAACCATAAGTAAGAATGCACAAACACCAGAAGGTAAACTAGATAATTGGGGGCTCTGAAAAATTAAACACTTATGCTCGTCAAAATACTCACCAAAACAGTAAAAAAGAGGACCTACGGACTGGGAAAAAATTTTTGTCTATGACATATCCAACAAGGGTCTGATCTCTAAAATCTATAAGATACGGCAACACCTCAACAACAAAAAGACAATTCAATCAAAAAATGGGCAAAGGATATGAACAAACGCTTCACCAAAGAAGATATTTGGTGGCTAACAGACACATGTGGAAATGCTCCCGTCATTAGACATTAGAGAAACGCAAATCAAAACTACAATGAAGTATCATCTCACTCCGACATTCCTGGCACTAACAATAATAAAAAAAAATGTTGGAGAGGTTGCGGGGAGCTTGGTATTCTTGTGCACTGCTGGTGGCAATGCAAAGTGATACAATCACTATGGAAAACAATATGGTGCTTCCTTAAAAAGCTAGAAATAGAAACACCATACAATCCAGTAATCCCACTCCTAGGAATATATCCTAGAGAAATGAGAGCCACACACAAATAGATATATGCACACCTATGTTCACTGCAGCATTGTTCACAATAGCAAAAAGGTAGAAACAACCTAAGTGCCCATCAAGAGATGAATGGATAAGCAAATTCTGGTACGTACACACAATGGAACTCTACACAATGATAAAGAATGAGGATGAATCTGGGAAACATCTCACGCCATGGATGAACCTGGAGGGCATTATGCTGAGTGAAATAAATCAATCACAAAAGGACAAATATTTTATGAGACCACTCTTATAAAAACTCAAAGGTTTACACACAGGAAAAAACAATCTTTCATGGTTATGAAGGAGCGGAGGGGTGGGGAGGGGAAATCACTAACTAGATAATAAAAAAAAAAAGACAAGTGTTAAATTCAGTGAAGGAAAAGACACCACACAATTGGAGGAAGTCAGCACAGCTTGACTAAGGCAAGGTCATAGAAGCTTCCTAGACACATCCGAACACCTTGAGGGACTGAGTTACTGGAGCTAAGGGCTGGGGACCATAGTCTCAGGGGACATTTAAGTCAATTGGCATAACATAGTTCATTAAGAAAATATCCTACATTGTATTTTGGAGAGTAGCATCTCCAGTCTTAAAAGCTTTCGAGCGGCCACACGAGACACATCTATTGATCCCATTGTGTCTTCTGCAAAGGCAAATGAAAAAAAAAAACCAAAGACATAAGTAAAACATTAACCCAAAGGACTAAAGGACCACATCCACCACAGCCTCCACCAGCCTGAGCCCAGAAGAACTAGATGGTGCCTGGCTACTAAATGGTTGTATCATTTTGCATTCCCACCGCTCTATGATAGGGATCACAATAGAGGGTCTTGGACAGAGAGGGAGAAAAGCATAGAACAAAATTTAAATTCACAAAAAAAGGCCAGACTTACTGGCCTGACACGGACTGTAGGAATCCCTGAGACTATGGCCCCCAGCCACCCTGCTAACTCAGAACAAAAGTCACTCCCAAAGTCGACCTTTCAGCCAAAAATTAGATAGGCCTATAAAACAAACAATAACATACATGAGGATCGTGCTTGTTAGCTCAATGATGTAGATGAGATCGAATGGGCAACACCTGCCCAAAAGCATAGAAAAGAAGGCAGGAAGGGACAGGGAAACTGGACAAATAGACCCAGGGAACCTGGGCTGGAAAGGGGGAGAGTGCTGACACATTGCTGGGATTGTCATCAATGTCACAAAACAATGTGTGTATAAATTTTTGAATGAGAAACTAATTTGTGCTGTAAACTTTTACCTAAAGAGCAATGAAATTAAAAAAAAAAGGATACAAGCTGTACGCAAAGAGAAAATAAAGGTGATTCCACATTTTACTTTTTCGCACAACGGACACATATTGCACACCATTACCGTCTTATAGATCACATGGATAGCTAAAAGCATCTAATATTCCACCCTTAGAGTCAGGCCACACTTGAAGGGGAACATGAAAAGTTCCCAGAGATGTCCACAGAAAGACTGGATTTCATTAACAGCATCAGCCAGGCAATTGTGTGATACACAGTTGAACTCGTTCTGCTTTATTTTCGTCTGACACGTCTCTGGCTCTTGGTCTGCCCTCTGATCGAGTCTTACTTCCCAGTACAGTTTGCCGCCATTACAAGCAGCTGGCCTGAGCACAGCAACACCTGAACCCAGAGGATTCTCCAGGTGGCGCAGAGTCCTGCCAACAGGATCTCAGCAGCAGGGCTTAACCCGTGCCGTCCATACTCAGTGAGGACCCAGGAACACTCAGAACAGAGACTCACGGGCCCTGACTGACATTCGACCACAATTCCATGGGGGTTTTCTCTCTCCAGGATTGGTCCTGTGCACAGACCCATTTCCAAATCGCAGAGATAATCTGATCCTCTTTCAATGCACCCTGGTAACACTGACTGAGAGCTGAAAGCCCAGCCAAACTACTTCCATAAAAGTTTAAAAGTACCAAAAAAAACCAAAAAACTACATGCCTATTTCATTATGGAAGACTTTTTTTTTTTTTAAGCAGTGGCCTTTTTTTCCTTCCCCCCTTTTCCTCTCAGATCAGAGGTGTTGTGTATAAATTTGGCAGTCAGTTGTTATTCTTAAAGGCACATGTTAAAGTTGCACATTAAACAACAAAATAGTTTTCACGTTCCCAGTTTCCAAGTTCAAGATCCCTCGGCTGAGCACTGCTTACCTTACACCGCCAGGTCCCAGCCGTCTCTAAGTTTAAAGCAGTGCGTCAAGGGTGCCAGTTTTGTTTTCTTGCAGGAAGCTCTAATCTGTCACAGCTCCTGGCTGGCCCGGAGGACCAGAACACCAATGAGGAGGCCAGAGCCGCCAGGTGGGACGTGGCCTCCCTGTCACAGCCCACACATGCTCTTTATGACTGAGGTGCCAAACTCACCTTGACGAGGCTAACAAAGCCCTTCATTGTGAAGCTCTGGGACATCCTTGGGGAAGAAACGGTTAGGAAAAGTCCTCAGCCGAGCTGAAGATTTCATGCTTTCATTGAAATGGCCTCTCATTCCTTAACAATAAAGAGGAAATGTCTTTAGCTAATTAGCTTCCTGGGGGACAAGCAAGGCTATTCACTGCCTACCAAGAGGCTGAGATAAGGGGGGCTTTATCTGTTGGAATTCTACTACTGTTTCAGGTCTACACATGAAGCCTCATCTCACGATTGGGAATACCTTCACCCCAGAAGTAATGGCAGGATGTTCCCTTTGAATGAAGGTCACAACCGTGAGGGTACCATTGTTGTTGGGTGCCTTCTAGTCGATTCCGACTCATAGCAACCGCATGTGACAGGGTAGAACTGCCCATAGGGTTTTCTAGGCTGTAATCTTTACAGAAAGGAGCCCTTGTGGTACAGTGCTTAAAGCGCTCTGCTGCTAACCAAAAGATCGGTGGTTTGAACCCACCAGCGGCTCCGAGGGAGAAAGATGTGGCAGTTTGCTGATGACAGCAAATAGTTAAAGATGACAGCCTTGGAAACTCTATAGGGCAGTTCCACTCTGTCCTACAGGGTCACTATGAGTTGGGATCGACTGGACGGAAGTGGGGTGAGCAATCTTTACGGGAGCAGATGGCCAGGTCTTTCTCCCTCATAGCTGTTGGGCGGGTTCAAATTGGCGACCTTTCAATTAGCAGCTGAGAGCTTAAGGGTTGCACCACCAGGGCTCCTTAAGAGGGTACCTATCACTCAGCAATAGCTCAGTTATGTCAGATGTTCTCATTTTTCAAAAGGTAAAAATTCACATTTTTATGTGAAAACTCTTATGTTTTACACGTAGGCACCATATTCAAAATCTTTCAACACACCATGGATGCTAAACAAAATACATCTTCCGGTCAACTCTGCCCTCAGGGATACCAATTTGTGACTTTAGGACTATATGTATGACCTTGAGTTTAAGCAAATAGAAAATAAACGGTCTTGGGAGATTGGATCTCTAAAGAAGGCGTCTTTGAGGATGCTGCCTGTTTCTACTGCGGCTGGTTCTCCCCGTAAAGGGGTGGTTGGAACCCATGGGATCATTAACATTCTGAGAAGACTTTTCATCTGATGGGCAAAAAAGGGCTTGAGAACCCCACTGGGGAGGAAAAAATAAATTGCTCCAGCATTATAAAAACCAACCAGATACAGTGCTGCCAGTCTTGTCTCAAGACCGAAATATCAAAAGTAAAAGCAAAGGGTAGAACAGGGCTTAAGTAGCTAAATTCAAGAACTGGGTAGAAGAAAAGGTTTATTAACTGGCTGAAGAAAAGAGCTGTTGGGGTGAGGCGGGTGGAGATAAAAGGAGCCCTGGTGGCACAATGGCTAAAGCACTCGGCTGATAACTGAAAGGTCAGGGGTTCGAACACACCATCTTCTGAGGGAGAAAGATGTGGCAGTCTGCTTCTGTAAAGATTACAGCCTTGGAAACCCTATGGGGCAGTTCTACTCTATCACACGGGGTCACTACGAGTCAGAATTGTCTCGTTGGCATATGACAACAACATATATATAGATATATACACACAATAGCCGTAAAAATGGGCTCAAGCATACCAACAATTATGAAGATGGTGTAGGACCAGGCAAGGTTTCGTTCTGTTATACCTAAGGTCGCTATGACCCTATGGCAACTAGCAACAACAAATAACACGTATGTATCAATGGCTTTGTTCCTCTAGAGAACCCTAAGACAGCCCCAGGCAGAGAACGTGGAAACCTTTATTCATTAGTGTGCCCTTAGGCTGTAGGCCCTGAATAGGTCTCCTCACTGGAGTCTGATGTCTGGGAGACAGGATTCCAGGCTATTGAAGCAACCCTAAGGACCCTGGCCTGACCTATGACCTTCCTGTCTGGTTCACCGGCCCGGACCCAGGCTCGCTGGGGAGGCTACAGCATAGGAGGTGGCTGTCCATGCAGCTCTGCCGTGAGGCTTTCCATGACTGGCACTGAGACGTGAGATCAACACTCAGGTTGGCATCACTTCTTTTTCTTGTGTAATAAATCAAGGCAGGAAGTGGTGGTTTTGTGGTGGGATTCTCGCCCTCCATGCAGGAGGAAGAAGGACCCGGCAGTCTACTTCTGAAAAGCATTAGCCAGTGAAAACCTTATGAATAGCAGCGGAACGTTGTCTGCTGGAAGATGGGCCCCCCAGGTTGGAAGGCACTCAAAAGATGACTGGGGAAGAGCTGCCTCCTCAAAGTAGAGTCGACCTTAATGATGTGGATGGAGTAAAGCTTTCGGGACCTTCATTTGCTGATGTGGCATGACTCAAAATGAGAAGAAACAGCTGCAAACATCCATTAATAATCGGAACCTAGAATGTACCAAGTATGAATCTAGGAAAATTGGAAATCGTCAAAAATGAAATGGAAAACATAAACATCAATATCCTAGGCATTAATGAGCTGAAATGGACTGGTATTGGCCATTTTGAATCAGGCAATCGTGTAGTCTACTATGCTGGGAACGACAACTCGAAGAGGAATGGTGTTGCATTCATCGTCAAAAAGAACGTTTCAAGATGTATCCTGAAGTACAACGTTGTCAGTGATAGGATAATATCCATACGCCTACAAGGAAGACCAGTTAATACGACTATTATTCAAATTTACGCACCAACCACTAGGGCCAAAGCTGAAGAAATAGAAGATTTTTATCAGCTGCTGCAGTCTGAAATTGATTGAACATGCAATGAAGATGCATTGACAATTACTGGTGATTGGAATGCAAAAGTTGGAAACAAAGAAGAAGGATCAGTAGCTGGAAAATACAGCCTTGGTGATAGAAACGATGCCAGAGATCGAATGATAGAATTTTGCAAGACCAACGGCTTCTTCATTGCAAATACCTTCTTTCACCAACATAAACAGCAACTATACACATGGACCTCGCCAGATAGAACACATAGAAATCAAATTGACTACATCTGTGGAAAGAGATGCTGGAAAAGCTCAATATCATCAGTCAGAACAAGGCCAGGGGCCGACTGTGGAACAGACCATCAATTGCTCATATGCAAGTTCAAGCCAAAACTGAAAAAAATCAGAGCAAGTCCACGAGAGCCAAAATATGACCTTGAGTATATCTCACCTGAATTTAGAGACCATCTGAAGAACAGATTTAATGCATTGAACACTAGTGACCGAAGACCAGACGAGTTGTGGAATGACATCAAGGACATCATCCATGAAGAAAGCAAGAGGTCACTGAAAAGACAGGAAAGAATGAAAAGACGAAGATGGATGTCAGAGGAGACTCTGAAACTTGCTCTTGAGTGTCAAGCAGCTAAAGCAAAAGGAAGAATTGATGAAGTAAAAGAACTGAACAGAAGATTTCAAAGGGCCTCTCGAGAAGACAAAGTAAAGTATTATAATGACATGTGCAAAGAGCTGGAGATGGAAAACCAAAAGGGAAGAACACGCTCTGTGTTTCTCAAGCTGAAAGAACTGAAGAAAAAATTCAAGCCTTGAGTTGCAATAGTGAAGGATTCCATGGGGAAAATATTAAACGACGTAGGAAGAATTGAAAGAAGATGGAAGGAATATAGAGTCATTACACCAAAAAGAATTAGTTGATGTTCAACCATTTCAAGAGGTAACATATGATCAGGAACCGATGGTACTGAAGGAAGAAGTCCAAGCTGCTCTGAAGGCATTGGCGAAAAACAAGGCTCCAGGAATTGATGGAATATCAATTGAGATGTTTCAACAAACAGATGCAGCGTTGGAGGTGCTCACTCGTCTATCCCAAGAAATATGGAAGACAGCTTCCTGGCCAACTGACTGGAAGAGATCCAATTTTTATGCCTATTTCAAGAAAGGTGATCCAACCAAATGTAGAAATTATAGAACAATATCATTAATATCACATGCAAGCAAAATTTTGCTGAAGATCATTCAAAAACAGCTGCAGCAGTATATCAACAGGGAGCTGCCAGAAATTCAGGCCGGCTTCAGAAGAGGACATGGAACCAGGGATATCATTGCTGATGTCAGATGGATCCTGGCTGAAAGCAGAGAATACCAGAAGGATGTTTACCTGTGTTTTATTCACTATGCAAAGGCATTCGACTGTGGATCATAACAAACTCTGGATAACACTGTGAAGAATGGGAATTCCAGAACACTTAATTGTGCTCATGAGGAACCTTTACATAGATCAAGAAGCAGCTGTTGGGACAGAACAAGGGAATACTGATTGGTTTAAAGTCAGGAAAGCTGTGCACCAGGGTTGTATTCTTTCACCATACCTATTTAATCTGTATGCCGAGCAAATAATTTGAGAAGCTGGACTATATGAAGAAGAACGGGGCATCAGGATTGGAGAAAGACTCATTAACAACCTGCATTATGCAGATGACACAACCTTGCTTGCTGAAGGTGAAGAGGTCTTGAAGCACTTACTAATGAAGATCAAAGACCACAGCCTTCAGTATGGATTACACCTCAACATAAAGAAAACAAAAATCCTCCCAACTGGACCAAAGAGCAACATCGTGATAAACGGAGAAAAGATTGAAGTTGTCAAGGATTTCATTTTACTTGGATCCCACAGAAGCAGCAGTCAAGAAATCAAAAGACGCATTGCACTGGGCAAATCTGCTGCAAAGGACCTCTTCAAAGTGTTGAAGAGCAAAGATGTCACCCTGAAGACTAAGGTGCGCCTGACCCAAGCCATGGTATTTTCAATTGCATCATATGCATGTGAAAGCTGGACAATGGATAAGGAAGACCGAAGGAGAGTTGACGCCTTTGAATTGTGGTGTTGGCGAAGAATATTGAATACACCGTGGACTGCCAAAAGAACGAACAAGTCTGTCTTGGAGGAAGTGCGGCCAGAATGCTCCTTGGAAGCTAGGATGGCGGGATTGCGTCTTACATACTTGGACATGTTGTCAGGAGGGATGAGTCCCTGGAGAAGGACATCATGCTTGGCAGAGTACAGGGTCAGCGGAAAAGAGGAAGACCCTCAACGAGGTGGATTGACACAGTGGCTGCAACAACGAGCTCAAGTGTAACAACGATTGTGAGGATGGCGCTGGACCGGGCAGTGTTTCCTTCTGTTGTGCATGGGTCGCTACGAGTCGGAACCGACTCGACGGCACCTAACAACAACAGCAACATGCAGGAGACCTGGGTTCCATTCCCAGCCATCACACCGTATATGCAGCCACAGCCAGGGTGTCAGTGGAGGCTTGCGTGTTACTGGGATCCTTGCAGACTAACATGGACTGGGAGGAAAGTCCTGGGGATCTCATTCCAAAGATAAGCCACTGAAAACCCCGTGGAGCACAAGGGCCCAGCCTGCAGCGGACCCTGGCGGCAGCGGACCCCGGCGGTGGCGCAGGACCGGGCAGTGTTGGTCCTGCTCCCGTGTGTATGGGGTCGCCATAGGTCAGGGCCGGCTCAAGGGCGTCCAAGGGCAACAACAGCAATGAGGCAAGAGCGGGAAGCAGGCTTGCCAGCCCCAACCCAGAGGATCCCACAAGGGAACAGCCGCTCCCAGGTGTTCTGAACAGAGCAAACACATTTTAGGTCTTTCACCAATGTGATCTCTGCTGAGTTGTTCTTTTCCTGTCGCCAGGAATGCTCATGAGGAACGCGTGTTTGGAAATCCAAAGGTTATTTCCCCCAGCTCTGAGTAAAGAAAACCAGAAGACTCTGGAGTGCTGTGGATTTTTTGGTCGGGTTGGCCACAGCCCCACCCAGCAACTTCTGAAATCCAGTGTCAGGATACTTGATTCTGGTTCCCACGGTCAGCGTTACAGCAGAGTCAGCTAAAAATACTTCCTTTATGCTGAGCACTCTGTATCCCACGTGCTCCATAGGGCTCGCTCTCCAGGTAAACACCATTTATCTAATCCTACCAGTAACTGATGTAATCAGCCTAAATACATTGATACGTTGGCTTTTCTGTTCGGGTCTCTCATCATTATTTTTAAATTTTTCATATACGGTTAGTTTATTCAGTCTTGTCCTTCTCTTATTGAGTTCACTGCACCAGAGATTTAACACATAGTAAAAATCCGAATTTTGAGAGCTTGGTCTGCCATGTGACTGGCAGCAGGAAAGCGCCTGGGCTATAACCTTCAGAATTGTATTTGCTTACTCAAAAAGTAAATATAGCCTGTCCTGTGCGCCAGGCACTCTTCCAAGTGTTTTATGAATAGGAAAATATTTCGTCCTAGTAATGGCACTATGAGGTGGTACTCTTCTTGTCCCATTTTACAGACGGGCAATGTGGGCACGCTCCACTATTACACAGTTAATAGGTGCCCTAGTGGAGCAATGCATAAGTGCTTGGCTGCTAATGGAAAGGTTGATGCTTCGAACCTACCCAGCAGCTCTGTGAAAGACCTGGAATCTGCTCCTGTAAAAAATGAGAGCCTAGAAAACTGTATGGTGCAGTTCTGTTCCATCCCATGGGGTCGCTGTGAGTGGAAACCGACTTGATGACACCCAACAACAGCAACAACCTATAGCTAATAGGTGGCAGAAACTGATTAGGCTCTTATTCGTATTTGTTTCAAGCTTGTTCATACTCATTTTAATTTTTCATACCCTAACTTTCAGTACGGAATAAGCCAACCCCACAAAGGGATGCTCCTCACCCACGAGGGTTTCGTGCACTTGTTGTCAAGGAAAGCATGAACCTGGAGCTGTGTTGACCTGTTTCACAAGATCCTGAAGTCACCAAAAGCAAGTATTTGCAAGTCATCCAGCTGGATGCAGGGAGCAGGAATAGGAACCGGGGAGCAAGCTCACTAGCCCCCGGGGGTCCTACTGGGAGCCACTCAGCACTGTGGCCTCCCTCCCAGCAGCCAGCCACACACCCATGTCCACGTTCACACTCTTAGCAGAGCTTTAGGTCATATTTTTTTTTTTTAATTGTGCTTTAGGTGAAAGTTTACAGTTCAAGGTAATTTCTCCTTCAGAAATGTATGCATATATTGCTTTGTGACATTGGTTGCAATCCGTACAATATGACAGTACACTTTCCCTTTCCACTCTGGGTTCCTTGTGTCCATTTGACCAGTTCTGTCCCTTCCTGCCTTCTCATCCTGCTTTTGGACAGGAGCTGCCTGTTTGGTCTCTTCCTTGACATGTTCCTGTTTCCAACCCCGCATCACTTGTCCAGCTTAGCGAGGCTCTTGATTTCTCTTCTGTGTCTTGAAACTCAGCCCTGGACAGAAGTGCTCTCTGCTCTCTCACTCTTGCTGAGTCTAGGAAAAAGACCACAGGTGTGCTGGCCAGTGGGTCCAGTGGAATGGGCCCCACTGGGCATTCTGCCTACCCAAGGCTTTCATGTGGTGCTCAGAGGGCAGCTTCCTTTATTGCCCAGGAAAAAGACCCCTCTGGTCCTTTTAAAGGAAACCCTGTTGGCATAGTGGTTAAGAACTACAGCTGTTAACCAAAAGGTTGGCAGTTCAAATCCACCAGCCACTCCTTGGAAACCCTACGGGATAGTTCTACTCTGTCCTATAGGATCACTATGAGTTGGAATTGACTCGACAGCAATGGGATTGGTTTAGTGTTTTTGGTCCTTTTAAGGAGTCCCTGGAAGAGGCAAATGGTTAATGTGCGAGGCTGCCAAGGGAAAGGTTGGAGGTCGAGGTCCACCAGAGGTGCCTCAGAGGAAAGGCCTGGTGATCTCTGAAACACCAGCCACTGAGAACCGTGTGGAGCACAGCTCTTCCCTGACACCCACGGGGTTGCCACGAGTCAGAATTAACTCCGTGGCTACTTCTAAATTTTTTTTTTTTTTTTAAGCCAGCCCCTGCCCTATTTCCAGTCCATCTGGTAGGAAAAGCCCTATAATTGTGAAATTCCAGAATCACTGGGCTGTTGGTGCCTTGCGTGGTCATGGTTATTTAATCTATTTTCTGTTTCTAGCTGACCTGCCCCTTGACTACACTGTCCTGAGAAGGTGAGATGCCCGCCTGTTTCTGAAGACTCAGGACAGCAGTTTCCATCCTCGTTCGTCGTTTGACAGACGTCTTCCGTGCTTGCTGTGCTGAAGTCCAGTCTCCTCTCTTTTTCCCTTTGGCCCATTCCTCAGCTCCCCACGGGCACACTGCGTCCTAAGAACAAACGGCTCCTCTGAGCCCTGCCTCGGTTGATACTCTGGTGATATGCTTGTCACGTCCTGCACTCTTCCACAGAATTTAACAGAAATAAAGCAACAAAATTAAACTGGAGGTTGCTGGCTAATGCCTGCCTTAACCGCTCGGTTACTAACCCAAAGGTTGGCGGTTCAAATCCACCCAGCGGCTACGTGAGAGAAAGACCTGGTGATCTGCACCTGTAAAAACTACAGCTTAGAAAATCCTGTGGGCAGTTCTACTCTGTCACATGGGGTCGCCAGGAGTCAGAACTGACTCCACGGCACTTAACAATAACAACTGTTTCTATTTATCCATATCTGCTTCCATAAAGATTAAAACCCATTGCCATCTAGCCAATTCTGACTCAGAGCCACCCTACAGGACAGAAAAGGACTGCCTTACAGGGTTTCCAAGGCTGTAATCTTTACCGAAGCCGACTGCCACACTTTCTGCCCTGCAGTGGATGGTGGGTTCAATCTACCGACCTTTCAGTTATCGGTCGAGCTATTAACCACTGTGCCACCAGGGTGTAGAAAATCCTGTGGGGCAGTTCTACCCTGTGACATGGGGTCGCTATGAGCTGGAATCAACTCAATGGCACCCAACTATGACAACAACAACCCCAGCAGGATATGAGCTCCAAAGTCCAGAGGCTGTGTATCCCTAGCTCAGTGTCTGGTGTTTATTAGGTTCTTGAAAAAGTACTTGCCAAAAGAATATTGAGTTCACCAGATGGAAGAAAGAAAGTCTTCATGGCTACTAGCCATGTGCCTGAGTGGTACAAAGAGTTATCTCACTTGGCTGCTAACCAAGAGGTTCATGTCCAATCAGAGAGCCCTTGGAAGAAAGGCCTGGAGATCTATTCCCGCAAAATCAGCCATTGGAAACTCTATGGAGCACAACCATGCTATGACACACATGGGGTCATCAGGAGTCACAGTTGACTCACTGGCAACTAGTTCAACACGTTAGGCATTTCTTCAGCTGGTATGCTAGTTATTAACTCTCTTCTCCCTCACCTTAGGAAGACATGTGGCCCCAAATAGATAAATTACTATTTAATTCTTACTTCTCACAAAGTGTTTCTTCCTATATGAGTGGTTCCTCCTCAGACTAGGCTAAACAAAGGATTCCTCTGCAGTGGTGAACAACCCACAGTAAAGAAGAGCCCATGGGTGTCCTCATATGTCTGGATGATGTTGGCCATTCAATCACTCAGGAAGAAGCAGCCTTCTCAGACCTGTTTGTGGGGTCAGTTCTTGGTTTTACAAACCTAGATAGGCCTTTATGGCTTTCTCTGGTCAAACTCTTTCTGTTACCATGTTTGATAAAAGTGACCACAAATCTTTCCTCACTCAAGAACCACAGCCGTCTTTAATCCCTAGATTATAAAAACTCCCTGTTGGTATTTTTTTTTTTGGCATTTCTATAACTATGTCACTCTTTTCTTCTGTTATTCTGAATAACATCTATTTGAGAACAATTTTAGGAAAATCTTGTTCAAGCCTGACATAGGTTTGTGGTATGCATTGTTGTTATTTGGAAACCCTGGCGGCGTAGTGGTTAAGTGCTATGGCTGCTGACCAAGAGGTCGGCAGTTCGAATCGGCCAGGTGCTCTTCGGAAACTCTATGGGGCAGTGCTACTGTGTCCTATACAGTTGCTATGAGTCGGAATCAACTTGACGGCAGTGGGTTTTTGGTTTTTTGGTTGTTGTTGTTATTGTTAGTTGCCATCGAGTCAATTCTGACTCACAGTGACCCCATGTGACAGAGTAGAACTGCTCCATATGGTTTTCTTGGCTGTAATCTTTATGGAAGCAGATTGCCAGGTCTTTTTCCCACAGAGCCGTGGGTGGGTTCGAACCACCAACTTTTTGGTTAGCAGCTGAGTGCTTAACCATTACACCACCAGGGCTCCTTAGAGACACACTGGGCTTTTACATATGGGTTTCCTCCATGTTTCAGGATCTTTTTTGAATTAAGTAGTTCAGGGGGCTGTGGCTGAATTTCCACACCAGCACCATTTTAAGGGACAAGAGAGGGCAGGATTCCTCGCCTTGGAGACCCACATCTGGGAACATTCTTGTGAAACATAGCATTTACTTTGCCTTCAGAGAGCCGAATAATTTGATTAAGCCTTTGATTTGTTCTTGTCCTATGACTGTGAAGTTTTATATTTTTTCAAAATTTGTGTGTGTAATGTATAGACATCTAGATATATAGACATAAAACCAAAAACCAAACCTACTGTCACAAGTCAATTCTGACACATAGTGGCCCCACAAGACGGAGCAGAGCTGCCCCATAGGGTCTCCTAGGCTGTGGCTTCCAGGGAGCAGGTCACCGGGTCTTTCTGCTGCAGAACCACTGGTGGGACAGATCTGCCAACCTTTCGGTTAATAGCCGAGCTCTTAATCAGTGGCACCACCAGGGCTCCTGCCATAAAGATTGTTGTTATTGGGTGCCGTAGAGTCAATTTCGACTTATAGCAACCCCTTGTGACAGAGTCGAGCTGCCCCATAGGGTCTCCTAGACTGTGCTATTTACAGGAGCAGATCACCAGGTCTTTTCTCCTGTGAAGTAGTTGGTGAGTTCAGACCGCCAACCTTTCAGTTAGCAGCTGAGTGCTTAACCGTTGTGCCACCAGGGCTCTTTCTCTCTCTCTCTCTCTACAATGTGTGCATACATACACAATGCATATATATAACATACAGTGTTACTTGCTGTTTCTACTGGGCTTTTTCTGCTTAGTTTCTTTCTTTTTCGCTTCCTGTGAAAAGAAACTGAGTTGGTCATAAAATTGATCTATTGGATGAGGTTTATTTGGGCAGGAGACTCAATCATCAGACAGCATCCAATCACACTTGGAAAGGTGCCCTGCCCAGTATCGGCAGTGATTGGATTTTTATTGACAAAACTTGGAAGCAAAGAAGCGTATTTCCAATTGGCTTATACAACGCACTGCTGGAACGCTGTCAGGATTTCCCTGGTCAAGGAGGGTGGATGCTCTGTCAGAATCTCAGTGGTCAACGAGAGTGGCCTGATTTACAGAAAAGCTAGGCTCACGTTGTAGTAAAGACAAGTCTTAGTGGTATTGGCCACTCAAACACTGACACCATTTTGTAGACCACACCACTCCATCTGGATTTCGTTTAGCATTCCTCTTCTCAGATAGAAAAGGGATGTCTACACAGTCATTAAAGCCAACTTGGTTCATGAACAGAATTGCCCAGATAGTGTGCCTGGCCCTGTGACAAAAGGATACAGACAGAGTGGTGGATCAAATAAAAGTAGATTTCAAAGAACCACAGTCCCTTTCTAGGTCTATGTTCTAGGGGCCATTATTTGCTTATAATCTCTCTGAGACTCAGCTGATTTATTTATAAAATATAGCCAATAATTCTAATTATATCCTAGGTTTGTAGTGAAGATTGGAAATAATATTTGTAAAATACCCAGCATAGTGCCTTGCACATGTGTGCTCAAAAATAGTAATTTTTATTCATATTAATAATCGTAATAGTCTAATATGAGTGTTAAAATAATATTAAACCAATAATAGAAATTGTTTGAAGATTACTTAATACATGATTTACAAATCGGGGCAACGTTTCTGACTAGAGTCAAAAATGTTCCAAAGAAGAAAGATCCTTCACAGGTTTTTATACCTTAGCTTATCATTAGTAATTATACATTGCCATGGAAACAGGGCTAGAATAGTGTTTACGTAATAACTTGTGGACATACAAGATTCCATACAGCATTCACTTGGAGAAGAATTCAAGTAATTATGGATTGATCTTGAAAGATAACTTCTAGTCTGACCTTTGTAATTACTGTTGTCATAATTGACTGCACATAGATAATTTTTTAAGAGAGCACAATGCCCAAGGCAAACGTTGTTTACTAGACTATTGTTTGACTGAAAGATGACTTTAAGAAGAACAGTTCTGACTCAAGGTTTAAGGTTCAAAGATTACCTCAGGGTGATAGTTTTGGGTGGGTCATTCCAATGTCTGTGGTTCCAAAAATTCTGGATCCCACGATAATTAAAATTTTCGTCTATGTGAGCATCCCAGGAGTGAGCATCCCGTTTGGGTGCATAAAAATATATTTGTATGTGAACATGTGAGGCCATGGTCAAGTGTGGCTCAAGCAACCTTCCATCCATGTCCTTGAGGTATGGGAAGATGTCTGTCCACCAAAAGAAGCAAACTGGTCCCACAGCAGCTGTGACAAGCACTGCTGTTAGTAAGGGCCAAATGGCTTGTGCACCACAGAAACCAGTTGTGGTATGAATTTGTGCAAATTCAGAGGAAGGCCTGTTGGTCCCTGAATAGCCTTATATTGTCTTAGTCTGGGTTCCCCAGAGGAACAAAACCAATGAAATGCATGTGTGAATATATATAGAGAGATTTACTTCAAAGAAATGGCTCATGCAATTATGGGAGCTGGCAAGGCTCAAATCCATAGGTCAGAGAGCAGGCTGGTGACCTCTGTTGGCTCACAGGACTGCAGGGCCTGGTGAATCTGTAATCTGCAGGTCAGGTGGCAGATTGAAGACTTTTGTAGGCTTACACCCCAGGAACCAAGGTCAGGCCAGAAGAAGAGTGCAGGGTCCAAAGAGAGAGCCTTGCCAGAACATCCATTTATATCCTGGGGATAGGCCATACCCCCAGTGAAACTCCCCTTTCGACTGATCGGCTGCTCACATCAGATCACATCATGGAAGATGATTATATTATATCACATTATGAAAGAGTTCCCAGTCCAGTGTCTGCCAAACCAAAGCCACTGAGAGTCATAACCTGGTTGACACAGGACATTGACCATCAGAGTGAGCACATGTAGAGGAGAACTGTGTTCTGTAGGGTTTTCAATGGCCGATTTTTGAGGCCTTTCTTTTGAGGTGATTCTGGGTAGGTTTGAACCGCCAGCCTTTTGGTCAGTAGTCTAGCACTTAACCATTTGCACCATCTGGGGACTGGCCCTCTTGAATAAAACACCAGGCTTTTCAGCAATAGGAAGAAAACCCACCCCCCAAAGACTCCAGCTCCATTTTCAGTCTTGAACATCAAACTTGCATACCAAAGGATAAGACTTAGATCTGAGAACTCCCTGACTCTTTACCACCTCAGTGCTCAGAACCCATGGATCAACTTAAATCTGAAAAGTAGTGAAATTTTAAAAATTGCACTCATGTTACAGTACTAGTAATAGTGCTACTCGATAATATCTGATAAGCCTTTAGAAAATATTTAATAGTTACGAGCTGTAGTCAAGAATTTGAATCATATCACCATCATGTATACATCCCATTTGGGCCACAAGCTGAAATGACCAAGAGCTACTAAAACACTTTCTCCACCCAAATCCAAAAAAAAAAAAAAAAAAAAATCCACACTTGTAGTCACCCAAAATCCCCCCAAAAACAAACCTGCTGCCGTCGAGTCGATTTTGACTCATAGTGAAACTGTAGGACAGAGTAGAACTGTCACGTAGGGTTTTCAAGGAGCGGCTGGTGGATTTGAACTGCTGACCTTTTGTTTAGCAGCAGAGCTGTTAACCACTGAGCCACCAAGGCTCCATCTAGTCACCAATGGTCATCCAAACTCCATAAATACCAGTAACTTGCTTCTTCAATTGCCCCCTACTTTAGTTATTTTCTTTTCTGTTTAAGACAAGCCAAAACATTTATTAGCAGCTGGTTTCCTCAAATCCAAATATGACATACAAGCAAATTTAATAAATGTATCCACGTATGTCTACCGCCCGTCGATCAGTCTGTCGTACTGTGGAGGCTTGTCGCTGTGATGCTGGAAGCTATGCCACGGGTATTTCAAATGCCAGCTGGGTCACCCATGGTGGGCAGGTTTCAAAGAAGCTGCCAGACTAAGACAAATGAGGAAAAAAGGCCTGGAAATCTACTTCTGAAAATTAGCCGATGAAGACTCTATGGATCACTGAAAAACATTGTCCGGCACAGTGCTGGAAGACAAGCCTCGTAGGTTGGAAGGCACTCAAAACACACGGTAGCCACAACAATGGACTCAAGCATACCAACAGTCGTGCAGATGGTGCAAGACCGGGGAGCATCTCCTTCTGTTGTATGTGGGGACACCATGAATGGGAGCCAACTCCATGACAACTCAACAACACAATGTATGTGGGCACGTTTCTTCTTACACACGAAAAACAATAGGCTAAAACGCATTCCTGCCAACAAGTTGCAGTTGGCTTTCATTTGGAGTGAAAATTTGTCCCAAGGTATAAAAGCTATCTGAAAAGAATTAGTTACTGTGGTAAGTTGCTTGAACAAAAGAAGCGATGCCTGTTTCTAATAAAACTAGAAAGGAAACAGACTTGAGGCTGAGTGAGATTTGAATCTTCTCGGCAATATTTCAAACAAGATAATGCTGTTTCCTCCCCTTCGATAAACAGCTGTCAGCTCATGAGTCACTCTGAAAGCACGCCACAACCGGGCTAATAAATATCAGACACCATCTGTTACCCACATTTATGAAATCCTTGCCAACGTCACTTCAGAAATAAAGATTTGTTGTTTAAAAATGTCTGCCTTTTTCCTCCTCCCCTGGAACATAACTAAAAAGCTAACGTGCTTACATAGACTTGCAGAATTTTATAATAAGAACAAGAATAAACTAAAACATCTTTGTGATCATTTATTCTCAACAGTTATGTTAATTTTTTTCTGGCTGAGCACAATAATGATAATGTTTTTCCAAAGGAAAATTTCTTTTTTTTTGCTCCAGTTTAACGGAAATTATTCTTTATCTGAAGGAATTCCAGATGATTTATTAGATTTAACTAAAAATTATATATTTATATATGTGTATATGTATATATATATACATATGTATATTTATTTATATGTATTTTTTTTGTTAGGTGCCTTCCAGTCAACTCCGACTCGTAGCCACCCTACGTACAACAGACGGAAATTCTGCCCAGTCCTGTACGACCCTCACAATCGTTGCTGTGTTTCAGCCCATTGTTGCAGCCACTGTGTCAATCCATCTTGTTGAGGGTCTTCCTTTTTTTTTTTGCTGACCCTCTGCTTTACCAAACATGATGTCCTTCTCCAGGGACTGATCCCTTCTGATAACATGTCCAAAGTATGTAAGACACAGTTTTACCATTCCAGCTTCTAAGGAGCATTCTGGTTGGATTTCCTTCAAGACAGGTTTGTTCGTTTTTCTGGCACCCCATGGTATATTCAATATTCTTCGCCAACACCGTAATTCAAAGACATCGATTCTTCTTCAGCCTTCCTTATTCACTGGCCAGCTTTTGCATGCATATGAGGTGATCGAAAGCACCATAGTGCTACCAGGGGTCCTTCTATTTTACTTACTAGTGGTATATTTGATTACGAACTAATAAGGCTTGTAATTCAATTATTGTGCCAGACACATACACTCTAATAATGTCATCTCTCAACTTGAGTAAGTACATTGGGAAAGTTTTTTCCTCCGTTTTTTTTTTTTTAAGGTGTAATTTATATACAGTAAAAATCATACTTTTTAGTGTACAGTCCTGTTACTTCTGAAAAAGATGTGGTGAAAAACAGGTGAAACTGCGCACTACAGATTCATAATTAAACACAAGTAAGCCTGAGCATACCTTGCTTATTGGATAATTCGGCCCTGATGCGACCCCTCTCCCACCCCCTGTCCAGACAGCTGCTGACCCGTCTTCTGTTCCTGTACTTGGTTTTGTCTTTGAAAGAATGCTACATAAATGGTATCTAAGAGTGTGTAGTTCCTGGAGTCTGGCATCTTTCACTTAGCAAAACACACCAAGGTTCATTCACGTTGTTGCGTGACTGCATAGTTCGTTCATTTTACCTGGTGAGAAGTATTCCCCTGTAGAAGTATACCACCATTTGTTTCTCCAGTCTCCAGCTGAAGAACATTTTGATTGTTTCCAGTTTGGGGTTATTACAAATAAAGCTGCTAGATGCATTCATAAACAAGTTACTGTGCAAATATAGGCTTTTATTTCTCTTGGGGAAGTACTGAGGAATAGGACTCTGAATCATATGGTAAGCATGTATGCTAAAGCTGTTAAGAAACTATCTTAGGCTGGGCTCTCTGAGAAGCAAAACCAATAAAGCATATAAATAGAGAGAGAGAGAGAGATTTATATCAAGGAAATGGTTGTAGAGGCTGGACCATCCCAAGTCCATGGGTCAGGCTGGGGGCTTCTCCTGATGCACATAGCCACGGGGGCTGGCAAACCCAAGATCGGCAGGTCAGAGAGCAGGGCTCTAACTCACAGGTTGCCAAGATTGGCAAATCCCAAGATTGGCAGGCAAGACTGCAGATAAGCTGCTAGCTCAAGTCCCAAGGACCAGAGGTCAGAAGAACAGGAGCCACAAACAGGATCCAGAGCAAGCCAAAGCCCACTAGCTTTGCCAGAAAGTCCATTTATATCAGATGCAGGCCGCGCCCCCAAGGAAACTCACTTTCAACTGATTGTCTACCCACAGCAGATCCCATCATGGAGGTGATCACATTATATAAAATCTCATCATGGATGTAACTACATCATAACTGCCAAACCACTGAGAATCACACCCCAGCCAAGCTGAAATACAACCTTAACTATCACACACTGCCAAACTCTTTCCCAAAGTGGCTGAGCCATTTTCCATCTGCAACAGCAAAGTGTGAGCATTTCGGTTACTCCAAATCCCCAGGAGCACATGGCCTTACCAGTGCAACCCTATCTTTCTAATAAAAATATACATGATGGTATATGGTTAAATGCTCGGCTTCTACGTGAAAGATGGGCAACCCTGATCCACCAATGACTCTGCGGGAGAAAGATGTGGCAGTCTGCTTCCATAAAGACTATAGCCTTGGAAACCTTGTGGGGCAGTTCTACTCTGTCCTGTGGGGTCGCTATGAGTCAGAACCACCTAGACTGCACACACCAACAGAACAGCAATAACTAATGGCGTTGAGCATCTTTCCAGGTGTTCGTTGGCTATCTGTAGATCTCCTTTGGAGAAATGTCTATTCAGAGGCTTTGCTTATTTTTAAATTGGGTTATATGTCTTTTTATTGTTTAGCTGTAAGAGTTCTTATGCAAGTATAAGTCTGCATAAAAGTTCCTTATCATACACATGATTTTCGAGTATTTTCTCCCATTCTGTAGGTTATTGTTTCACTTTTATGATGATTTCCTTTGAAGCACAAAATATTGTAATTCTGATGTAGTCCAATTTATTTATTTTGTCATTTTGCTTTTGGAATGACATCTAAGAAACCATCGCCTGATCCAAGGTCATGAAGACTTACTTCTTTGTTTTCTTCTAAGAGTTTTATACCTTCGGCTCTTATATTTAGGTCTGCAATCCATTCCTTATTTGCTTGTATTCATTTATTTAGAAAGCAAACTGCACTCATTGTTTCTGCTCTCACCGTTACCCTAGTTGGAGTTTGCTGATTAGGAAGGTCAGACACACCTGTTTAATGTTGCCATGTGGCTCAATTAACTGTCAATTTACACTTTTCTTCTGGAGTATCATCAAGATGTCTTAGTCATGGTTCTTTAGAGATACAGAACCAGCGAGACGTATATACATACACGTGTGTGTGTGTTGTTGTTGTTGTTAGCTGCCTCGAGTCAATTCTGACTCCTGGTGACCCCAACTGTGCAGAGTAGAGCTGCTCCATAGGCCGTGACCTCTCGAAAGCAAATTGCCAACCCTTTCTTTCAAGGTGCCTCTGGATGGGTTCAAACAGCCAAACTTTAGTAATTGAGCACTTAACCATTTGCACCATCCATAAATATATATACATATATAAAACCAAAAAAAACTAAACCTATTGCCGTTGAGTCGATTTCAACTCATAGCGATGCTATAGGACAGAGTAGAACCGCCCCACAGGGTTTCCAAGGCTGTGATCTTCACGGGAGCAGACCGCCGTAACTTTCTCCAGAGGGGTGGCCGGTGGGTGTGAACCGCTAGCCTTTCAGTTAGCGGCTGAGCATGTAACCACTGAACCACCACGGCTCCTTACATACATTTATTTGTTTTTTATTTTGTCATACACACACACACACACACACGTATATATACTCAGACACACATGCACGTACATATATATATATATATAAAAACCCAAAACCGAACCCATTGCCGTCAAATCAATTCCAACTCACAGTGACGTTTTCAGTTAGTAGCCAAGCACTTGAACCGCCGCACCACCAGGTCTCTTTTATATAGAGACATACATACATACATACACATACACACAAATATATGCATGTATGTATATGTATATATATAAAACATAAACCAAAAAACCAAAGCCATTGCCATTGAGTCTATTCCGACTCTTAGTGACCCTACAGGAGAGAGTGGAACTGCCCCACAGGGTTTCCAAGGAGCAGCTGGTGGATTCGAACAGCTGACTCTTTGGTTAGCAGCTGAGTTCTTAACCACTGTGCTACCAGGACTCCATATACTACAAACGCACACACACACATACATGCATACGTATTACGTACATATACATACGTAAGAAACCCTAGTGGAGTAGTAGTTAAGTGCTACAGCTGCTAACCAAAAGGTCAGCAGTTCAAATCCACCAGGTGCTCCTTGGAAACCCCGTGGGGCAGTTCTATTATGTTCTATAGGGTCGCTATGAGTCAGAATCGACTAGATGGCAATGGGTTTGGTTTTGTTTTTGTACATACATATGTATATTGCATACATATATATTTAGAGAGAGAGACTAGTTTACGTCAAGGGATTGGCTCATGGGGTTTTGGGGGCTGGCGGGCCCAGCATCCGTAGGCCTGGTGGCTGGCTGGCGGCCTCTGCAGGCTTGCATCCGTAGGTCAAGCAACGAGAAGCGGGCGGGGTAGAGAGACCTGTCAGTTCCCTGAAGGAAAGAAAGCTACGAGTGCAAACCCCCAAATAAATGCTTGTTCTTTCCACAAAGCACTCCTTCAAACAAAGGACTATTCAAAAAAATTTTTTTATCTCAGATTTTAGAAACAGTGAAATTTATATTTGCTTAAAGACTCCACCACTGATTACATTTCTACACTACAATCACTTAAGAGCCTCTGGTAATTGAAACATGGAATTATGAAGTTAAGGTGCTCAATCTTCTAGCCCATTTGTGTCCCAAAAACGAACAGAGGAACTACAGATATACAGCATCGAACTGAAACATGCCCAGGACATTCGAGACATCAGACGGTTTTGCACGGATTATCTGGAAAATGGTCTCTTTTTCCTTCTGTATCTTTTACTTCAGCAAACAGAGATGTAGGTAACACATTGCTTCCCTCTGTCCTAATTTTGTGGTTGAAAACGAGGACGCTGGTACTTTTCTCCTTGTCTCAGGGGACTGAGGTGTGGGAGAAGCACAGACTGGCTCTGCCTCAGAACTGCCGGCAGGGAAGATGTGGCTGTGCAGGGCACAGCCCGCTGTTCTTCACGCACAACAGAAACATCTCAGAACAGTGTGTTCCCCAGCTCCCCTACCCTACTCAAAAACACAACAAAACACTCAGAACCTGCTCTGAGCTAAACACAGGGTGTCTTTGGAATGGGCTCTGGGGACTGGCCAGTCATTGTCCCATGGGATGGCTCCTCACTGCTCCACCCCTGAGGTCACGGTGATGGCAAGATGCATCTTTTAGGAAGAAGCTCCTTGTTCCTACTCCTGAAGGTGAGTATGTACCTCAGCATGGCAGATCCACAGCTTACTCCAGGATGCACACACGTGCACACATGCACACATGCATGTATGAAACCATTTGTGGTTGAGTTGATTCCGACTCGTGGTGACCCATGTGTGTCAGACTAGAACTGTGCTCCATCGGAATTTTTTCTCTTTGTTCTTTTTCCTCTTCCTTTTCCTCTCCTTCTCCTCCTATCCCTCCCCCTTTCTTCCTTTCCCCTTTTCTCTCCCTCCCTCCCTTCCTTCTTTTGTTTCTTGCTTTCCTTTTTTTTTTTTTTGATTCTTGTAACCGAATTTTTAGTGGCTTATTTTTCAGAAGTAGATCTCTAAACCTTTCTTCCAAGGTACCTCTCAATGGACTCGAACTGCCAACCTTTTGGTTAGCAGCTGAGCTCTTAAGCACTGTGCTGCCAGGGCTCTGTATATATATTGTCTTTGTTTATCTTAATAAACAATGTTTATCTTAATAAACAATTGTTTATCTTAATAAAAATATTAGTATCTTAATATTGTCAAGAGCTTGTATTTTCAAACAGCTAAAACCATAACAGCAGAGAAATTATATCTCATGAATCAAGAAAATAAAAATAAGTTGAGTGCATGGGTGAAGAAGGTGTTTGTGACTTTGCCATGCCAGCATCTGGGCATCTGAAGACAGCCCTGAGTTTCCATTGATGATGATGGAAGATTTGGTAGAGGATATTGGTGATGGTAGCACAATATGATTGATATAACTGGTGTCACTGAATTGTACATGTGAAAGATGTTGAATTGGCAAATGTTGTGTTATCTCTGTTTTTACAACAACAACAACCACTAAAGTCAGGAACGTAACAGACCAAAGACGAATTGACACCTTACAGTGTTGATAAAGAATACTGAATATACCATGGACTGCCAGAAAATGAACAAATCTGTCTTGGAAGAAGTACAACCAGAATGCTCCATAGAAACAAGGATGGTGAGATTTTGTCTCACATGCTCGTTATATGTTATCAGGAGGGACCAGTCCCTGGAGAAGGACATCATGCTTGATAAAGTAGAGGGTCGGCAAAAAAGAGGAAGACCCTCAAAGAGAGGGACTGACACAGTGGCTGCAACAATGGGCTCAAGCATAACAATGATGGTGCAGGACAAGGCAGTATTTCATTCTGTTGTACATAGGGTCACTATGGGTGGGAGCTGACTTGACAGCACCTAACAACAACAGCAGTAGCACACAGACAGACACACAGGCATACATTTCTGGGTGCATAGGTGTGCTGTAATCTCTCTCACCATCTCCATAGCTACTAATGGACATATACACCTTAGGCGAGAATGACTGCCCTCTGAAAAACCTAGAACTCTGTTAAGCTATCTTAGTGGGGCAAAGGGGAAGGGCTGTCCTCTGGCGCCAGTAAGTCTAGAATAGCCACTGGGGGATGGTCACCGACCCTGAACAGGGCAATGAGTAAAGTCCATTGCCTGCAGGGGGATTTCCACTTTTATTGCCTCTTTTTACCTCTTATTGGAATCCCTGGTGACATAGTGGTTAAGAGCTATGGCTGCTAATCAAAAAGGTTAGCAGTTTGAATCCACCAGTTGCTCCTTCGAAACCCAACGGGGCAGTTCTACTCTGTCCTATAGGGTCGCTATGAGTAGGAATCGACTTGATGGCAAGGGGTTTGGTTTTGGTTGATTTTTCCTTTTATTACCCATTTCCCTCACGTCCTCTCTGTACACATTATTTGGCAAGTAGCCACGTCTACTTGCTAGTACATTAACCCTGGAAGAGGGGGTTTCCAGTGTTCTTCTCCCATGACTCAAAGTGGGATGTGCATGGATGCGGTGTTACATCGCACCCTGGGACAGGAGACACCTCAGGGAACCTTGGCTGATGAGGATGTTTTCCTCACCTCTGTCCTGTTTATCCTGTGAGTGACAAATACCTGTTGACTACACTATTAGAACAGAGTCTGGTCTGTGCTCTGCTCCACACGGTCTTCACTAAGAACTTGTATGGCACATTGCGTACATACAAACCGGCAGAAACATAAACATAGAGAAAAGGGATAAAAAAGGGAGTATTAAAAAAAGTCACACAACCTGTTTGCTTTATTACAAGCGATTTCTTAGAAAAAAAAAAATGTTCAATTCCCATTGATCTTGCTCCAACAAAGTACCTTCCCACAGTACAGAATGAAAATGGTCAGAAGCTAGTAAGACAGGAATTCAGTAAGCTGAATCCAGACTAGGCTTATTGGATGGGGCAAAGGAGGAGATGCAACTAGAAAAACTAAAAGGACAATCTAAGCAGAGGAAAGACAGCAGAAACAGTGGGAGAAAGTACTTACAGGTTTTCAATACTGGAGTCAGGATTGATGGACGTGAAGAAGCAGCCTGGAAAAACTTGTGGAGTTGAACACATGGGGTGGGAGTGGGGGTTGCTGGAAAATATTTCAAAATACAGGAAAGTCCTTTGTTAAATACATTATGCAAACCAAGTTCAAGTAACTAAGTTGGCACGGCTCCTGTCAGCGTCCCTTATCTTCGGGCTTGTGTTCCCTTGTTATTTTAGGGAAAATTGCTTTGAAATGGAATTTCCCAAATTGTCACATTATGGCCTTCCCAGGCATGCTTGACAATGAACCCCGAAGGAAACAACTGAAAACAGGTAAGTTACCCCAGCACCTTGGTGTGTCTTTTGCTCTATTTATGTCCTTTTATGAAAATAAAAATAGGGGATCAATCGAAGGGATGGATACTTTTTTTTTCCTTCTGTATACGCAGGAGGTCAAAGACATCACTAGAAATATGAATTAATCACTCCCACATCCCTGCAAAGCCATGGTTGCATGATTCCTGCCCCCACAATATCTGAAGACATCCTGGGTGAGGACAGTTACAGGAGGAAGACGGCCGGGAGCCTTATAGCAACAACCCAAAACAGAATGTTCTAACTCGGTCTCAGGAAGGATGTGATTGGGGCCTCTGTGACCACAAATGTGTTTTGGGGGAGGGTATAACTTTTTAATGCTGAGGTTTACATGAAGGAGGACTACCGGTTTCTGTCGAGTTGTTTCCTACTCATGGCAACTCCAAGTGTTTCAGAGTAGAATTGCGCTCCGTAGTGTTTTCAGGCTGTGACCGACCTCTCAAAAGTAGATCTCCAGGCCTTTCTTCCAAGGAGCCCTGGGTGGGTTAGCATCTCCAATCTTTTCATTAGTTGCCGAGTGCTTAACTGTTTGTACCACCCCGGGAACCCCAAAGAAGATTAGCTCACATAAACTCAGCCCCTTCGCATGGCTTTCAAGATCCTTGGTAACTTGGCATCTTCTTCCCTCTCTAGTTTCCACCACTCAGAGATTGTTACCCTCTCGGATCCCACATCCCTAAGTTCTAGCTGGCTGAATGTCTTGTGTCTTATCTTCAGGGCTCCAGAGGTGCTGGGCCCCTCCAGGCTTCTCATAATTTTATTGCTACCAGGTCTCAGTTAGCTGGCATTTACTCTAGGAAGTTTTCCCAGAAGGCCCTAATTAGCGTAAGGCATCCCTGCAAGTCGACCTGTTTTGAAGGGTCCTCTTGAGAATCACCCTTCTCCTTGAATAGCAAGGTAGCCCTAGGGAGACGTCATTGTCATGCATCTCAGGTCCTATAGCTAGCACTGGTTGAAACAGGGGTGGACGTGTGAGCCAAATAAGGCCAATGGAATTCTCTCCTGGGAATTTGGTTTGGGATCTGCAATAAAGAATCTAATTCAAGTAGTATTTGAAATGGGAAGAGAGGTAAACTCAGGTGAAGTGCCAACGTGGGGCATCCGTATCCCTCCACCTGCACAGAGAAATAATACTAACGATAATTCCATGGGAATGGTCTGCCATGTGCACAGAGAAATAACACTAACAATAATGCCATGGGAGTGGTCTGCCATGCGCACAGAGAAATAACACAAATTCCAGGGGAGTGGTCTGCCAGGCACACGGAGAAATAACACTAATTCCAGGGGAGCGGTCTGCCCTACGCCTCCCATCCGGGCTGCCTAAGCAAAGGCCGTGGGCCCAGAACATCTCTGATACGGAGGCTGGAAATTGGGTCGCCTTCTCTCTCCCGGTTCCTTCTCCTCATCCGGGAAGCCGCTCTCCTGTTCTGGGCACACAGGAGCTGTCTCTGTCCCTTATACATTTGCAGGCACCACATGGCACCTGGCCGACCCCACTTCTGTATCTGTTCCCTGTGGGAGGGTAACAGGGTCTCTGGTTTGGGGCACCGGTGGGGTGATCGTAGACACCTGCCCTGTCCTGGCCATGTGAGGGACGAGCCTGCTGGCCGTGGGAGACCAGTGCCCACTAGAGAAGCTGGCCTCACTATGGCTCTACCTGAGTAAAGCATTTCCCGTGTGCTGATAGAGCGTGTGTGTGGTCTGTGTCATTTGCTGGCAACCTCAAACCCTGACACAACAAACCACAAAAGCCAGGTGTCAGAAAATGAAACAGCTGCCCAGAAAGAAGCAAACATGCAGGATCAGAGAGAACAAGAATCAGCTCCTTTCTTCCTGGTGGCTGTTCTTCCTAACCTGAGAATTACGGTACCCATGTACATAAAGCTCTCCTGTTTCCCCTGGCCTTAATGGATTTCTGTTACCTGCCTCCAAAGGTCTCCTGACTAAACCACTGCTCCTACGGTGCGGTGCGATAGCGTCCTCTCCTTCCTCTAGCGCTGCATGTACCCCAGTGCTTTGCAGCTGCCTATTGATTTTCCCAGGACTTGTGGTGGTGCAGCGGTTAAGCACTCAGCTGCAAATCAAAAGGTTGGTGGTTCAAACCTACCCAGCCGCTCCTCTGGAGAAAGACGTGGTGATCTGCTCCTGTAAAGGTTACAGCCTAGAAAACCCTATGGGGCAGTTCTACCCTGTCACACGGGGTCACTATGAGTTGAAATTGACTCAATGGTCCCCAACAACATTATTTCTATTTTTTACTGAACTGTGCCTCCATTAGGTCAAGGACTATATGTATAAGGGTCACAGCATGAAGTAAGTTGTGTTGAACACGTAGGAAAACAAATGTTTGCTGAATGAATGAATGATTTCTTACAAAACTCTTCTGTTTTGTAATTGTTGAAAATATACACAGCAAAACAGACACCAGTTCAACAGTTTCTACACGTACAATTCAGTGACGTTGATTGCATTCGAGTCGTGCAGCCATTCTCGCCCCCCTTTCCTGAGTTGTTTTTCCCCCCTCGACATGCACTCACCGCCCCCTAAGCTTCCTGTCCAATCTTTCAAGTTGCTTTTGTCAATTTGACCCCATTTAGATAGTTCTTTAAAGGAGCGCAAGGCTCATGGCAGACATTCTTTACTAATAAGGGTAAGCTGTTGTTTGGTTTTGGAGCCCTGGTGGCACAGTGGTTAAGAGCTCAGCTGCTAACCAAAAAGCCAGCAGTTCAGATCCACCAGCGGCTCCATGGAAGCCCTATGGGGAGGTTCTGCACTGTCCTATAGGATCACTAGGTGTCAGAATCGACTCGAAGGCAACGGGTTTTAATATCGTTTGGTTTTAAGAAGACTTCAGGGGGTATTTTGGGGGAACTACCTCAAGCTCCCACCACCCATCTGTCAGAGTGTTGTAATGGGGTGGCTTGTGTGTCGCTGTGATGCTGGAAGCTATGCCACCAGTATTTCAAATCCCAGCAGGGTCACCCATGGTGGACAGGTTTCAAGGGAGTTTCCAGACAAAGACAGGCTAGGAAGAAAGGCTGGTGCTCTACTTCCAAAAATCAGCCAGCGAAAACCCTATGGACCACAACAGAACATTATCCCAAGTGGTGCTGGCAGCTGAGCCCCTAGGTTGGAAGGCACTCAAGATACACAGTGGCCCCAACAACGGGCTCGAGCAAACCAACGACTGTGAAGGTGGGGCAGGACTGGGCTACGTTTCTTTCCATTGTGCGTGGGGTTGCGGTGAGTTGGAGCCACCTCTGTGACAACTAACAACAACAGTGTGTGATATCCTTTCATTTTTAGCTTAAACACAATTATAAATGGAAACCCTGGTGGCACAGTGGTTAAGTGCTACAGCTGCTAACCAAAAGGTCAGCAGTTCAAATCCACCAGGCACTCTTTTGGGGCAGTTCTACTCTGTTCTCTAGGGTTGCTTTGACTCGATGGCAACGGGTTTTTTTGGTTTACGCCAGCGTCCAGGCCTGGAGACCACTGTTGTAACCAGCCAGTATCTAACCGCAAATCGTCACACCTGGACAGCGAGAGGCACCGTACAGGCTGTCTTCACAGAGAGTATTCCACTTCACGGAATCGTTAAATCCACATAAACAACACATTGAGGAAGACGCTGTTTCCGGTTTACAGGCGAGTGATCTCAACTTCAGACGAGTTCAGCAGCTTGACTGGGGACAAACCTGGATAATAAGAGCAGGCTGAGCTGCAGTTCACGGGTGGTTTCCCAGTTCAATGACAACACTGAGGAGGGCTTTGGGGACAAAGAGTGAACAATGCTGTGATGCTGGAAGCTAGGCCACCAGGATTTCAAATATCAGCAGAGTCATCCATGGTGGATAGGTTTCAGTGGAGCTACCAAACTAAGAGTAGGAAGAAAGGCCTGGCTAGCTACTTCCGGATAGCAATAGACTAGGAAGAAAGGCCTGGCTACCTGTTTCCAGACTAAGACAGACTAGGAAGAAAGACCTGGTGATTGACTTCAAGACTACAACAGACTAGGAAGAAAGGTCTGGCAATCTACTTCCAGATAAGATAAAAAACCCAGTGCCATTCCGACTCATATTCCAGATAAGATAGACTAGGAAAAAAGGTCTGGTGATCCACTTCCAAAAATCAGCCAGTGACAGCCCTGTGGATCACAACGGACTATTGTCCTGTTCTGGGCAATGTTGTTACTCAGTGGCACTTGAGGGCGGTTAGGACAGGGCCACAGTGGTCGTGTCCTTCAGATAGAGGACAACTGTGTTTGTGAGTGATCTTGAAAGAAGGGGACAAGTTCATGGAAAGTCAGGGAAATGCAGATGTAACTGTACAGCAGTCACAGGACAGACACCTAGAGATAATCTGGCGCCGCGGGACTGGGCAGCAGAGGATACGGAAATTCACACCTGATAAACAGCGGTAGCTGGGCCAAGCGCTGAGGCGTGGCTTGAGAGGTCTCACGGGGTGAAGCTGAAAACGCGTTCGGGGAGCTGAGCTCTGACACTGACTTGTACCAATATTGAAATAAACACTCATGCTGGCCCCATGCATCATTTTTATATATTCAATCCATGGGGCCAGAAACATTGATCATTAAAATGCAGAGGGACAAATTAATTAGGCTTGAAAATGGCTTTTCAACTACAAATAACAAGAAGCAAATATTTGAAAACAGCGTCAAGGCCATGGCTGGCAAAGAGGACGGCAGTTTCCGCTTGCTGGTATAATTACCTATCTGCAGGAGCTGTGCATGCAAGCCAGACCCCTAATCGATTTACTTAAAGAATAACTCGGAGGTCACCCCGCCTTAGCCAGGGGAAATGGAGGGCAGAATTAATTACCTCCACTGTGAGTGGAGTAAACAAATGTCGCTTCAATTATCTGATTGTTTCAGATGAGACTTCTGGGGTGTGAATGAGCCAAATTGCATCGTTACTGGATTTCACTTTGCTAAACTAGACCCCGGTGGTGCAGTGGTTAAGCGCTCAGCTGCTGACCAAAAGCTCAGCAGTTTGAACCCACCAGCAGCAACTCAGAAACCCTGTGGGACAGTTCTACTCTGTCCTGCAGGGTCGCTAGGAGCTGGAATTGCCCGGACAGCCACGGGTTTGTTTTGTTTTGTTTTGGTTTGCCTTGGCAGCACCCTCAGCCCTTTCAGCTCAAACCTGCAGATAGCCTAGGTGGCTGATTTTCAGCTAGTTCAGCATAAATACAACAGCACCACCTTGTGTTGTGTGTCTGAGAGATCGTACCACCTCCAAGAACAAAGCTTGGGGGCCCAGCCCCAGTGTAGGCTTAGCAGCTAGGCCTCCATTTTCAGTGCTGAAAACAGACTGCCTGCTTCTATCCCATTGAAGGGCCTTCTGTTCACTATCAGTCCACCATTTCCTCCTACAAATTCATGTTACTGTTGTTGTTAGGTGGCGTTGAGTGGATTCCAGCTCACAGCAATTCCACGTGACAGAGCAGAACTGCTCCCTGGGGTTTCTAGGCTGTGATCTTTATGGAAGCAGATTGCCAGGTCTTCCTCCTGTGGAGCTGCTGGGTGCGTTTAACCACCAACCTTTCCATTAGCAGCTGAACGCTAACCAGGCACAGTGGTTAAGAGCTCGGCTGCTAACCAAAAGGTCAGCAGTTCGAATCCATCAGCCACTCCTTGGAAACCCTATGGGGCTTTTCTACTCCGTCCCATAGGGTTGTTGTGAGTTGGAATCGGCTTGACAGCAGTGGATTTTTATATAAAATCTAAGAGGTGGCAGACGGGGGAGCACAAACGACATGTTAAAAAAGGCCTCGGGAAGCACGAGGAATCCCTGGGTAGTGCACACAGTTAGGTGCTCAGCTTCTGACCACACGATTGGTGGTTCCAGTCCGCCCACAGATGTCTCAGGAGAAAGGTCTGTGGTCCATTTCTGAAAAATCAGCCGCCGGCAACGCTCTGGAGCAGAGTTCTGTTCTGCACACACTGGGTCGCCGCGGGTCAGAGTCAACGCAAAGGCACCTGGAGACCGAGAAGGGCAAGCATGAAGCTCTAGTAAATATCTCAGAAGGAAAAGTCAGAGTCGTTTTAATTCCAGAACCTTATTGTCGTTAGTTGCCGTAGAATCAGTTCTGAGTAGAACTGCCCCGTAAGGTTCTCAAGGCTGTGACCTCTGGAAGCAGGTTGCCAGGCCTGTCTTCTGAGGCACCTCTATGTGGGTTCGAACCACTAACCTTTCCGCTATTAGCTGAGCACTTAGGTTGAGAGTTTCGGCACTGAGACTCTGAAATACTTGCAGGTAAATGAACATTTAACATTATTACTGATTTAATACTTTCTATAAAAGTTCTCCCACATCTGGAGAGATAGCTTTTGAAAGATGAATTTGCCTTTAAAAGGGAGGAAAGGACTTTTTTTTACAAAAAAGTCTTATAATAGTTCTTCTCTATGAACCTCGATAAAATCTTTGTTTCCCAAGAAGATTTTTACATACATTTGAATCTGTACTCTGGGGCAAGCTGAGAATTTAATATGTGGATATCAACACGAGACTGCAGGACCATACTTAATAGACTCCTCAAACACTTTGGAAATATTGTCCAACCAAATATACCACTCTTGTGTGATCTTTCTCACCAGAAAGAACATAGCTAATTGAGGAAGATTGTTTTCAATTGCAATATGAAATGTCAAGATCAGTGTAACAAATAAGCAATTCATTGTCTCTGAAATCCCCTGGACAACTACCTTGGTACTTACAACCTACAAATTATTTTATGGCAGAAGATATTAGAAAGTACTGAAGTCATTCTTGAGGTTCACCCTTCAGTCAAAGATTAGACGGGCCCATAAAGTGAAATGAGACTAAAGGGGTACACCAGCCCAGGGGCAAGGACGAGAGGGCAGGAGGGAACAGGAAGGCTGGAACCCACAGTCGAGAAGGGGAGAGTGTTGACATATCATGCAGTTGGCAAGCAATGTCACAAAACAATATGTGTATTCATTGTTTAATGAGAAACTAATTTGCTCTGTAAACCTTCATCTAAAGTACAATTTTAAAAAAAGTAAAAAACAACAAAAAAAAGATATTAGAAAGTAGCAAACCTTGTGCATTCAGGTGAGCGAATTGCTAGGACTGGTTATGCACAAATCCTCACCTATAACTCCTGTAGAATCCCCGGTGATGCTACTCTTAGTTGTAAAATGAGAGTTTTATTTTCTAGGTTTACGTTTGCCATCGTCCAGCCAGCCCTTAACAAGCCCTGCTGGCGCGACCGTTAAGCACCGCTGCTAACTCAAAGGTCGGTGGCTGGAACCCACCCAGTGGCTCCGAGGGAGAAAAGACCTGGTGATCTGCTTCTGTAACGATGACGTGGGAAACCCCACGAGGCAGTTCTACTCTGTCACATCGGTCACTATGAGTCAGAACCGACTCAACGGCACCCAACAACGACAGCCGGTTCATAGAGAATACGTCTAGCATGCTGAGATGATAACTCTGAATGGAGACTCTACAAATAAGATGGACATTTATCCCTGACACTGTATACGCCATTTAAATGGCAAACATTTATAAAAATAACGGATTTATGGCTATAAGGTAGCACTACAATTCTAAAGACACTTGAAATGTTCAAGTGCTAATATCTTCCCATGAACTTGACGGGCAGTCAGCATATATCGGTTGACAACGATGTTGAAAAATCTCTTCTTTCCTGCAAGCAAACAGTTAACCCATTGCCGACAAGTCCGCTCTGACTCACGGCACCCCCGTGTGTCAGAGTGCAACTGCGCTCTTAGGGTTTTTGATGGCTGAGTTTTGGGAACCAGATGGCCAGAACTTTCCTCCACAGCACCTCTGGGTGGACTGGAACTCCAAGCTTTTGGTTAGCAGCCAACCATTTGCATCAGTCAAGGACTCTCATATGAGCAAAAAAAAAAAAAAAAACTTGTTGCCTTTGAGTAGATTCTGACTCATAGAGACCCTACAGGACAGAGTAAAACCGCCCCATACAGTTTCCAAGGAGAACTTGGTGGATTTGAACTGCCGACCTTTTGGTTAGCAGCCATAACACTTAACCCTTACACCATCAGTGTTTCCAAAAGGTACCCTCAAAAACCGCAAAGGTTATTCCCTATTCTTCTCATCACAAGCACGTGACTTCTCTTCCTAACCATTCCATAGGCCCCAAGTTCTCTCCACTGTGCAAAGTTCCACCCCCTCCCTCCCCAGTCCAGCGAGCAGAATGGCCCCCTTTCAAAGGACACCTGCCTGGAACAGAACGGTGGCTTCGCACTTGTGCAGAGCTTTCTTCATCCTTCGACTTAAAAACCTTCTCTTTCAAAATGCTCCCCGACTTGAAAACCCTATGCAGCAGTTCCCCGCTGCACACACAGGGTTGCCGTGAGCTGGAATGGACTCAAAAGCAACCAACAACATTTCGAAATTAAAATGAGATGAATTTTTCCCCGTATCTTTTAAAGCATTGTGCTTGTGTTTTTTTTTTTTTCCTAGTTGCCATGGAGTCGATTCCAACCCATAGTGACCCCATGTGTGTCAGAGAGAATTGTGTTATATAGGGTTTTCAGTGGCGGATTCATTGAAAGTAGATCGCCTGGCCCTTCTTCTAAGGCACCTCTGGGTGCACTCGAACCGCCAACCTTTCGGTTAACACCCTAACCGTTTGTACCACCTAGGGACTCCTTGTGATTGCCTAGGCTTTTACTAATATATAGTTATTTGTGCCCTTCTATTTCCAATCTTTTAGATTTTATATGTGTGTGTGTATATATATATATAATTTTGTAGGAGAAAATTGTAAACTAGAAGTGACCAGAAGAGCTTAGTAGCGAATGAAGTCACCCCCACCCCCGACAAAATCTGAAGCAGTCAGCCCTCAGCATCCGCAAGTGAGCTTGCTATCTCCTGTCAGACCTGCAAAGCCAGCCTGATCTCCAGCACCCAGCTGGGGTGTTCTGTAGTTCAGAAACATTTTACATTAATTAAATCAAACATAATTAAAGAAGAAGCTCTCTTTTTAAAAAGGAATATCCATACATCTACAAGGAAGACCAGTTGATATGACTATTATTCAAATTTACCCACCAACCTTAAGGCCAAAGATGAAGAAATTGAAGATTTTTACCAACTTCTGCAGGCTGAAATTGATCAAACATGCAATCAAGACACGTTGATAATTACTGGTGATTGGAATGTGAAAGTTGGAAACAAAGACAATGGATTGGTAGCTGGAAAATACGGCCTTGGTGACAGAAACAGTGCCGGAGATTGAATAATAGAATTTTGCAAGATCAACAACTTATCCATTGGAAATGCCTTTTTTCAATAACATAAATGGTGACTGTACACGTGGACCTCGCCAGATGGAACACACAGGAATCAAACTGACTACATCAGTGGAAAGAGACGATGGAGAAGCTCAGTATCAGTCAGAACAAGCCTGGGGCCGACTGTGGAACAGACCATCAATCGCTCATACGCAAGCTCAGGCTGAAGCTGGAGGAAACTAGAACAAGCCCACTGGAGCATATGACCTTGAGGATAACCCACCTGAACTTAGAGACCATCTCAAGAATAGATTTGACACTCTGCACACTAATGACTGAAGACCAGATGAGTTGTGGGATGACATCAAAGACATTTTACATGAAAAAAGCAAGTAGTTATTAAAAAGATAGGAAAGAAAGAAAAGACCAAAGTGGACCTCAAAAGAGACTCTGAAACTTGCTCTTCAATGTAGAGTAGCTAAAGCGAATGGAGGAAATGATGAAGCAAAAGGGCTGAAGAGAAGATTCCAAAGGGCAGCTGGAGAAGACAAGGTAAAGCATTATAATAAAATGTGTGAAGACCTGCAGTTAGAAAACCAAAAGGAAAGAACATGCATGGTATTTCTCAAGCTGAAAGAACTGAAGAAAAAAATTGAAGGTTTGAGTTGCAATAATGAAGGTTTCTGTGGGCATAATACTGAATGACACAGGAAGCCTCAAAAGAAGATGGAAGGAACACACAGAGTCATTGTACCAAAAAGAATTGGTCGACCTTCAGCCATTTTAGGAGATAACACATGAGCAGGAACCAACAGTATTGAAGGAAGGCTGCACTGAAGGCATTGGCAAAAAAACAAGGCTCCAGGAACTGATGGAGTACCAACTGAGATATTTCAGCAAATGGATGCAGCACTGGGGGTGTTCACTTGTCTATGCCAAGAAATGTGCGAGACAGCTATCTGGTCAACCTACTGGAAGCGTTCCATATTTGTGCCCATTCCAAAGAAAGGTGATCCAACAGAATATGAAAATTATAAAACAATAACATCAATATCACATACAAGTAAAATTTTGCTGAAGATAA